>NW_028327316.1:0-302938 GCF_031878675.1 Megascapheus bottae | reverse complement strand
TGCCAGAAATACCAGAAGTGGCACTGTGGCTCACAGGTTAAAGCACTAGCCTTGAGCTGAAGAGCTCAGGGACAGTGCCCAGGCCCAGAGTTCAAGCCCCACAATTGACAAAAATCAAACAAGCAAACAAAACTCACAAAGAAGCCTGCAGACCACAGTGGTTCTGCTGAGTCTCTTCTCTATGGGGATCAGGAAACATTTCACTTTTTCTGTCTCTTCCCATCTCAACATTCATACTCAAATAAGACTGCGCTGAAAGTTTCAATTTATAAAAATGTTTTTCATGAAGCACCCTGAAATATTCACCGCTTATATCTCTATTGAAGATAGTTGATTTGGGGCTGCATTGGTAGAGTGCTAGCCTTGAGCAGAAAAGGTCAGGGATAGAGCTGAAGCACTCAGTTGAAGACCCAGTGCTAACACACAAAAGAAATTATGCACTTTATACATATTTTCTCATTTCTTAATGAATTTTTCAGTCTGTATAAATATAGGGTACAATCTTATAGTTGTTTTGATTTGCATTTCTTTTATGACCAGAGATGTTGAGCATTTCTTCATGTGTCTATAGGCCATTTTTGTTTCTTCTTCAGAGAAGACTCTCTTTAAGTCTTTGCCCCATTTTTTAATGGGATGGTTGTTACTTTGGAGGTTAGTTTTGGAGTGATTCAATTTTGTGAGTTGTTGATATATTTTAGATAGGAGGCCTTTGTCCGTAGTTTGGTTGGTGAAAATCTTCTCCCACTCTGTAGGCTTCTTGATTAGCTATGTCCTTTGCCATACAAAAGCTCTGCAGTTTGCTGCAGTCCCACTTTTCCAGCCTTTCTCTGATTTGTTGTGATTCTTGTTCCTCATTAAGAAAGTTTCGACCTGTGCCAAGGAGGCCTATTGTACTCCTATTCCTTCCTGTAGAGTTTTCAATGTGTGAGCTTTTACCTCCAGGTCTTTGATTCATTTGGAGTTAATTCTAGTGCAAGGTGACAAAGAAGGATCCAGCTTTAGTTTTCTGCAGGTGCTTAACCAGTTCTGCCAGCACAACTTGTTGAAGAGGCTGTCTTTCTTCCATTCTATTTTTTGGCTCCCTTGTCAAAGATTAGGTGGCCATAGGTATGTGGTTTAACATCTTGGTCCTCAGTTCTATTCCATTGGTCTTCAGGCCTGTTCTTGTGCCAGTACCAAGCTGTTTTGAGAATTATAGCTCTGTAATAGAGTCTAAAGTTTGGAATTGAAATTCCTCCAGTGCTGTTCTTTCTGCTAAGAAGTGTTTTTGCTATACGGGGTCTTTTATTATTCCATATGAAATTTTGGATTGCTTCAGCTAGAATGGCCAGGATCAGGAAAACGAATGACAACAGATGCAGGAGGGGATGTGGCCAGGAGGGATCACTACTACACTGTTGGTGGGAGTGCAAACTCGTTCAACCACTATGGAAAGCAGTGTGGCAGTGCCTCAAAAGGCTAAACATAGAACTCCCCTATGACCCAGCAATTCCACTACTTGGCATTTACCCAACAATCCAGAAACAAGGGCATACTAAACCCACTAGCACAACAATGTTCATTGCAGCGCTATTCACCATAGCAAAGATATGGAACCAACCCAGATGTCCCTCAGTTGATGAGTGGATCAACAAGTTGTGGTATTTGCACCCAATGGAATTCTATGCTGCTGTCAGAAAGAATTACATCACCCCATTTGTTAGGATGTGGAAAGACTTAGAAAAAATCATATTAAGTGAAGTAAGCCAGACTCAAAGGAACTTAGGCTCAGTGGTTTCCCTCATTCGTCATAATCAGTAGAAAACTTGGGCTCTACTAGCAGAGATTTGCAATAGAGCAAAAGGCCATATATAAGGCCATATAATGTGAAGCTAATTGAAAGGACCTCCAGGATATTGAAACAAAAGCCAAATAATGAATGATTGTTGTCCTTAATGTACTATGTTGTCTCTCATCTCCTTTGCTGTCCCTTGGTTATCCCATATTGGTATAGTATCTCACTTTGTTATCTGATATATTGAATTTATTTGTATTTGGATATTTGAAATTTGATAGGGAAGGGGGGAAATCCAAAATGGGTGGGGGTGTGGGGTTGGAGGGAAATGGGTACCAAGACATGTGAAAGGGTACCAATGTATGTGAATTAATGCACCTTCTACCTGGCAAATATCATGTAACCCTTTTACTAATTACAATAAAAAAATGAAAAAAAAAGAAAGTTGTAGTGTGTGGGGAGGATGATGGGGTCAAATACATTTCTTCTTAGAAATTTACATCATCTGGTGGCCCTGGATTTTCCTGGCCTTCTTCTTAGAGAAAGTCCTGTTATACTGGATTTGTGGCTTGGCAAAGATCTAGCATGTACATCTTCGAGTAAGACATCCACAACTTCCATGCCTGGGACTCGAGTTTCGTGACCTTTGGCAACAGCACAGCAACATCTTTCTTCCTCCTGAGCCACAGGCCAAGTGAGCTGGCTTGACTGGTTGTTAGTTACAGTGGCTTGGTTACCAGGGTTCCATATCCTGTTCCATTGTGAGGGAGGCAGCGTCACCTTTCAGGGCCCAGTGACCAAAGATCGTTGTTCACAGAAGACCTCACCAAAGACATACTGGAGGCTGAATCTCTACCTCCAATCTCACAATATACATGTGGATGTAGTAAACAGCACACCTTATTTGTCCATTCCCAATGTCTTCCACTAGGCCCAACAACCAGTCTCATCTCAGGCTCAAGGAGCCTTTCTTAGGTAAGATCCAAACTTAAGGGTCAATATTGCCCTCATCCTTTACAAAACATTTCATTCACAGTGCCTTCTGTGCCTGCATATTGCCCCTTGTTGAATTTTTTTTTGTTTTTGCTAGTCTTGGGACTTGACCTCAGAGTGTGAACATTGTTCTTGGGCTTTCTTTAGGCTTTAGCTGTCCCACCGAACCACAGCACCACTTGCAGCGTTTTCTATGTATGTGGTAATGAGGAATCAAACCTGAGTCTTTTTGCTTGGTAGCCCAGGACTCTACCACCAGGTCAAACACACAGGGCATCTTGCACATATTTTTGATGTCAATTTACTAGGATATTATAAGGTTTCTGTATCCTAATCAATTTTTTCCTGATGATTAGCTTTGCTGTCATGTGTAAAAAATGCAAGAGGGAAAAACACAGAAGAATTAGTGAAATTTAAAAAAAAGCATTACACACATAAATAAGTGTTCATTCTTTGTAGGAGAAAGGATATTTTGATATGATGATGATGACTTTATAATTACTATGTCAGGGTTGAGAGTTTGGTATAGTGGTAGAGTGCTTGCCTAGCATCCATGAAAATCTGGGTTTGATTGCTCAGTATCTCATAGATAGAAAATCCAGATGTGGCACTGTGGCTCAAGTGGCAGAGGGCTAGACTTGAGAAAACCCGAGGACAGTGCTAAGGCCCTGAATCCCAGCCCCAAGACTGGCAGAAAGATAAAAGAAAATAAAAATGCTTTTTACGAGCTAATTCACTCACAGCATTGGCTTCTGAAATCTATGCTTCTGCATCTTGTGAAATAACCCTTTCCCTCAATGTAGACAAGAAAAACAGATCCATCCCATGCTCCACTGTGAGGCCACTGGTTGGGCTAAGAGCTAGTCGTGCAGCAACGCATAAGTTTTATTCTAATACTTTCCAAACTTTGTACTCAAATATGCTACCTACTTACCATCTTAGGTCAGTTATCCTTATGCTATACCTTTTCTTCATGACTACAATATTCTTACACTCCTACGTTAATCCTCTTGTACCTCCCCTGACCTCTCTCATTCTTTTTTTCTATCTCTGGACCTCTGCTCGTCTTTCAACCCTTATACTGCACGGATCTAAACTTGATGGCTGTTGAGCAATATTGTATATGTAGGTGGTTAATTATTCTCTAGGCTCAGAGGGACTTAAAGACAATAGAGATTGGATTGAGAGGCTTATTGTTTTGGGTATAAATCGCTTATCAGTGGTTGTATTAGACTGGTCTGTAAGTGCAGAAAAAGAAATAGTTATAAGGCCAATCAAAACTTGTGAGCATCTAATGTCTGCCTGCTACAGAGGTCTAGGTTGGTTATATCTGAAAAACTATAATCGTATTTAGTAGTAATCTTGCTCCCATTTTCAAATGGGCAGAACAAGAAACTCAAGAAAAATGTCAAATCAAGAAACAACATCCCCCACCCAATGTAAACAGACAATGGAACAGTCACTCGCAAACCTAGAGAAGAGTCTTCCAAGTGCTACACAAATGCAATTGATAAACATCATTAATGGAAAATGTGAAAATATAAAGAAAGAGATAATGGAGGAAGTCATAGCTGAACAAGAGGGAATCATAAACGAGGTGATAAGGGAAAAGAAGAAGCCATAAAGGAGGCCATAATAAAGGATTTTCAAAGAAAGATGGATGAATTCATAGAATCCACAAATAAAAATGTGACCAAACTCCAGCAAATGTCCAAAGAAAATAAAGGTACTGAGCTAACCACTCAAAAGAAAATCAAGGAGATAAAGAAATCCATACATGATCTAAAACAAGAGATGCAAGGCATCAAAAATGAGCAATTAGAAGCAAGGGAGATGAAAAATAAAGTAGATAGCTTTGATAGCAGGTTAGACAATGCAGAGGAGAGAATTTCTGGGGCTGAAGATAATTTAGTTATTATAGAGAAAGAACAGAAAATGAGTCATACAAATCTAGGAAATATGAGAGAGCGCTTCAGGAGGTCCAAGATGCAATTAGGAAGCCTAATTTAAGGCTAGTTGGTATTGAGGAGGGCGTGGACAAAGAGGTCAGTGGTATTGGAAATATACTTCAGGGAATCATCTCAGAGAATTTCCCAAATATCCAGAAGGGCAGGCCCATCCAGATACGAGAAGCTTTTAGAACCCCAAACAGACCTGACCAGAAAAGAACATCCCACCGCCACATTGTGATCCGAACTGGATCAATAGAAACGAAAGAAAAGATCCTAAAGGCAGCCAGGGAAAAGGGATCAGTAACCTATAAAGGCAAACCAATCAGAATAACCCCAGATTTCTCAGCAGAGACCATGCAAGCACGAAGTGACTGGAAGCATATATGTCATGCCCTTAAATCAAACCAAGAATACTGTAGCCAGCTAAGCTCTCATTCATAACTGAGGGAACAATAAAAACATTCCATTCCAGGGAAAAGCTGCAACAATATGTCGAAAGAAAACCAACACTACAGAGAATTCTCAAAGATACTCTATACATAGAAAACCAAAATAAATGCAATATAGGGAAAGAAATGGCACCTAAACAGCATACCATCTAAGGACCACAAGAACTGTCAAGACACAGGCCCTACTAAAAGCTTCTAAACATGGTAGGAAATAATAAATATCTCTCAATCCTAACTCTCAATATCAATGGACGTAACTCTCCAATTAAACGGCATAGGCTGTCTAGTTTGATCCCAAAGCAAGAGCCATCGTTCTGCTGTCTTCAGAGACACATCTTACCCAAAAACAATCATCTTTTGAAAGTGAGAGGTTGGAATAAACTCTATCAAGCTAACTGCCCCCATAAAAAGGCTGGAGTTGCCATACTCATATCAGATACAATAGACTTCAAACTAAAATTAGTAAGAAAAGACAAAGAAGGTTACTACATACTACTAAAGGGATCTTTCCTCCAGGAAGACATAATGATCCTAAATATTTACACACCCCTTTGAAGATTCTCAAAAGACTGACGATTCTGCCAGTGTAAGTTAGATTCCGGCATTGATATTAAATAATGCAATGAGTAGGGATTTATATTTGAAATATCACTGTTGACAAAATCTAACACACATTTGCTTAGTATTTGCTTTTGATTTCCCAAGAAGTTCAGTACAAGCTAACATGTGTGGCATATATCGACTGGGAGAAATGATTCAGAATATGTGACTCCTTTGAACAGGAGTCAGTGAAAAGATACAGAAGCAGGATACCCATATTGTGATAATTTGTATCTTTTGCATATTTTGTGTTTGTTATTAATTCCATTTGTAGTGTACATTTCTAGGTAAAAACTTTTAAAATGTTTCCAAACAATTTGTTATTTCAACAGCAAAAAAAGACATTTATATTCCTGATAAAATTCACAGAATCCAAATTTTTCCATATTATTTTTTGTTTTTTGGTTTTTTTTTTGGTGGGTCATAGATCTTGAACTCAGCCTGGGCACTATCCCTGAGCTCTTCAGCTCCAGGCTACCACCTTACCCTGGAGCCAAGCCCCACTTCCCATTTTCTAAAGGTAAATTGGAGATAAGAGTCTCAGGTCTTTTTGTGCCAGGATGGCTTTAAACCTTGATCCTCAGATCTCAGCCTCCTGAGTAGCTAGGATTATAGAAGTGAGCCACCACCCCATCATGCTCAGCTTTCTGTTTATTTTTAAACAAGCCCTTTGGCTGGAACTCGGTCTGAGCACTGTCCTTCAGCTTTCCTCAAGCCTAGTGATCTACTTGAGCCACAGCACTACTTCTGGTTTTTTCTGTGTATGTGGTACTGCGGAATTGAACCTTCGTCTTCATACAAGCACTCTGCAACTATGCCAAACTCCCAGCCCCTCCACATTAGTTTTTATGGTAGATCTTTGCATGCATCTAGGATGGCTAGAAATCCTTCTTGAGTTTCCCAAGATCAGGGAGTATAGGTGTGTCCCATCCTGTGTGGCTACATAACCATAGTTTAGGGTCACAGTTCTCTCTTCATTCTACCCATCTAGAGCAATTTTCATCTTCCATGTATAATCATTAAACATTCAGCTCCTGTTCCTCTCTACTCCATTCTCTGGAACCATCGTGCTTTTTGGCTCTAAGGGTTTGTTGATTCTTGGAAGCTCTGGAAGGGAAAACATACCCTAGCTCTTCCTTTATGACTGCTGTATTTTTCGTTTACTGTAATCAAGATTCATCTGTAAAATATAGTAAAATGTTCTTCCTTTTCAATGCATTGTTTTGCATATTTCTATCTTTTGATTATTATTAATAGTTGTGAATGGATTCTCCACATATTTGTTCTAGTCTCTGCTTTCTCCTCCGTTAGGTACAAATCTAGAAATAGAAGTGTTGGACCATATTTCTATGTAATTCTATATTTAGTACTTTTTTAGCACTCTCCAAGCAATTTTTGATTGTTTTATATTCCTTGCAGAACTATTCCAAAGTTCTACTTCTTCTCACTACCTTCCCAGTAATAGTTAGACTTTGAAAGTTGTTTTTTTTTGTATGCGTGTGTGTGTGTGTGTTTGTGTGTGTATGTGGATCTTTTTGTTTAAAACTATATTTATATTAACATATTTAAAGTAATGATTTCATTGTAATTTTAATTTTTCTCATGACTGTTAATATTGAACTTCTTTCTACATTTTGAACTACTATTTCTATATATTATTTTTAGAAAATCCTCTCCCATCTCCAATTTTTTTCCCTTTTTTTGTGGGGTAGTGGGGAAAGTCATGGGACTTGGACCTTGGGCCGTGAGCTCTTTAGTTTAAGGCTATTGTCCTACCCTGAGTATTGCCCCTCAGTTCTTCTGCTCACAGCTCCCTACCCCTCTTCCCATTATATAGAGAACAAACGTCATACTCAGTCCTTTTGAAAAAGTAAGACATACAGTAAATTTGTAGTATAAAACAGCAAGAAATAAATTTCGTGCCAGGTGCAGTGACTTCTACCTGTAATCCTAGCTACTCAGATATCAGGCTGATATCTAAAGATTTGGTTCAAAGCCAGACTGGGCATTAGAAAGTCTATGAGACTCTCATCAACAGTTAACCACTAGAATATGGGAAATGGCACTGTGGCTTCATAGGTAGGGTGATAGCCTTGAGTTGAAGAGCTCAGGAACAATGCCCAGGCCCAGAGTTCAAGCCTTACAAATCCCCCAGCCAAAAAAAGAAAAAAAAACTTTCTTCCCCAAGAGAATATTATGCCAGACATAGAACATTAACATTCTGGGTGTACTTCACAGTATTATTACTTGATACCCTAAGATTTTGCAATATTCTCACAGTACCAGCATATGTAATCATACAATGTAGTTCTTTTTCAATGGAATAATTCCATTTATAACCTAAATCTACTCCCACGACTTATTTTTGTTGATACCACAATTGCTCTACCATGATATGCCACAAGCCATTAAACATTTTATGGTGGGTAATTGGAAAGGAGTCTCATGGAATTTTGTGCCAGGCTGGCTTTGAACCATGGTCCTCAGATCTCAGTCTCCTGAGTAGCTAGGATGACAGGCGTGAGCCACCAAAACCTGGCTTGCCTTTTTATTTTTTTGTGGGTCTTGGGACTTGAACTCTGGGCCTAGGCACCATCCCTAAGCTTTTCAGGTCAATATTTCATGTAAGTCTAAACATTTAAGTAAAGGAATAAAAGTCCAACAAAAAAAAGAATAAAATTCCAGACATGGTGTGTTTATAACTCGGTGTTAATTACTTGATGAAAATGTGCCATTCCAGAAGCTGGTGTCATTTGATGATGTAGCTGTGGATTTCAGCTGGGAGGAGTGGCAGCATCTGGACAATGCTCAGAGGACCCTGTACAGAGATGTAATGCTGGAGACCTACAGCAACCTGGTGTCCTTAGGTGAGCAAAAGTCAAATTCACTTGCAAGGCCAAGTGCCTTGTTATTTTGCAGATACGTGAATGTTTATCAAACTTTCAATACTATTTAAATGAAAGATTCCAGGCCCCTGAGAAGTATCATTACTTTCTAAAGAAAACCTAAGGTAATTTTGTACTCATTCTTCAGGATACCTTCAGGATACTTTGACAACAGTTCTAAATTATGTTTCCTCTAATGGAGACGACATTCCAAACTTACACAGTAATTGTAAGTGGATAAACAATCCAGAATAGAATATATATCACTATTGGAAATAGGATCTACAAATCACTAAACAGTGAGTTTATAATGGAAACAAGGCACTAGGTGCAATGTTTCATGCCTGTAATCTTAAAATATTCAGGAGGAAGAAATCTAAGAATTCTAATTTGAAGCCAGCAATGGCATAAAAATTGCCATGAAACTCTATAACTCCAAGTAACCCCTCAAAACTGTTAGTGGAGTGTCAAGAGTTTGACTTTGTGGTTGAGTGCTTGCCTAGCATGCATGAAGACCTATGCATGTAAGTGGAGCTGGGACTCAAACTCGTATTTTTCTAGCCTTGAGCAAGACAGCTAAGTTTATGCCATACAAAATGAATCCAGAGCTGGGTAAAAGTCAACCATGGAGCCAGTGAGAAATGAGAAAAAAGATTTAATAGATAACTTGTGAGTAGGATGTCTGCGAACTTAAAACAATGATGACACAGCATAAGCAATAATTCTCTACTGTTTCTAATTTACAGGGCCCTGTGTTCCCAAACCTGTATTAATTGACAAGCTAGAGCACTGTGCAGAACTCTGGATAGGAAATTCCTCTGACAAGAATATCACAGGTGAGTGAATGCATCTTCATATTGATGTTGGAGCCTGAGCCCCATTGGTACGTTCATGTTGTGATGTACTGAGCAATAATATTCTTAGTTACCCTAAATCCTGTGTGGAACCTATGGAATTCTTTGTGAATGAATCAAGAATCATTTTCTTTTCCCAATCCTATGCTTGGTCTCAGGACCTGAGCAGGGTCCTTGGATTTTCTCAAGGCTAGATCTCTATTTCTTGAGTCATAGCACCACTTCTGGCTTTTTCTTTGTATGTAGTACCAAGGAACTGAACCAGGTCTTTGTGCATGCTAGCCCAAACCCCCGGCACCAAGAATCATAGAGTGATATAATAAATTCTATGTGGCAGTAGAGTTAAAGTTAGATTTCTCTGTAGAAATCACTGTGAAACAAAATAAAATGAGAAAGCCATGAGCCAGTGGCTCATGCCTGTAATCCTAGCTACTTAGGAGGCTGAGATCTGAGGATCAAGGTTCAAAGACTGACCTATCACAAAACACCTTAGCCTCTTCTCTCCAATGAACCAATAGAAAATGAGAAGTGGGGTTGAGGCTAAAGACATAGGGCAGTAGCCTTGAGCTGAAGAGCTCAGGAAGAACAGCCAGGTCTAGAATTCAAGTCCCATGACTGCAAAACAAGAAAGAAAGAAAGAAAGAAAGAAAGAAAGAAAGAAAGAAAGAAAGAAAGAAAGAAAGAAAGAAAGAAAGAAAGAAGAAAGAGGGAAGAAAGAGGGAAGGAAGGAAAGGAAGAAAGAAAGAAAGAAAGAAAGAAAGAAAGAAAGAAAGAAAGAAAGAAAGAAAGAATGATATTTCCTTTCTTTAAAACTAAGACTATAAATGATTGAGCAAACAAGGAATAAGTCAGGGCATTATTCTCTGATAAGGATAATATCTTTTTGCTGGTAGGAAGAGACTGGTATTCAGAACCAGACCTTTCCACCAGAAATTGAGCCTAGTGATAGAGTGCTTGCCTAGCATGCACAAAGACACAGGTTTGATTCCTTATTACCACATACATAGAAAAAGCCAGAAGTAATGACTTCATTGGTAGGGTTCTAGTCTTGAGAAAACCCAAGGACAGTAGTTAGGTCCTAAGTTCAAACCCAGGAATGGAAGGAAAAAAACAACAACAAAGTTTCAATCAACATAAGAAAATTAACTAGACAATGAGCTGGAGATTTTCTGGTCTTCCATGGTTCTGAGGGACAGGAGTGTTAGAAAAGGAATTTTTATAAGACTTCAAATGGAAAGAAACAAATTTCAAAATTCCCACAAATACCTAAATTGAGACTTTAGTGAGAAGTTGTAACTGAAGGGATGTAGGTGTAAGTCCTTACTCTCAAGAATCGTTCTTGCTTGGATCAAAGGCAAACAGACATATAAACCAAACTTGTGGCCGCTGAATCTAGAAAAAATTCGTGTTCCTCACTTAATGGTTAAAAAGCAAACAGCATTGAAACTGGGTAAGGTAATCCTATCTGCTACTCAGGACCTGAAACTCTTATCTGTAGTTAACTCTAGAAAACAGGAAGTGGGGCTGTAGCTCAAGGTTACGGGTTATAGTCTTCTGCTGAAGTGTTCAGGGACAGAGCCGAGGCCTATGAACTACAAAAAAAAAGAAAAGAAAAGAAAAGAAAGTTTTAAAAAGATGCAAAACAGCACAATATTTAGATTATTTCTCAAAAATAAAAGAAAGGCAGCTATTCCTCAATGTATAAACAAAACAGTATTTGAAAAAAAAACAGCTGCAGGTATATTATAGGTAGTACTCAGCTTAAAACTGTAGCAATACATAGTTGGGTAATTTCAATAAATATTTCCTGTGATATAAAAAGAGAACTACAACACAGAAAGACATTATTGGTCATTGTAAAATATCATTTTCTTAATATGTTAGTGAGAAAGCATATTTTTCTCACAAATCAATTTCCACTTTTATATTTTAAAATATCTAATACTTAGGATGGGAAAGTAAAGTCATTACCTTTACAGTAAGGAATATTTGTATCTCATGTATGTTTGTGTCTTTTTTTCTATGACTCATTTTAGATGTCCAGGTAATGGAAAATGTGTTCAAGACCTGCCAGGAAAGTCCACATGAATGTCTTTGTGAAGTAGCAGTTGCAAGTAGTATCGAAGTGGAGGAAAACGTGAGATTAGCAACAACTTTAAATTTGAGCTCTACACATAATCCAGAGCTGATTAGTAATAACGGTAACAACTTAGGGGTGAGGACTGAGGAGTTCATTAAGTGTCAGAACATGCTTCTGTCTCCTAAGCCTGATGAGATGCATGCTGCTTATAGATCTCGTATGTCTCCTGTTCTTAAAAAATCCATCGGATATTCAGAGCATTTTATTCATGATTGTGACAGTCCAAAAGATCTGCAGTATCATAATTCTGTTCTCCCTGCCCAAGAAATTCTTCAGGGAGGGAGGAAAACTGCTAAATGTACTGTGTGATGAAAAATATTGTACTTAACACCGACCATCACTACACATCCGAAAATGTACACAGGAGAGACTCCTCATACATGTAGTGAATGTGAGAAATCTTCAGTAATGAAATACGCCTTACAATACCTCAGAGCAAATATCCTGAGATATGTGATGCGTACATCAAGTGTGAAAATTAATTTCTGAGAAGTCAGACCTGACGCTCCAACCTCGATCTCCAAGAGAAGACAAACCTTATGAATATGAGGAACGTAATAAAATTTCTGCCCAGAATTCAGCTCTCAGCACACATCAGAGATCTCACTCAGAAGAGAAATCTTATGAATGGGATAAATGTGGGAAGACTTTTAGACTGGAATCATACTTCACTTTACACCAGAGAAGACACACAGAAGAGAAACCTTATGAATGTAACAAATGTGAAAAGTCTTTCACCCAGAAGATACACCTTCGAGTTCATCAAATAACACACACAGGAGAGAAATCTTATAAGTGTAATGAATGTGGAAAGTCTTTCCAAGGGAAGGGAAAACTTCGTGTTCATCAGAGAATACACACAGGAGTGAAACCTTATGAATGTAACCAATGTGTAAAGTCTTTCAGACAGAAATCTTCCCTCAAATTGCATCAAAGAACACACACAGGAGAGAAACCTTATGTGTGCTCCAAATGTGAAAAGACCTTCAAGTGGAAGTCATATCTTGATGGGCATAATAGAACAAACACAGGAGAGAAAACTTATGCATGTAGTGAATGCGGAAAGTCTTTCAAATGGATGGTAAAACTCCATGTTCATCAGAGAATATACTCAGGAGAAACACCTTATGAGTGTAACATATGTGGAAAGTCCTTCACACAGAAGCCAAACCTCAACATGCATAAGACAATTCAAACAGGAGAAAAACCTTATGAATGTAACCGATGTGGAATGTCTTTCAAATGGAAGTCTTCCCTCAAATTGCATCAGAGAACACACACAGGAGAGAAACTGTACGAGTGCATCAAATGTGGTAAGACCTTCAGATGGAAGTCACATAACAGAATTCACACATATTAGAAACCTTAGGAATGTAACCAAAGTTGAAAGTCTTTCGTGCAGTATTCACCCTTCAGGAAGTGTGAGAGAGTTCACACATATGAGAAGCCTTAGCAATGTAATAAATAGGAAAGACTTTTTAGTCTGTGGAAGAAAACTCAGCTTGTGTCACAGAACCAACACAAGATAAAACCATTAATGAATGTAGCAAATGTTCAGTCTTTTCCCCAGAAGGCACAAGTCAAGATTTATCACTAAACACCCACAGGATAGAATCCGATGAATAAAATGAAAGGGAAATTTTTTTGAAGAACTCATAGTTGAGTTTGCATGATACCACACAGACACAGGATAAAAATCGTATGAATATAAGAATATGAAAAATCCATCATGAACGCATGACTAAGTATAAAATGCACATAGGAGAGAAAAACCTTATGAATATTACAAATGTGGAAAGTGTTTGACCTGGAAGGCATACTTCTGTGTTCATCACAAACCTGATTCCCATAGAAGAAAAGAAAACTAATGAATAGAACAAATGTGCAATGACTTTTAATCAGAAGTCAGTCTTCAGTACAATTCAGAACATACACAATAGAGAAATTCTGAGTAATGAAAAACATTTAGCTATATATAGAATCTCTGTATATGGGAGCATTAGGGTAAGTCTTCTAAACAAAGTCAACCTTCAGCAAGCATTAAGAGCACTCACAGAAGAAATAATTGCATATAGGAAAACCTTTGTCAGAAACCTCTAAAAGCTGACTGTGTGGCTTAGTGGTAGAGTGCTAACCTATCAAGGATGAAGGCCTGGGTTAGATTCCCCAATACTAAGTGAAAAGAGCAAGCCAGAAGCAGCACTGTGGTTCAAATGGTAGAGTGCTAACCTTGAGCAAAAGTAGCTCAGGGCCTGAGTTCAAGGCTAAGGATTGGAGAGAGAGAGAGAGAGAGAGAGAGAGAGAGAGAGAGAGAGAGAGAGAGAGAGAGAGAGAGAGAGAGAGAGAGAGAGAGAGAAAAGAGAGAGAAAGAGAGAGAAACTGGAACTTCTAAATTTTACAGAGATAGAGAAGGAGAGAGAGAAGGAGACAGAAACTAATTTCTAAACTTTACAGTCTTTCTATTTCCTTAGAAATTCGTCTATGTCATTCTTTCTGACAGAAGCACAGAATTCCATTGTGTAAAAATACCATATTTGATCTACTCTTCAACTGACGGGCATCTGGGTTGGTTCCATACCTTTGCTATAGTAAATAGTGCTGTGATAAATGTTATTGTTCTAGTGAATTTAGTATATCCTATCTGTACGATTGGCAAGTAGTGAAATTGCTGGATCACAGGGGAGCTCTGTGTTTAGTCTTTTTGGGATACTGACATAGTGCTTTCCATAGTGGTTGAACGAGTTTGCAATCCCACCAGCAGTGTAGTAGTGATCCCTCCTGGCCACATCCCCTCCAGCATACGTTATTAGATTTCTGGATCTTGGCCATTCTAACTGGAGTGAGGAGGAAAAGGGAAAGAGGAACTGAAACTTTCTCTCCTTACAGATGACATGATTCTGTATTTAAAGAACCCTATAGACTCTACTCCGAAGCTGCTTGAGCTGATATAAAACTTTGGTAAGGTAGCAGGGTACAAAATTAAGCCTCAATGTCAACTGCCTTCCTATATGCCAACAAATGAGAGGAATGAGGCAAGAATCAGGATAGCAACTCATTTTGCTATCAAAGAAAATATAATACCTCGGAATTAATTTAGAATGTAAAGCACGTTTTTGATGGAACTATAAACCCTGGAGAAGGAAATTAACGCAGAACTGAGGAAATGCAAAAACCTATGCTCCTGCTTTGGAAGAAGCAATATTGTAAAAATGGCAATCTTGATAAGGACTATCTACAAATTTAGTGCAATATTCATCAATATCCCAATGTCATTCTTTAAAGAAACTTAAGAGGAAATCCAAAATTTCACTTGGAATAATAAAAGACCCCTTATAGTCTGTCTTCTTGCATGATACATAATGTTTAATCTCACCTTCTCCACCAAAATCTCACCTTTCTCATTGAGACATAGGTGGCCCTGTTTACTAGCAGCAAAGGCTCAAACGCGCAGTTTCAGGTGTCACCACTGCCTCTGTTACTGGGTAGATCCAACTCTGTCATCGATTCTGAGGTCTTCTCTGGGAGTCTTGGTCACAAGTTGTTCTGTGGCATCTGCTGCCAGCCTGTGCCTATTTGCTTCCTTTTCCTCCAGCAGCCTACAACAGGGAATGAAGTTCAGGCGCTGATGCTCTCCTTCATATGCAGGGCAGGATGAGCCCAACCCTCCCTCATCTTCCTCTTCCAATTTTTGGGAAAAAATATGCTGGCAGAAGTCCTCAGGTGTGGGGCATGGCTGATTCACACTTTTAATCCAGGCTGGTCAGGAGGCTGAGATCTGAGTATGGAAGTTCCAAGTCACCTAGAACAGGAAAGTCTGATAGATTCTTACTACCAAAAATAAAAACAGCTGGGAATGGAGTTTGGGCTCAGGTGGTAAAGGGCTAGTCTTGAGTACAAATGCTTAGTGCCCAGGCCCTGAGTTCAGGCTCCAGCACTGCCAACAACCTCACTTTAGTGAGATTTTAGCTTTATCCATGTAGGCACATCTCACTGGAATCTTTGCTGGTAGAGATAGTCTTCATAATTTTGTCTCAAGGTAAAGGTCCTCCTGGGGTAGTACACAAAAGGTGTCATGGAGAGAGGAGCCCCACTTGCTCCAGGTTTGAAGATGGCATAGGTCAAGCCAGCATGGAGTTGGCACATTAGTCTTTTTCCTAGCACCACCTACCAGTGAATGTCAAATGACATTGATTGTTGTGGGATTGTGTGATTGAAGTGCCCCATTAAGGGCAGTGTTAGCACATCCAAACTTGGATAACAGGAATGCTGAAATCTGAAAGCTAAGATTTCTGTTGGCTACAGAAATGCTGGTGTGTCTGTTATTCACTAAAAGTTCAGGTGCAAAGATTCTGAAGCTTGATGCCATGTGTTTATTCCATTTAGTAAAATTATTTTAATGCACTGTATAAGTTAAAACATTTGATAAGAGTCAGGGGTAGTGAAAACATTGTTCTTGAATTCAGGTGTCTGGCAGGGTAATGGGGGGGGTGTTGGTGGCTGGGACTATGAAGCTGGAGCTGCTATCATACCAGGGATCATGTTCCTCTTTGTCTGGGAGAAATGACTCCAAAGATGAAATTTGAATGGTGAGGAAAAGATGATGATGTAATCAGGAAATTTCCCCTAAACAAATGCTCATGTGGAAGTGGGATGGGGGCTGGGCATATCTGAGGCAGAGCTTAAGGGGGCTTCTCATGGTGTTGAGAACGTTCCTTGCGACTTCAGGCATGCAGCAGGGTGTTTTAGATGGCCATTGTGAGATGGATGGAATAAGACTGGAGACAAGATGAATACTGGGGTCCTGCAATGCTCTTGCATGAGTGGCTGGTGGCTCACCTGAAAGAACTAATTATGTCTAAAAAAGAAATCAGGAATTTGTTTTGATTAGATAATACCTGTAATTCGAGGCATATTCAGGATCCTGATCTTAGTATTGTGGTTTAAAACCAACCCAGCAATGGGAAAAGTGCATGAGACTCTTACTCCCAGTTTAGAGCAAGAACTAAGATTGAAGTAGTGCTGTGGCTCAAGAGCTAGAGTGCTACCTTGAGTAAAGAAAAGCTAAGAAAAGCTCCAGGTCTTGAGTTCAAGGCCAGGAATGAAAGAAGGAAGGTAAAAGAAGGGAAGTATGTGAGGAAGGGAAATATATAAATGAAAGAGAGAAGGAACTAGAAATTTAAAACTAGAGAATATTTAAAAGTCATCAGTCCTTCTAAGAAAAGTGTTGGAGTATGTGTTCTATATGTGGTGAACTGAAAGCCCAGCAGTGACTTGTTAACCAAAGAGTCACCATGATGAGCAAAGGATAGAAATCTGCATAAGCCTCTTAGCGGATGGAGTCACAGAAGAGAACCTCAGCTCCCATCCCATAGTTAGAAGTATATAGAGATGGGGAAGTTGGCATCACCTTGATGTCATTGTGTCCATGGAGACTGGAAGCCATGGCTCTGTGAAAGCACAATGTTCTGGTTACTGAGCTGAGAGGCTGAGGAGAGCCAAGTCCTGGCCATGAAGAAATCAGGGTGGCAGCAGAGCAACTCTGCTGCAGTGTGTGCCTGCTTGGCTGTTCTTATTCTGTGGTGGATCAGGCCGGAGCGGGTGATAGTAACTGTTTTGTGGTCACAAGCCCTTCACCAAGAACTTCCTCTGGGATCCTCATAAGCTACAGGGTGGCTGGTGGTGGGATGTGTGTGGGGTGGAAGTGACAGAGGGATGGACGCATGGCAAGGTGGGTGAAGAGAGGAGAGGAATGATGAGAGCCCAGTTCATTGGTTTCCAAGGTTAATGGGTGGGAGGTAGAGAGGCATGATGGAGGAAAGATGGAGGCAGGGGAAGGTGGTGACAGAGTGAGGCCATCTGTAGTGCCAGCCTGGCCATCATCTGAAGCCCATGGTTAGCTTCCTGATCCCTCACTTTGTCCTGCACCTTGTGGAGGGAATGTCACGTGTACCCAGAGCTAGGGGTGGGGCAATGTTAGTAGCACCTGGAGAACCATTGGCCTCTACCTGGGTGAGGGGTGGTTATGGCTCCCATGCTCGGGGGCCTGATAGCTATGGAACAGATCTCTCCTTAGCTACCACATTCAGTGGCTGCTCTCCATCTAGGGTTAGGGCACCTGCTCAGCCATCAGGACACCCCATGCCAGGACAGAGGCCTACAATTGAGATGGCAGCACAGGGGTGAAAGTGATCTCACCGTAGCCCTAGTTACATGGCTGTCCCTGCATGCAGGACAGGATGAGCAGGGGGAAGATGTTCTCTGTGTTTTTCCACAGCCTATCCCTGCCTCTTCTTGTGTCTGATTAGACCAAGAGAATACCAGGTTCCCTGTCATAGTCCTGGTTCTTTTTCTTTTAGTCATGAGGCTTGAACTCAGGTCCTGGGTTCTATCCCTGAGCTCTATTGCTCAAGGTTGATGCTCTACCATTTGAACCGTAGTGCCATTTCCAGCATTTCCTTTTCATGTGGATCTCTGATATCTCCAGTGCTGTGCTTGCAGGGAGGCAATCACCCCACAGACAGAGCCACCTCTGCCGTGACTGTGACTGCCCACAACCCTCACACTCACACCTTGCACACCCCTTGACTCCAGTTTTAGCTCCTCTTGGACTGGGTGTCCAGCCTACCACTTCCTACACTCACAAAGGGTCTACAATTGTCTTCCCAGGGTCCTTTCTTCTGCCAGCCAGAGTACAGACTGTGCACATCTTGACGATCACAGAGCTCAAAGCCAAAGGCTGAGTTGCAGAAGGGGGTGACCCAGTAGCTGCACAGGGCCCATGGATCATCCTGTGCATCCCCCAGCCTGTGACTTCCCCCACCCCCTTGGCAGGGATGCTCCATGCCCACATCCTGATCCCTGGTCCCCTCCAATTCCATTCTCCCTTGGATTTTGCAGACTGTCTACCATCAGGATCTAAAATTCTATTCATCACTTTATGTCCTTATCACTGATTTGCTACTTTGGCAGGATCTCCCCGTGCCTGGAGAGTGGGCATGTCATGTACTCTCTGTGGAGAAGTTGCCCCAGGAGAAGAAATATGCACTTCATGTGAGTGTTGGACAGGGCAGGAGGGCTCCCTAGGATCAGAAGCCACAGGAGGGGTGCAGATGGGGGAATGCTAGGGGCCCCAGGGGACAGTGGGAGTTAGGGCACAGCAGGGTTGACACTGCTTCACAAACCCAACAGAATGAGGCTCACATTACAGATGTCAGAGACAGTGCAGATTGCCAATGGGCGCAGGGGTCACTGTCACCCCCAGATGCTGGCTGCATGCTGGGATGCACGCAGAAATGGTTTCAAGATCAGATAATGAGGATGTTGCAGGGTGTAACCATTCTTTTCAGATGGCTCTCTACCTCTCTTGAGCTTCATCTCTATCTTTGGCTTTTTCTTGGCAGTTAACTGGAAATGAGAGTTTCATGGACTTTCCTTTCTGGACTGGCTTCAAACAGAAGCTATGCACAGTTTTCAAACCATACCCTACTGAAGAAGGGAAGCTTGATCTGGTGCTTAACTGGGTTGCACTTTGGCTCTGTTTGCTATGCCTCACGGGAGGGGGCTCATCATTTGTAGACTAAGATCTCATGACCTTCAAAGCCAAATGCTACCTGAAAGTTCAGGGTCCCAGCCTATGTGTTGGGCCTGGGTGAATACATTCTCTGTTATGCTGGGTCATCAACCCATGTTTTAACCTGGAAGTAGGCAGTGCCACATTTGATAAGAACATCTGCCAGAGATTGTCACCTCATGAAAGCAGATTCTAAATTTGTATTCCATTTCCTGTGGTGGAGAAATCCCCTCCAAGTTAGACAGGCTCACATCCCCTTGCAGGTCACACTCCTAATGCACCCTTGAGTGTCCTCATGGTATTGGGATCTAAGTTTGTAATGAATGCTGGTTTAGTCCATGAATTAGCTGGACAAGTGATGACAAACGTGTTGTGGATTAATATGAGAACAATTTAAGAAGCCCTGGAGGAGCATCAACCTGACCGTCTGTGGTGCTATAAATCTGATAGGATGTTCCAGACTGAGAAACTATCACATGGCTTTGTGTTTGGCATCCAGACCTGTGAGTGCATGTCTTAGCTTTCAGCCAATACAGAGGAGGACATGAATAAGTGGGTTGAAAGCATCTGTCAGACCCCTGTCTGGGGGCAGGTGGAGAGAACATAGGAAGGTAGATACCATGGCTGTGGTGGGGCCAAAAAATGGTAAAAGAGGCAAAGGAACCAGGTACTGGTAGCTCAAGACTGTCATCCTAGCTACTCAGGTTTTTGAGATCTGAGGATCACAATTCAAAGCCAGCCCAGGACAGAAACTCCATGAGACTCTTATCTGCAATAAACTACTGAATGCAAGAAGCTCAAGCTCAGTGACAGCATCCAGGCCTAACGTTCAAAACCCAGGACTGGCAGAAAAAATATCAAAGGACAAGAAGCTGGCCAAAAGTTAAAGGGACTCTATCTTGACAAACAATACAATGGTAAGTTGCACTCAGAAGACTTGCACAAAATCTGGAAATGCCTGAGACTTATCTATGTATGTTTCCTGTTTGTCTAAATACATATGTTTATGCATTTATATATTAGTATAGAGAGACAGATCAATACATATGACTATACATATATACATAGCCAGACACTTACGGGTGGGTGGTATACTGTGTGAGAGTTTGTGTTTGTGTTTTGTGGATGGCTATCTCTGTTTAAGAAAGGTAGAAAATATGTAAATATCTTTAAAAAAACTTGATAAAATATAGAGAGACATAAGCTCTTGAGGGAATCTGAAATGACAAGATTATTCACAGGCACGTTTATCCTTATGGATTCCTCAGCAAGTTTTAATTTTTTTCATTATTTTCTTTCTTTTTTTGAACCAGTGCTAAGGATTTCTCTCAGGGACCAGGTGCTGCCAATTACTAATTTTCTCATGGCTGGTACAAGAGGAACTGAGCCACAGTTCCACTTTTGCCTTATTTATTCGTGCTTAACTGAAGATAAAGATTTCTATCAGTGACTTTCTTTCTGAGGCTGGATTCTAACGAGGATCCCCAGACCTCAGCCTTCTCTATAGCTACAATTAACAATATGAGAACCCAGCACTGGGTTCCAATGCACAGGGCAAGAAATTGAGTGAATCTCTCAACTCCAATTAGCTATAATAAGCTAGAAGTGAAAGACCAATACCTTTGAGGAAAAGATGCTGAGGGTTATCACACAGGCCCTATGAGTAAGCCCTAAACCCTGTACACATGTGTGCATGCACACATTGGCAGATACACACACATGCACACACACAATATGTCAGGCAATATTGTATTTTGAATTAATATCCAAAGATTGGACAACAGGATAGCAAGTAATAAAATCTGTTTTTCTTGTCTACATTTAGGGAAAGGGATGAGTCACAAGATGCAGAAGCAAAGAACTCAGACGCAAATGCTGTGAGTGAATAACTTGTAAAAAGCACTTTTCTTTTCTTTTCTTTTCTTTTCTTTTGTTTTTTCTGCCATTCCTGGGGCTTGAACTCAGGGCCTGAGCACTGCTCTTGGCTTTTCCCAAGTCTAGCCCTCTGCCACTTGAGCCACATTGCCATATGGATTTTTATATCTGTGTGATATTAAGGACTCAAACCTAGATCTTCATGGATGCTAGGCAAGCACTCTACCACTGGGCCAAACTTTAAACCCCGATAAAGTATTTATAAATAGTCATCATCATCATATCAAAATATCCTTTTTCCTACAAAGAATGAACACTTCTCTATGTCTGTAAGACTTTTTTTATGTCACCAATGCTTCTGTGATTTTCCCACTTGCATTTTTACAGATGACAGCACAGATATTCATCAGGAAGAAAAATAGATTAGGATATAGAAACCTAACAACGTCCTAGTAGACTGGTTTGATTCTGCAGTACCATATACATAGAAAACGCTGGAAGTGGTGCTGTGGCTTGGTGGGACAGCTATAGCCTAAAGAAAGCCTAAGAACAATGGTCAGGCTCTGAGGTCAAGTCCCAGGACTAGCAAAATAAAATGTGCAAGAGGCAAAATGCAAGCTGAGAAGGCACTGTGAAGCAAAATGTCTTGTGAAGGGTAAGGGCAATAGTGACAGTTAAGTTTGGATCTTACCTAAGAAAGGCTCCTTGAGCCTGAGACCAGGCTAGCACTTACGCCTAGTTAATGACTTGGGATTTGAACAAAAAGGTGTGCTGTTTACTACATCCATATGTGAGGTGGGAAGGGAGATTCAGCCTCCACTATGTCTTTGGGGAGGTCTTCTGTGAGCAAGGAGCTTTGGTCATTGGTCCTTGAAAGGTGACCCTACCTCCCTCACAATGGAACAGAATATGGAACCCTGGTAACCAAGCCACTGTATGTGACAACCAGCTCAAGCCAGCTCCCTTGGCCTGTGGCTCAGGAACCAGAAAGATGTTGCTGTGCTGTTCCCAAAGGTCAGGAGGCTCGCATCTCAGGCATGAGAGATATGGATGTCTCACTTGAAGAAGTAGATGTTGGATCAGTGCCAAGCCAAAATTCCAGTATATCAGGCATTTCTCTAGGAAGAAAGCCAGGAAACTCCAGGGCAACTCAGATGAGGTATATTGAGAGGAAACCTATTGGAACCCATCATCCTGCCCACAGACTACAACCTTCTTGTGTGCTTTCAAGTGACTATACTGAGATTAGAGTGTGTCATTTCCAATCTACTCTATTCCAATTCCTCAGTGTGAAGTGTGGTCCCATTCCTACGTTTGAAATATCCACTGTTTTGCCAACATAGTGTGATGGTAAGTCAGCTCAGACTCTGAATGAGCCTTGTAACCTATGGATCCTGGAGGAAGGCCTGTTGGAGATGCTGCTGACAAAGCTGATCCCTGCCTACCAGAAAGGTGATCTCTTTTATGTGGGAAACTTCCTGCACAATTTCAAATAGTGGAGGACAATGTAGTAGTTGCTGGAAATTCTCTTGTAAAAGTGAGTGTTCCCCTTCCAAACCCAGGTTTGATCACCCTTCCTGGCCAAGTCTTGGAATACTTGGCTCCTCTCTGAGCCTGTTTGGTTCACTGCGGTGTTCACAGGGGAGATAAGCATGATACAAGTGCACAAACTACTTTATTATGACTGGGACACCATGCCATTTCATTTCTCTCACAAGCTACTGGAGTCTCAACAGTGTGCTTACTGAGAAGTTGGATTTCAGGCATGAGTAAGTGGCTCCCAACTGCAGCCGTCACCTAGGTGACATCCTAGGAAATCCCATTTCCCAGTAAGAAATGAGGTGTCAGTACTAATGGCGGAGGCCTGTGAAATACTGGAGTCAGAGGAAAAGCTGGGGGCTGAATCACTTTTGAGCCATCAGGGAGGGATTGTGATAGCTTTGCCTGTTAGAACCTGAAAGCATTTACATTTTGGTGTGTGGTCCAGTGCTGCTACTTGAACCTGAACCCAGGTCTAAATGCCATCCCTTTGGTGTTCAAAAATTAGCACTGTACCATTTGAGTCATAGGTCAAGTTCTGGCTTTTTGCTGCCTAATTGAAGACAAGTGCCTTTAGACTTTTACTGACTAGACTGGATTTCCACTGTGATCTTCAGAGCTCAACCTGCTGGGTGGCTAAGATTAGAGGAATGAGCATTTAGTTCTTTATTTAGAGCATTCACTTATTGGTTTATTTAGAGCATTTACTTATTTAATTTAAGGTGCGTTTACTTTGGACAGATGCATAGAGGCCTCTCTCAGAAGCTTCTGGAAGTGGGGTGTAAAAGTCATCCTGTTCTCGAGTGTCTCTTACCCCCCTCCCAGCACATAAGTGCACATCTCTGCAGGACAACCACAGCATTACAGTCCTGCAAGAAAGGGGCTTTGGTAGAAGGCTCAGGATTGAGAGAGAAGGCTCTCACTTTCCTTGTACCGAATGTGCCCACAGCATCATGTGTTCCATCTATACGATGTGAATGGACTTCTACCCCAGTGATTTCTACGAGTTCAAGAACTACCGCACACTGACACAACTCAAGCTCTATACGAGGCTCCACATGCCGGCTTTGGACCTGCTCTTCTAAACACATACTTTTTGACCAGCTGGAGGAATGTGCGACCAGTAAGACCCAGAAAAAGTAGAAGTCCTGGTGTGGGTGCCTCAGAGCCTGTGAGTAGGAAGCCCATGTGGTCTAGATATTGGTTGGCCCTTACTTCTACAGAGCTTGGCAAAATGCCCTTTATGGGTGGTGTCAGCCAGGTAATGTCTGTCCTCTGAAAGGACTCGGGAATAAGCACTCATTAGAAAGACCCTACACCTCCTCAGTGTTCAGTCCAAACTCCAGTTCTACAGGTTCCTCCATTAGATCCTCATGGAAGTTGAGTGACACTTCAACTTGCAGAGTCCACTCTGTCCACTCTGTACCTATTTCCATTCTTAGGTTTGGGTCATCGTGGAAGAGCTTATCCTGAACTCCGGATGAAAAACCCACCAATGGAGCTGGTGACTGATGGAGACTGAGAATCATCACTGCACTCCAGAAAGCATGGGCCTTCTGTAGAAATTACCAAACAGTTTTAGAGTCCTGTGGATATACCTTTTGCTCTGAACCCCATATGTGACACAGTTGAACCTGCAGATACTATGGAGGAAGAAAAAGGGCAGCCAGATTTCCTTCCGTTTCCTTTCACACTCCACCCAGAGCCAGTCCATGTGAGTCAGAGTAACACTCCACTTATTGTGCAAGCTGAAGGGGCACACGCTGGGTTCATGGAAAATGTCCCCATGGGAAGCAGCAAGTGTACTCTCAATACTGGATTCATTGGAGGAAAATGAATCCATCCTCACAGAATATCCAGACCCATCCATCTCACTAAAAGAGACTCAATCTCCATTCGACAAACCAGAATCCATCCCCCTCTTAACTCAGGAAGGACATTCTGTTTCTCATGAGAAAGGAGACCCTTCTGAGGACTCTGAAGTAGAATTACTGTCTGAAGGCAACTTGGAGGCCAGTCTGGATTTATAGCTTCCCTGTCCCCTTCCTAAAAAGACATCTCTTTATCTTGCTCTCATGATTCTTGTCAAGTATTCATTGTATTTACTTTGCTAACTATTAAACTCTCATTGTTAATATCATGGTGTGCAGTTCTTCAGTCCTTATTATCCTGTGTTTTATTGTCCACTTAGAATGTGAGACCTCAGACACCTATCTCCTGGGTGGGCCAAAAACCAGACAGGTCTGGTCCCATAGAAGACAACCTTACTGGATATACAGGCAACTATGAAATGCATGGAATCACCAGGAATTCAGGCCAGGCCTCCATGGAAAGAGAAGTCAGCTACCAAAGCTTAAGGACAGTGCAGATGCCTGGAAATGTGTTTTGTCAATCGGGAGAAGTGCCAGAGTAACTGTAATATTATGTGGGACTCTGTTCTGTGAGTTCAAGTCTGTTTATATATCCATTGTGCTTTGTACAAATATTTAAGAAAATTAAAACTCCACAACAGCATCAAAAATCTACTTTGGCTTTAAATGTGGCCTAATTGTAGAGTGCTCGCCTAGTATACAAGAAGACCTTGATTCAATTCCTCGGCACTGCATACACAGAAAAAGCAGATGGGGCACTGTGCCTCAGGTGTCGCAGTGCCACCCTTGAACAAATGTGGCCAAGGACAGTTCCTGGTCCCTCAGTTCAAGCCCCAGGACTAGCCAAACAAGAAATCATACCATTTTCCACACATTTGGAAATAAATCTGTTTTATCTAACCCTACTTCTTTTTGCCAATCCAGGGTGTGTGCCACCAAGCCAAACTACTGGCCCCCAATCTTACTATTTTGAATCATTTAATTTTTTTACATAATCATATATCATGCTGTCTGTATTAATACCATAAACAGTATGCTTAGTGTAATAATGTTAAAGGTAAAACATAAGAAATTAATAACTAAAATTCCTTTTTTATTAGTTTTATAGCATTACTACAATTTTATGAGAAAAATTACCTAGAATGTTTATTTTAGAGTTCAAGTAATCCATTTTGATAAATATATCAACCTACATCATTTATTTGAACACATTTTAAACTATTTTTTTCAGGAATGAAAATACATATATATTTGTTGTAAATGAAATTTATGACTTGGGGGGAAGGGAAAGAGAAAAGGGGGGAGGGGGTAACAGTGTTTACAAGAAATGTACTCATTATATATGTAACAGCAATCTCTTTGTATATCACCTTGACAACAAATTTTTTGAAAAGTACAATAAGTTTAAATGTCTACTTTGGGCAGAATTTTTTTTGCCAGTACTGTGCTTAGACTTAGGACCTGAGCACGATCCTTGTTTTTGTTTTTGTTTATTCTTAAGGGGCAAGTTCTATCACATGTGCCACAGCACCACTTGTATCTTTTTTATCTATGTTGTGCTGAGGAATTGAACTTGGGTCTTCATTCATGCTCGGCAAGAACTCTTCCACTAGGCTTAACTTATGGCCCCAGTGGGAAGGAAGGTTTCCATAAAATATGTAGGAAATATGTCCACTAAGGAAAAGCCATCAAAAATAGAAGAAAAATTATATACTTAGATAACGACATGCCAGTATTATGGCAGATCTCTGTAATTCTAGCTTCAGGAGTGGCCTATTTGGACCGGGAGTTGGCCGGCTGAAGTAAAGTGCTATGCTTGAGCAAGCCCTAGGACAGTGCTCTGGCCATGAGTTGAAGCCATAGGACATGCAAAAAATAATAATCTAATGCCCGTGACTGGTGGCTCACCATGGTAATCCTAGCTACCCTGGAGGATCGAGGTTCAAAGACGGCCCAGGCATAAAAATCTGTGAGAATCTTATTTCCAAATAATCCAGAAAATTCAAAATGACAATGTGCCTGAAGTGGTAGAGCTCTTGCCTTGAGCTGAAGAGCTTAAGGAAAACATCCAGGCCCAGAGTTCAAGCCCCATGAGTGAAAAAAAGAAAAAGAAAAAGAAAGCCCTTATCTAAGGCTGGAGTGCACACTAGTGGTAGTTTGCTTGCCTAGTATGCAGAAATCCCTGTGTTCAATTACTCTGTACCACTTACACCAAAAAAAAAGCTGGAAATGATCTCAGAAGGTTGGGTTCTGAGGATCACAGTTCAAAGCCAGGCCAGACACTAAAGTCCATGAAACTGTTACTTCCACTTAAGCACCAGAAAACCAGAAGTGACACTCTGGCTCAAGGTGTTTAAGGTTGTAGCCTTGAGCTGAAGAGCCCAGGGACACTGCCCAGGTGCACAATTAAAGTCTTACAACCAAAAGAGAGAGAGAGAGAGAGAGAGAGAGAGAGAGAGAGAGACAGAGAGAGAGAGAGAGAGAGAGAGAGAGAGAGAGAGGCAGAGAGAGAGAGACAGAGAGAGAGACAGAGAGAGAGACATAGAGAGACACAGAGACAGAGACAGAGAGAGACAGAGAGACAGAGACCGAGACAGAGAGAGACAGAGAGAGAGAGACAGACAGGCAGACAGACAGAGACAGAGAGACAGAGACAGAGACATCAAACAGTCAGGCACTGCTGGCTGAAGCGTGTAATTCTAGCTACTGTGGAGGCTGAGATTGGAGGATCTTGGTTCAAAGCCCAAAGCCAGCCTGGACACATATGTTTGTGAGGCTTACATCACCAATTAACTACCAGAAACCAAAAATGGAGCTGTAGAGGAAGAGCGCTAGCCTTGAGCTGAACAGCTCAGGGACAGTGTCCAGGCCCAAAGTCCAAGCACCATGATGATTCAATAATAAAAAAAGAAGATAGCTAATAGTAATGATGAATAATTTTGTGCTGGGAGTTTGGCCTAGTGGTAGAGTGCTTGCCTAGCATGCACGAAGACCTGGGTTCAATTCCTCAATACCACATACATAGAAAAATGCTGGAAGTGGTGCTGAGTCTGAAGTGGTAGAGCCCTAGCCTTGAGAAAATATAAGGACAGTGCTCAGTCCCTGAGTTCAAGCCCAGGACTGGCCAAATCAAATGTAGTAGAGCACTGGCATTGAACTGAAAATCTGAGGAACAGCCCAGGCACAGAGTTCAAGCACCGCAAACAACAACAAAATCTATGAAATGGCAGTGGTGGTTTTAAGCTAAGCAAAAATAGAGTAGAAACTGGTAAAATACATATTTGTGTGTAAGCAAAATAGCCAGACTTATGCATTAGAACAGGATAGAAACTTGAAAAAAAATTGTGTTTTCCATCTCACTAGGTCCTGTCTCTTAATTTATTCAAGTAAGTAAAATGCTGGGTTTTATAATCATTGCTCTGAATACTAGAAAATCAGAACATCTCTCATTAACCAACAAAGACCAGGAACTGGGGCTTCGTTCAAATGGCAGAGTATCAGGCAAGAGAAGAAAAAATTGAAGTAAGAACTTGAAGTTCTTGATCCAGAACCTGCATAGTAACAGAGTAGCAGCCTGGTGATGGTACCTCACACCTATAATCTTAGCTACTCAGGAGGCTAAGATCTGAGAATCAAAGTTTAAAGCCAGCCAAAGTACCCAGTTAACTGCCAGAAAAACCAGAAGTGGCACTGTGGCTCACAGATTAAAGCACTAGCCTTGAGCTGAAGAGCTCAGGGACAGTGCCCAGGCCCAGAGTTCAAGCCCCACAATTGACAAAAATCAAACAAGCAAACAAAACTCACAAAGAAGCCTGCAGACCACAGTGGTTCTGCTGAGTCTCTTCTCTATGGGGATCAGGAAACATTTCACTTTTTCTGTCTCTTCCCATCTCAACATTCATACTAAAATAAGACTGTGTTGAAAGTTTCAATTTATAAAAATGTTTTTCATGAAGCACCCTGAAATATTCATCGCTTATATCTCAATTGAAGATAGTTGCTTTGGGGCTGCATTGGTAGAGTGCTAGCCTTGAGCAGAAAAGGTCAGGGATAGAGCTGAAGCACTCAGTAGAAGACCCAGTGCCAACACACAAAAGAAAATATGCACTTTATACCTATTTTCTAATTTCTTAATGAATTTTTCAGTCTGTATAAATATAGGGTACATTCCTTGTTACTTAAGTAAGATTGCTCTTTTTTTTCTTTTTGCCAGTCCTAGGGCTTGGACTCAGGGCCTAGACATTTTCATTGGACTGGCTTGCCCAAGGTGAGTGCTCTGCCTCTTGAGACACAGCGCCACTTCTAGCTTTTTTCTGAGTATGCGGTACCGGTGAATAGAACTTAAGTCTTCATGCATTCTAGGTGAGCACTCTACCATTAGGCTACATTCCCAGGCAGTGAGATTCCTCTTACAGTCCTTGTATGTTCACAGAGTTTGATCTCACACACTGTAGGGCCCTGGTTGGCTTTGACCTGTGATCCTAAGCCCTGAGCCTCCTAAGTAGCTGAAATTAAGTTGTGAGCCAGCATGATGGCTTCCATTCTTTTTTCTACAAAAATATATGTAGTTATCTAAAATATATCTGTAGCTGAAAATAAAGAATCTCTCCCAAACAAATCTTCAAAGAAACAACCATCCTATTAAAAGGTGGGCTAAAGACTTAAAAGAGTATTCTCTGAAGAAAAAATTAAAATGGGCTTTAGACACATGAAGAAATGCTCCATATCTCTAGCAATAAGGGAAATGAAAATCAAAACAACTTTGAGATTCCACCTGATTCCAGTCAGAATGGCCATTTTCAAAAAATCTAATAAGAGATACTGGTGGGGAAGTGACCAGGGGGGATCACACCTACACTGTTGGTGTGAGTGTAAACTCATTCAACCACTAGGGAAAGCAGTGTGGTGGTTCCTCAAAAGACTGAACATAGAGCTCCCCTATGATCCAGCAAATCCACTACTTGGCATCTACCCAATTGTCCAGAAAAAGGGGCATACTAAAGCCACTAGCACAATGATGCTCATTGCAGCACTATTTACCATAGCAAAGATATGAAACCAACCCAGATGCCACTCAGTAGATGACTGAATTAAGAAGATGTGGTACTTATACACAATGGAATGCTATGCTGCCATCAGAAGGAATGACATCGCCCCATTTGTAAGGAAATGGAAAGACTTGGAAAAATTCCTATTAAGTGAAGCAAGCCAGACCCAAAGAAACATAAGCTCAATGGTTTCCCTCATTTGTAATAATTAGTTCACATCTAGGACTCTCCTAGCAGAGGATTACAATAACTCAAAAACCTAGGTATATAAGGTCATATAGGATGAGACTAAATGAAAGGATCTCTAGGATATGGGAACAAGAGCTATATCTTGTGTCATCGTTGCTCTTAATCTTGTGTGATTTTTGTCCTTAATCTACTATGTTATTTCTCATCTCTTATTTTGCCCTTTGGTTAATGTCAGATTGTTACTGTATCTGATTTTTTCCCTGGCATATTGTATATATGTTTATTTGTTTATGTCAAATAGGAAAGGGAAGGGGGGAAACAAGATGATTGGGAAGGGGAGGGGAGAGGGAACTGGGGACAAAAACATGTGGAGTAGAATAAATGTGTGAGAAGTAATGCAGTCCACTACCTGTTAATGTAATCGTAACCCCTCTATACATTACCCTGAAAATTAAAAAGAGACTATAAAAATATCTGTAGAAAATGAGGCTTGATGATGGAAACACCAGATGCCCTACTACAAAAAATGTGATACACGCGCGCGCGCGCACACACACACACACACACACACACACACACACACACACAATGGAATGATACATACCCAACCGACAAGATAAAATAATGGCATTCTCGGGGAAGTGGATGAAAAGGAAAAAAATCATATTAAGTGAAGTAAGCCAAACTCAAAGGAACATAGGCCCAAGAGTCTCCCTCATTTGTCAAATTCAGTAGAAACCTTGGGCTCTGCTACCAGAGATTTACAATAGAACAAAATCTAGAGACATCGTGACAAATAGTATGACACTAAATGTAAGAACCTTCAAGATAAAGAAACAAAACTCATATAGTGAGTGATTGTTGTCCTTAATGAACTATGTGATCTCTTATCTCTTTTGCTATCCCTTGGTTATATCATATTGTTACAATATTTCACGTTGTTTTCTGATATATTTCATATGTGCCTAATTGGTTATTTGAAATTGGATAGGGAAGGGGGGAAATGAACATGAGTGGGGGTAGGGGAAGGGAAATGGGGACCATATCATTACATGGGGTATCAAAGTTTGAGATGTAATGCACCTTCTGTCTGGTGAATATAATGTAACCCTTCTATAAATTACAATAAAAATAAATACATAAAAAGAAGATCTGCACAGAAAAAAACTAATAATGGCATTTTTGGGGTAGTGGATGAAATTAGAGTGAATCCTGTTGAGTGAGATAAGTCAAGACCAAGGAACAAAAGGTACATGGTATCCTTAATATATGGATACTAGTTTCAAACAGTAGTAGAGCGATGATTGAATAGTTGATACCCAAAGTTCTGGACATAATTTTGGAGTTATAAACATAACTACATAGACATAAAAATCTAGGATAGACTATACACTCTATAGACATGTGTTTTATTATAGATTAATCTGTATCTATGACATACAAAGACTCAGCTTAATTTTTACTATATTCTAAAATTTATGTGCCAGTGATTGTATAGCGATTCCCTTCTTGAATAATTGTTGGTTAAACATGACATTTGAAATATGATGTAAAATTCAATGTTAATAAATTTTTTTAGAAAAAGTGGCTAGAGGTAAATACCACTAATGTACTTGCTCTAAGTGGTACAGAAATTTTCTTAATGAATCAAGGGGTTTTATTACATCTTTATGCAATTATTTTAGTTCTGAGTGTTCTGCACTCAATGCTACTTCTGGAAAGATGATATAGCTGTCTGTGTAGATGGTTTGAAGACATACTGGCCTAAACGTAGAATAAAGCATTGGTAAGTGGCTGTTAGCTGTCCAGATTCTACTGGAATATGTGGAATGAATTTATTAAGCACAATGCAGGCTCTTAGTCAGATCAGGATCAAGATTATGTGGTTCCATGAGATGAATGAGGAAAGATCAGAAAAATCTACTAAGATATCCAGATATACTTTTGAAACTAAGGTATCTGGACTCCTTTTTTTTCTTTCTTGGTGGGGAGCTTGAACTTTGGACCTGTGCAAGGTCTCTTAGTTCTTTTTCCTCAAGGCTAATGCTGTACCAGTTTTAGCCACAACTCCACTTAGTTTTTGGGTGGATAAGTGGAGAGAAGACTCTTACAGGTTTTTTTTTGTTTACATTTTTTTGCTTGCAAAGGCTTTGAATCACCTTCTCCCTGGCTAGTAGAATGACAATTATGACCCTCCAGCGCCTGGCTAGTGATTTTTTGAAAATTGGACTTTCTTCCAAATCACGTAACTGGTTCCTAGCAAAGTTTTGAAGCCTGACTTAAATGTGACAGATTTTTGTCACTTGGAGACACTCTGTGCTGAACGTTAGAAATCTACCAGCTGAGTCACAGTGGCACTTCCAGTTTTTGTTTATGTGGTGCTGAGGAATGGAGTCCAGGGTTTCATACATGCTAGGCAAGCTACATTTTCAGCCCAAGGTTTTATGTTTTGTTTTTTCAGTGTTGTTGCTTCTAAGGTACTGTATGATGTTCTTTCATTTTCTTTGCTTTTTACCTCTTTTCTTCTTTTTCCCTTTAGTTTTATTCTCTGTAGTCACTGTGTTGAATTCGGGTACCCTGTGTCTTGTACATAGGTTTATGTGATTTGGGGAATGGAGAGGGTATAATAAAATGGTAAAAAAAAAAACAAAAACAAAGGAAAAAGGGTGAACCAATTGAACAGTGATACTTGGAAGACACTAAACGGAAATGAACTGAAAAATCTGGGTGGAGAGGGCACTGAGGGTAGGAAAACAGAGAAAAATGAGGGAGGGGATAACAATTTTCTTAAGAAATGTGTTCATTACTTGTGTAACCGTATGCCAACTATATATTGACTTAACAAAAAAATTAACTTAAAAAATAATTTAGCCGGGTATGGTGGCTCACACTTGTAAATGTAGCTACTCAAGAGGCTGAGATCCAAGGATAGCAGTTCAAAGTCAGCCTGGGCACTGAAGTCCATGTGACTCTTATCTCCAATTAACCACCAGAAACCCAGAAGTGGCCCTATGGCTCAAGGGATAGGGCAGTAGTCTTGAGCTGAAAAGCTCAGTGACAAGACCCAGGTGCAGAATTACAGTCCCATGACTTGAATGATGAATGATACTAGCCAGGCTCTGTGTGCTCACACTTGGAATCCTATCTACACAGAATCAGGTTTGAATCCAGCCCAAACAAATTGCATGATATTCTGATTTACAGTTCATTACCGAAAATCTGGAAGTGGAGCTGTGGATCAAGTAGTAGAACACTAGCCTGAAGTAAAAAAAAAAACATTTAAAGACAGTTCCCAGGCCCTGGGTTCAAGTCCCAGGACTTGCATAAAACAAACAAAATGTGACGCTGAGTCCTCCATCATTTGGTGTTATAGTTCAATATTCTTGATATGCATCTTAGAAATTAAGTCCCTAGCAATTACTCTCCCCTGAAATTCTGCTTCATAGCTGATTCATAGAATTTCAGCATCATTACTATCACCTTCCAGTTAGCATAGCAGTCTACTACTGAAAATTTGAAGAAAACTTTTGAGTAATCCTAATAAATCTGTGTATCATCTGCACACACATCAAATCAGCAGCAGCTATGTTATACTATTATCTAAATGTATTTAATCCCTTCTTGAGTTAATGATCCTTAAAGAGTAAAACATATGAAATAGTTATGAAACTAACAGTCACCATTCTTCTACCTAATATTGTAATATAAGTTTATAAATGCAAGGACTATTCTGAAGTGTGCAGAAGATAGCTTCTAATTATAATATTCTCATGAAGTATTGTTTTTAGGAAACATGTTGCTTGCTTTGGGAAAGCAAAGGCAAGGAAAAATGATATAGGTAAGTTCCCTATTTATCAGAAGGAAAATACTATTGGGTTTAGATCAACTTCATTCATTCCGTGCTGATGAAACAAATATTTGCAATTCCTGAGGCCAATTACTTCATTGTGATGCACAATCAGCCAGCTTAGATTAATCTTCCAAAAAAGGAAAGGAACAAATGTGAAGCAATTAAGGTTTCCAAAATGAACCAGGTGGTGGTGGCAGCTCACACTTTTAATTCTGTCTACTCAAGGCCTGAAATCCAAGGATCTGGATTAAGTCTGTCTGGGATGAAAATATTCCTGTCTGAAACATCATCTCTCTTATCACAGCCCAGCTGATATACTCTGCCCAACAGATTCCAAACACCAAAGTCCATTTCCTATCTGAAATACTAGCAAACGTACTCACACATTATTTCCTCTTTAGGAGATAGTTGAAACATGTACCAGAAACATTTCCCTGGCTTCAGAGTGGAAGTGGAAATATATACTCACTAGAAGCCCATCTAGTAAATTACAGTCAATCATCTTTCCTCACATCTTGTTAGTTAAATTGAACAATGAGTGTTTGGATCAGAAGCGATGTGTATGAGCATACAGGTTGTAAAAGTACTGTAATCCTACCTACTCAAGACAAGCTGAGACCTGAGGATTCCAGTTCAAAATCAGCCATGCAATAAATTCCATAAGATTTTTACCTCTAATTAACCAGCAAAAAAAAGCGTTGAATTGTGCTTAAAAAGCCACAGGCCGAAGATTTGCATAAAAGTACTAAGGGGTAGCATACAGGATCCCACTCTCTCCACTCCTTTTTAACATAGTACTAGAATTCCTAGGCAGTGCAATAAGGCAAGAAGCAAGCATAAAGGGGATCCAAGTAGGGAAAGAGGAAATAAAACTATCCCTCTTTGCAGATGACATGATTCTGTATTTAAAGAATCCTATAGACTCTACTCCCAAGCTCCTTGAGCTGATTCAAAGCTTTGGAAGGGTAGCAGGCCATAAAATCAACCCTCACAAATCAACTGCCTTCCTTTACGCCAATAGTGAGAGGAATGAGGCAATAATCAGGAAAGAAACTCCTTTCACAATAGCCTCAAAGAAAATAAAGTACCTAGGAATTAGCTTAACTAAGAATGTAAAGGACCGTTTAGATGAAAACTTTAAAACCCTAAAAAAGGAAATTAAAGCAGAACTAAGGAAATGGAAAAACCTCCCATGCTCCTGGATTGGAAGAATCAACATTGTGAAAATGAGAATCTTGCCAAGGGCTATCTACAAATTCAATGCAATACCCATCAACATCCCAATGTCATTCTTTAAAGAAATATAAGAGGCAATTCAAAATTTCATATGGAATAATAAAAGACCCCGTATAGCAAAAACACTTCTTAGCAGAAAGAACAGCGCTGGAGGAATTTCAATTCCAAACTTTAGACTATTACAGAGCTATAATTCTCAAAACAACTTGGTACTGGCACAAGAACAGGCCTGAAGTCCAATGGAATAGAACTGAAGACCCAGATATTAAACCACAGACCTTTGGCCACCTAATCTTTGACAAAGGAGCCAATAAAATAGAATGGAAAAAAGATAGCCTCTTCAACAAGTTGTGCTGGCAGAACTGGTTAAGCACCAGCAGAAAAGGAAAGTTGCATCCTTCTTTGTCACCTTGCATTAGAATTAACTCCAAATGGATCAAAGACCTGGAGGTAAAAGCTGACACACTGAAAAGTTTACAGGAAGGAATAGGAGATACACTAGGCCTCCTTGGCACAGGTCGAAACTTGCTTAATAAGGACCAAGAATCAGAACAAATCAGAGAAAGGCTGGATAAGTGGGACTGCATTAAATTGCAGCGCTTTCATATGGCAACGGATATAGCTAGTAAACTAATCAGGAAGCCTACAGAGTGGGAGAAGATCTTCACCAACCAAACAACGGAAAAGGCCTCATATCTAAAATATATCAACAACTCAAAAAATTGAATCACTCCAAAACTAACCTCCAAAGTAACACCCATCACATTAAAAATGGTGCAAAGATTTAAAGAGAGTCTTCTCTGAAGAAGAAACAAAAATGGCCTATAGACACATGAAGAAATGCTCAAAATCTCTGGTCATAAAAGAATTGCATATCAAAAGAACTCTAAGATTCCACCTCACTCGAGTTAGAATGGCCAGCATCAGGAAAACGAATGACAACAGATGCTGGAGGGGATGTGGCCAGGAGGGATCACTATTACACTGTTGGTGGGAGTGCAAACTCGTTCAACCACTATGGAAAGCAGTGTGGCAGTGCCTCAAATGGCTAAACATAGAACTCCCCTATGAACCAGCAATTCCACTACTTGGCATCCACCCAACAACCCAGAAACAAGGGCATACTAAACCCACTAGCACAACAATGTTCATTGCAGCGCTATTCACCATAGCAAAGATATGGAACCAACCCAGATGTCCCTCAGTTGATGTGTGGATCAACAAGTTGTGGTATTTGTATACAATGGCATTCTATGCTGCTGTCAGAAAGAATGACATCACCCCACTTGTTAGGATATGGAAAGACTTAGAAAAAATCATATTAAGTGAAGTAAGCCAGACTCAAAGGAACTTAGGCTCAGTGGTTTCCCTCATTCGTCATAATCAGTAGAAACATTGGGCTCTACTAGCAGAGATTTGCAATAGAGCAAAAGGCCATATATAAGGCCATATAATGTGAAGCTAATTGAAAGGACCTCCAGGATATTGAAACAAAAGCCATATAATGAATGATTGTTGTCCTTAATGTACTATGTTGTCTCTCATCTCCTTTGCTGTCCCTTGGTTATCCCATATTGGTATAGTATCTCACTTTGCTATCTGATATATTGAATTTATTTGTATTTGGATATTTGAAATTTGATAGGGAAGGGGGGAAAACCAAGAACGGTGGGGGGTGTGGGGTTGGAGGGAAATGGGTACCAAGACATGTGAAAGGGTATCAATATATGTGAATTAATGCACCTTCTACCTGGCAAATATCATGTAACCCTTTTACTAATTGGAATAAAAAATGAAAAAAAAAGAAAGTTGTAGTGTGTGGGGAGGATGATGGGGTCAAATACATTTCTTCTTAGAAATTTACCTCATCTGGTTGCCCTGGATTTTCCTGGCCTTCTTCTTAGAGAAAGGGCTGTTTTACTGGATTTGTGGCTTGGCAAAGATCTAGCATGTACATCCTCGAGTAAGACATCCACAACTTCCATGCCTGAGACTCGAGTTTCCTGACCTTTGGCAACAGCACAGCAACATCTTTCTTCCTCCTGAACCACAGGCCAAGTGAGCTGGCTTGAGCTGGTTGTTAGTTACACTGGCTTGGTTACCAGGGTTCCATATCCTGTTCCAGTGTGAGGTAGGCAGGGTCACCTTTCAGGGCCCAATGACCAAAGATCGTTGCTCACAGAAGACCTTACCAAAGACATACTGGAGGCTGAATCTCTCCTCCAATCTCACAGTATACATGTGGATGTAGTAAACAGCACACCTTATTTGTCCATTCCCAATGTTTTCCAATAGGCCCAACAACCAGTCTGGTCTCAGGCTCAAGGAGCCTTTCTTAGGTAAGATCCAAACTTAAGGGTCAATATTGCCCTCATCCTTTACAAAACATTTGCTTCACAGTGCCTTCTCTGCCTGCATTTTGCCCCTTGTTGAATTTTTTTTTGTTTTTGCTAGTCTTGGGACTTGACCTCAGAGTGTGAACATTGTTCTTGGGCTTTCTTTAGGCTTTAGCTGTCCCACCGAGGCACAGCACCACTTGCAGCATTTTCTATGTATGTGGTAATGAGGAGTCAAACCTGAGTATTTTTGCTTGGTAGCCAAGGACTCTACCACCAGGTCAAACACACAGGGCATCTTGCACATATTTTTGACGTCAATCTACTAGGATATTATAAGGTTTCTGTATCCTAATCAATTTTTTCCTGATGATTAGCTTTGCTGTAATGTGTAAAAAATGCAAGAGGGAAAAACACAGAAGAATTAGTGAAATTTAAAAAAAAGCATTACACACATAGATAAGTGTTCATTCTTTGTAGGAGAAAGTATATTTTGATATGATGATGATGACTTTATAATTACTATATCAGGGTTGAGAGTTTGGCATAGTGGTAGAGTGCTTTCCTAGCATCCATGAAGATCTGGGTTTGATTGCTCAGTGTTACATAGATAGAAAATCTAGATGTGGCACTGTGGCTCAAGTGGCAGAGGGCTGAACTTGAGAAAACCCGAGGACAGTGCTCAGGCCCTGAATTCAAGCCCCAAGACTGGCAGAAAGATAAAAGAAAATGAAAATGCTTTTTACGAGCTAATTCACTCACAGCATTGGCTTCTGAAATCTTCGCTTCGGCATCTTTTGAAATACCCCTATCCCTCAACGTAGAGAAGAAAAAGAGATCCATCACATTGTCCACTGTGCAGCCACTGGTTGGGCTAAGAGCTAGTCGTGCAGCAACACATAAGTTTTATTCTAATACTTTCCAAACTTTGTACTCAAATATGCTACCTACTTACCAACTTAGGTCAGTTATCCTTATGCTATACCTTTTCTTCATGACTACAATATTCTTACACTCCTACGTTAATCGTCTTGTACCTCCACTGACCTCTCTCATTCTTTTTTTCTATCTCTGGACCTCTGCTCGTCTTTCAAACCTTATACTGCACGGATCTACACTTGATGGCTGTTCAGCAATATTGTATATGTAGGTGGTTAATTATTCTCTAGGCTCAGATGGACTTAAAGACAATAGAGTTTGGATTGAGAGGCTTATTGTTTTGGGTATAAATCGCTTATCAGTGGTTGTATTAGACTGGTCTGTAAGTGCACAAAAAGAAAGAGTGATAATACCAATCAAAACTTGTGAACATCTAGTGTCTGCCAGCAACAGAGGTCTAGGTTGGTTATATCTGAAAAACTATAATCGTATTTAGTAGTAATCTTGCTCCCATTTTCAAATTGACAGAACAAGAAACTCAAGAAAAATGTCAAATCAAGAAACAACATCCCCCACCAATGTAAACAGACAATGGAACAGTCACTGACACACCTAGAGGAGAGTCTTCCAAGTGCTACACAAATGCAATTGATAAACATTATTAATGGACAATGTGAAAATATAAAGAAAGAGAAAATGGAGGAAGCCATAGCTGAATAATAGGAAAGCATAAACAAGGTGATAAGTGAAAAAGATGAAGCCCTAAAGGAGGCCATAATAAAGGTTTTTCAAAGAAAGATGGATGAATTCATAGAATCCACAAATAACAACGTGACCAAACTCCAGCAAATGTCAGGTCTGTTTGGGGTTCTAAAAGCTTCTCGTATCTGGATGGGCCTGCCCTTCTGGATATTTGGGAAATTCTCTGAGATGATTCCCTGAAGTATATTTCCAATACCATTGACCTCTTTCTCCACGCCCTCCTCAATACCAACTAGCCTTAAATTAGGCTTCCTAATTGTATCTTGGACCTCCTGATGCGCTCTCTCAATTTTCCTAGATATGGATTGACTCATTTTCTGTTCTTTCTCTATAATAACTAAATTATCTTCAGCCCCGGAAATTCTCCCCTCTGCATTGTCTAACCTGCTATCAAAGCCGTCTACTTAATTTTTCATCGCCCTTGCATCTACTTGCTCCCTTTTGATGCCTTGCATCTTTTGTTTTAGATCATGTATGGATTTCTTTATCTCCTTGATTTCCTTTTGAGTGGTTAGCTCAGTAGCTTTATTTTCTTTGGACATGCTGGAGTTTGGTCACGTTTTTACTTGTGAATTCTATGAATTCATCCATCTTTCTTTGAAAAACCTTTGTTATGGCCTCCTTTATGGCTTCTTCTCTTTCATTATCACCTTGTTTTTGCTTTCCTCTTGTTCAGCTATGGCTTCCTCCATTATCTCTTTCTTTATATTTTCACATTTTACATTAATGATGTTTATCAATTGCATTTGTGTAGCACTTGGAAGACTCTCCTCTAGGTGTGCCAGTGACTGTTCCATTGTATGTTTACATTGGGTGGGGGATGTTGTTTCTTGATTTGACATTTTTCTTGAGTTTCTTGTTCTGCCCATTTGAAAATGGGAGCAAGATTACTACTAAATACGATTATAGTTTTTCAGATATAACCAACCTAGACCTCTGTAGCTGGCAGACACTAGATGTTCACAAGTTTTGATTGGTATTATCACTCTTTCTTTTTGTGCACTTACAGACCAGTCTAATACAACCACTGATAAGCGATTTATACCCAAAACAATAAGCCTCTCAATCCAATCTCGATTGTCTTTAAGTCCCTCTGAGCCTAGAGAATAATTAACCACCTACATATACAATATTGCTCAACAGCCATCAAGTGTAGATCCGTGCAGTATAAGGGTTGAAAGACGAGCAGAGGTCCAGAGATAGAAAAAAAGAATGAGAGAGGTCAGGGGAGGTACAAGAGAAATAACGTAGGAGTGTAAGAATATTGTAGTCATGAAGAAAAGGTATAGCATAAGGATAACTGACCTAAGTTGGTAAGTAGGTAGCATATTTGAGTACAAAGTTTGGAAAGTATTAGAATAAAACTTATGTGTTGCTGCACGACTAGCTCTTAGCCCAACCAGTGGCCTCACAGTGGACCATGGGATGGATCTGTTTTTCTTGTCTACGTTGAGGGAAAGGGGTATTTCACAAGATGCAGAAGCGAAGATTTCAGAAGCCAATGCTGTGAGTGAATTAGCTCGTAAAAAGCATTTTCATTTTCTTTTACCTTTCTGCCAGTCTTGGGGCTTGAATTCAGGGCCTGAGCACTGTCCTCGGGTTTTCTCAAGTCTAGCCCTCTGCCACTTGAGCCACAGTGCCACATCTAGATTTTCTATCTATGTGATACTGAGCAATCAAACCCAGATCTTCATGGATGCTAGGCAAGCACTCTACCACTATGCCAAACTCTCAACCCTGACATAGTAATTATAAAGTCATCATCATCATATCAAAATATCATTTCTCCTACAAAGAATGAACACTTATCTATGTGTGTAATACTTTTTTTTAAATTTCACTAATTCTTCTGTGTTTTTCCCTCTTGCATTTTTTACACATGACAGCAAAGCTAATCATCAGGAAAAAATTGATTAGGATACAGAAACCTAATAATATCATAGTAGATTGACGTCAAAAATATGTGCAAGATGCCCTGTGTGTTTGACCTAGTGGTAGAGTCCTTGGCTACCACGCAAAAAGATTCAGGTTTGATTCCTCATTACCACATACATAGAAAAGTAAACTTTCAGTTTGTCAGTTTTACCTCCAGGTCTTTGATCAATTTGGAGTTAATTCTAGTGCAAGGTGACAAAGAACGTAAAGAAAGGCATTTGATTTGTGAGGGTTGATTTTATGGCCTGCTACCCTTCCAAAGCTTTGAATTAGCTCAAGGAGCTTGGGAGTAGAGTCTATAGGATTCTTTAAATACAGAATCATGTCATCTGCAAAGAGGGATAGTTTTATTTCCTCTTTCCCTACTTGGATCCGCTTTATGCTTGCTTCTTGCCTTATTGCACTGCCTAGGAATTCTAGTACTCTGTTAAAAAGGAGTGGAGAGAGTTTGATCCTGTATGCTTCCCCTTAGCACTTTTATGCAAAGCTTAGGCCTGTGGCATTTTAAGCACAATTCAACGCTACGTTTTTTGCTGGTTAATTAGAGGTAAAAATCTTATGGAATTTATTGCATGGCTGATTTTGAACTGGAATCCTCAGGTCTCAGCTTATCTTGAGTAGCTAGGATTACAGTACTTTTACAACCTGTATGCTCATACACATCTCTTCTGATCCAAACTCTCATTGTTCAATTTAACTAACAAGATGTGAGGAAAGATGATTGGCTGTAATTTACGAGATGGGCTTCTAGTGAGTATATATTTCCACTTCCACTCTGAAGCCAGGGAAATGTTTCTAATACATGTTTCAACTATCTCCTAAAGAGGAAATAATGTGTAAGTACGTTTGCTAGTATTTCAGATAGGAAATGGACTTTGGTGTTTGGAACCTGTTGGGCAGAGTATATCAGCTGGGCTGTGATAAGAGAGATGATGTTTCAGACAGGAATATTTTCATCCCAGACAGACTTAATCCAGTTCCTTCGATTTCATGCCTTGAGTAGATAGAATTACAAGTGTGAGCTGCCACCACCACCTGGTTCATTTTGGAAACCTTAATTGCTTCTCATTTGTTCCTTTCCTTTTTTGGAAGATTGATCTAAGCTGGCTGATTGTGCATCACAATGAAGTAATTGGCCTCAGGAATTGCAAATATTTGTTTCATCAGCACGGAATGAATGAAGTTGATCTAAACCCAATAGTATTTTCCTTCTGATAAATAGGGAACTTACCTATATCATTTTCCTTGCCTTTGCTTTCCCAAAGCAAGCAACATGTTTCCTAAAAACAATACTTCATGAGAATATTATAATTAGAAGCTATCTTCTGCACACTTCAGAATAGTCCTTGCATTTATAAACTTATATTACAATATTAGGTAGAAGAATGGTGACTGTTAGTTTCATAACTATTTCATATGTTTTACTCTTTAAGGCTCATTAACTCAAGAAGGGATTAAATACATTTAGATAATAGTATAACATAGCTGCTGCTGATTTGATGTGTGTGCAGATGATACACAGGTTTATTAGGATTACTCAAAAGTTTTCTTCAAATTTTCAGTAGTAGACTGCTATGCTAACTGGAAGGTGATAGTAATGATGCTGAAATTCTATGAATCAGCTATGAAGCAGAATTTCAGGGGAGAGTATTTGCTAGGGACTTAATTTCTAACACGCATATCAAGAATATTGAACTATAACACCAAATGATGGAGGACTCAGCATCACATTTTGTTTGTTTTATGCAAGTCCTGGGACTTGAACCCAGGGCCTGGGAACTGTCCTTAAATGTTTTTTTTTTACTTCAGGCTAGTGTTCTACCACTTGATCCACAGCTCCACTTCCAGATTTTTGGTAATGAACTGTAAATCAGAATATCATGCAATTTGTTTGGGCTGGATTCAAACCTGATTCTGTGTAGATAGGATTCCAAGTGTGAGCGCACAGGGCCTGGCTAGTATCATTCATCATTCAAGTCATGGGACTGTAAATCTGCACCTGGGTCTTGTCACTGAGCTTTTCAGCTCAAGACTACTGCCCTTTCCCTTGAGCCATAGGGCCACTTCTGGGTTTCTGGTGGTTAATTGGAGATAAGAGTCACATGGACTTCAGTGCCCAGGCTGACTTTGAACTGCTATCCTTGGATCCCAGCCTCTTGAGTAGCTACATTTACCAGTGTGAGAAAGTATACCCGGCTAAATTATTTTTTAAGTTAATTTTTTTTGTTAAGTCAATATATAGTTTGCATACGGTTACGTAAGTAATGAACACATTTCTTAAGAAAATTGTTATCCCCTCCCTCATTTTTCTCTGTTTTCCTACCCTCAGCCCCCTCTCCAACCAGATTGTTCAGTTCATTTCGGTTTAGTGTCTTCCAAGTATCACTGTTCAATTGGTTCACCCTTTCTCCTTTGGTTTTTTTTTTTTTTTACCATTTTATTATACCCGCTCCATTCCCCAAATCACATAAACCTATGTACAAGACACAGGGTACCCAAATTCAACACAGTGACTACAGAGAATAAAACTAAAGGGAAAAAGAAGAAAAGAGATAAAAAGCAAAGAAAATGAAAGAACATCATACAGTACCTTAGAACCAACAACACTGAAAAAACAAAACATAAAACCTTGGGCTGAAAATGTAGCTTGCCTAGCATGTATGAAACCCTGGATTCCATTCCTCAGCACCACATAAACAGAAACTGGAAGTGCCAGTGTGACTCAGCTGGTAGATTTCTAAAGTTCAGCACAGAGTGTCTCCAAGTGACAAAAATCTGTCACATTTAAGTCAGGCTTCAAAACTTTGCTAGGAACCAGTTACGTGATTTGGAAGAAAGTCCTATTTTCAAAAAATCACTAGGCAGGCGCTGGAGGGTCATAATTGTCATTCTACTAGCCAGGGAGAAGGTGATTCGAAGCCTTTGCAAGCAAAAAAACGAAAACAAAAAAACCTGTAAGATTCTTCTCTCCACTTATCCACCCAAAAACTAAGTGGAGTTGTGGCTAAAACTGGTACAGCATTAGCCTTGAGGACAAAGAACTAAGAGACCTTGCCCAGGTCCAAAGTTCAAGCTCCCCACCAAGAAAGAAAAAAAAAGGAGTCCAGATACCTTAGTTTCAAAAGTATATCTGGATATCTTAGTAGATTTTTCTGATCTTTCCTCATTCATCTCATGGAACCACATAATCTTGATCCTGATCTGACTAAGAGCCTGCATTGTGCTTAATAAATTCATTCCACATATTCCAGTAGAATCTGGACAGCTAACAGCCACTTACCAATGCTTTATTCTACGTTATGTCTTCATACCATCTACACAGTCAGCTATATCATCTTTCCAGAAGTAGCATTGAGTGTAGAACACTCAGAACTAATATAATTGCATAAAGATGTAATAAAACTCCTTGATTCATTAAGAAAATTTCTGTACCACTTGGAGTAAGTGCATTAGTGGTATTTAACTCTACCCTCTTTTTTTTTAAAATTTATTAATATTGAATTTTACATCATATTTCAAATATCATGTTTAACCAACAAGTATTCAAGAAGGGAATCGCTATACAATCACTGGCACATAAATTTTAGAATATAGTAAAAATTAAGCTGAGTCTTTGTATGTCATAGATACAGATTAATCTATAATAAAACACATGTCTATAGAGTGTATAGTCTATCCTAGATATTATGTCTATGTAGTTATGTTTATATCTCAAAAATTATGTCCAGAACTTTGGGTATCAACTATTCAATCATCGCTCTACTACTGTTTGAAACTAGTATCCATATATTAAGGATACCATGTACCTTTTGTTCCTTGGTCTTGACTTATCTCACTCAACAGGATTCACTCTAATTTCATCCACTACCCCAAAAATGCCATTATTACTTTTTTCTGTGCAGATCTTCTTTTTATGTATTTATTTTTATTGTAATTTATAGAAGGGTTACATTATATTCACCAGATAGAAGGTGCATTACTTCTCAAACTTTGATACCCCATGTATTGATATGGTCCCCATTTCCCTTCCCCTACCCCCACTCATGTTCATTTCCCCCCTTCCCTATCCAATTTCAAATAACCAATTAGGCACATATGAAATATATCAGAAAACAACGTGAAATATTGTAACAATATGATATAACCAAGGGATAGCAAAAGAGATAAGAGATCACATAGTTCATTAAGGACAACAATCACTCATTATATGAGTTTTGTTTCTTCATCTTGGAGGTCCTTACATTTAGTGTCATACTATTTGTCACGATGTCTCTAGATTTTGTTCTATTGTAAATCTCTGGTAGCAGAGCCCAAGGTTTCTACTGAATTTGACAAATGAGGGAGACTCTTGGGCCTATGTTCCTTTGAGTTTGGCTTACTTCACTTAATATGATTTTTTTCCTTTTCATCCACTTCCCTGAGAATGCCATTATTTTATCTTCTCGGTTGGCTATGTATCATTCCATTGTGTGTGTGTGTGTGTGTGCGTGTATCACATTTTTTGTAGTAGGGCATCTGGTTGTTTCCATCATCCAGCCTCATTTTCTACAGATATTTTTATAGTCTCTTTTTTATTTTCAGGGTAATGTATACAGGGGTTACGATTACATTTACAGGTAGTGGACTGCATTACTTCTCACACATTTATTCCACTCCACATGTTTTTGTCCCCAGTTCCCTCTCCCCTCCCCTTCCCAATCATCTTGTTTCCCCCCTTCCCTTTCCTATTTGACATAAACAAATAAACATATATACAATATGCCAGGGAAAAAATCAGATACAGTAACAATCTGACATTAACCAAAGGGCAAAATAAGAGATGAGAAATAACATAGTAGATTAAGGACAAAAGTCACACAAGATTAAGAGCAACGATGACACAAGATATAGCTCTTGTTCCCATATCCTAGAGATCCTTTCATTTAGTCTCATCCTATATGACCTTATATACCTAGGTTTTTGAGTTATTGTAATCCTCTGCTAGGAGAGTCCTAGATGTGAACTAATTATTACAAATGAGGGAAACCATTGAGCTTATGTTTCTTTGGGTCTGGCTTGCTTCACTTAATAGGAATTTTTCCAAGTCTTTCCATTTCCTTACAAATGGGGCGATGTCATTCCTTCTGATGGCAGCATAGCATTCCATTGTGTATAAGTATCACATCTTCTTGATTCAGTCATCTACTGAGTGGCATCTGGGTTGGTTTCATATCTTTGCTATGGTAAATAGTGCTGCAATGAGCATCATTGTGCTAGTGGCTTTAGTATGCCCTTTTTTCTGGACAATTGGGTAGATGCCAAGTAGTGGATTTGCTGGATCATAGGGGAGCTCTATGTTCAGTCTTTTGAGGAACCACCACACTGCTTTCCCTAGTGGTTGAACGAGTTTACACTCACACAAACAGTGTAGGTGTGATCCCCCCTGGTCACTTCCCCACCACTATCTCTTATTATATTTTTTGATAATGGCCATTCTGACTGGAGTCAGGTGGAATCTCATAGTTGTTTTGATTTGCATTTCCCTTATTGCTAGAGATATGGAGCATTTCTTCAAGTGTCTAAAGCCCATTTTAATTTTTTCTTCAGAGAATACTCTTTTAAGTCTTTAGCCAACCTTTTAATAGGATGGTTGTTTCTTTGAAGATTTGTTTTATGAGAGAATCATTTTTTACAGCTATAGATATATTTTAGATAACTACATATATTTTTGTAGAAAAAAGAATGGAAGCCATCATGCTGGCTTACAACTTAATTTCAGCTGCTTAGGAGGCTCAGGGCTTAGGATCACAGGTCAAAGCCAACCAGTGCCCTACAGTGTGTGAGATCAAACTCTGTGAACATACAATGACTGTAAGAGGAATCTCACTGCCTGGGAATGTAGCCTAATGGTAGAGTGTTCACCTAGAATGCATGAAGACCTAGGTTCTATTCACCGGTACCGCATACTCAGAAAAAAGCTAGAAGTGGCGCTGTGTCTCAAGAGGCAGAGCACTCACCTTGGGCAAGCGAGTCCAACGAAAATCTCTAGGCCCTGACTCCAAGCCCTAGGACTGGCAAAAAGAAAAAAAAGAGCAATCTTACTTAAGTAACAAGGAATGTACCCTATATTTATACAGACTGAAAATTCATTAAGAAATTAGAAAATATGTATAAAGTGCATAATTTCTTTTGTGTGTTGGCACTGGGTCTTCAACTGAGTGCTCAGCTCTATCCCTGACCTTTTCTGCTCAAGGCTAGCACTCTACCAATGCAGCCCCAAAGCAACTATCTTCAATTGAGATATAAGCGATGAATATTTCAGGGTGCTTCATGAAAAACATTTTTATAAATTGAAACTTTCAACACAGTCTTATTTTAGTATGAATGTTGAGATGGGAAGAGACAGAAAAAGTGAAATGTTTTCTGATCCCCATAGAGAAGAGACTCAGCAGAACCACTGTGGTCTGCAGGCTTCTTTGTGAGTTTTGTTTGCTTGTTTGATTTTTGTCAATTGTGGGGCTTGAACTCTGGGCCTGGGCACTGTCCCTGAGCTCTTCAGCTCAAGGCTAGTGCTTTAATCTGTGAGCCACAGTGCCACTTCTGGTTTTTCTGGCAGTTAACTGGGTACTTTGGCTGGCTTTAAACTTTGATTCTCAGATCTTAGCCTCCTGAGTAGCTAAGATTATAGGTGTGAGGTACCATCACCAGGCTGCTGCTCTGTTACTATGCAGGTTCTGGATCAAGAACTTCAAGTTCTTACTTCAATTTTTTCTTCTCTTGCCTGATACTCGGCCATTTGAACGAAGCCCCAGTTCCTGGTCTTTGTTGGTTAATGAGAGATATTCTGATTTTCTAATATTCAGAGCAATGATAATAAAACCCAGCATTTTACTTACTTGAATAAATTAAGAGACAGGACCTAGTGAGACGGAAAACAAATTTTTTTTTCAAGTTGCTATCCTGTTCTAATGCATAAGTCTGGCTATTTTGCTTACACACAAATATGTATTTTACCAGTTTCTACTCTATTTTTGCTTAGCTTAAAACCACCACTGCCATTTCATAGATTTTGTTGTTGTTGTTTGCGGTGCTTGAACTCTGTGCCTGGGCTGTTCCTCAGATCTTCAGTTCAATGCCAGCGCTCTACTACTTTTGATTTGGCCAGTCCTGGGCTTGAACTCACGGACTGAGCACAGTGCTTATATTTTCTCAAGGCTAGGGCTCTACCACTTCAGCCTCAGCACCACTTCCAGCATTTTTCTATGTATGTGGTATTGAGGAATTGAACCCAGGTCTTCGTGCATGCTAGGCAAGCACTCTACCACTAGGCCAAACTGCCAGCCCAAAATTATTCATTATTACAATTAGCTATCTTCTTTTTTTTATTATTGATTCGTCATGGTGCTTGGCCTTTGGGCCTGGACACTGTCCCTGAGCTCTTCAGCTCAAGGCTAGCGCTCTTCCTCTACAGCTCCATTTTCGGTTTCTGGTAGTTAATTGGTGATGTAAGTCTCACAAACATATGTGTCCAGGCTGGCTTTGGGCTTTGAACCTCCAATCTCAGCCTCCATAGTAGCTAGAATTACACGCTTCAGCCACAGTGCCTGACTGTTTGATGTCTCTGTCTCTGTCTCTCTGTCTCTGTCTGTCTCTCTCTGTCTGCCTGTCTGTCTGTCTGTCTCTCTCTCTGTCTCTCTCTGTCTCTGTCTCTGTCTCTGTCTCTGTCTCTCTCTCTCTCTCTGTCTCTCTGTCTCTCTGTCTCTCTCCCTCTCTCTCTCTCTCTCTCTCTCTCTCTCTCTCTCTCTCTCTCTCTCTCTCTCTCTCTCTCTGTCTTTTGGTTGTAAGACTTTAATTGTGCACCTGGGCAGTGTCCCTGGGCTCTTCAGCTCAAGGCTAAAACCTTAAACACCTTGAGCCACAGTTTCACTTCTGGTTTTCTGGTGCTTAAGTGGAAGTAACAGTTTCATGGACTTTAGTGTCTGGCCTGGCTTTGAACTGTGATCCTCAAAACCCAAACTTCTGAGATCATTTCCAGCTTTTTTTTGGTGTAAGTGGTAAAGAGTAATTGAACACAGGGCTTTGTGCATTCTAGGCAAGCAAACTACCACTAGTGTGCACTCCAGCCTTAGATAAGGGCTTTCTTTTTCTTTTTCTTTCTTTCACTCATGGGGCTTGAACTCTGGGCCTGGATGTTTACCTTAAGCTCTTTAGCTCAAGGCAAGAGCTCTACCACTTGAGGCACATTGTCATTTTGAATTTTCTGGATTATTTGGAAATAAGATTCTCACAGATTTTTATGCCTGGGCCGTCTTTGAACCTCGATCCTCCAGGTTAGCTAGGATTACCAGGGTGAGCCACCAGTCACGGGCATTAAATTATTATTTTTTGCATGTCAAATGGCTTCAACTCATGGCCAGAGCACTGTCCTAGGGCTTGCTCAAGGATAGCACTTTACTTCAGCCAGCCAACTCCCGGTCCAAATAGGCCACTCTTGAAGCTAGAATTACAGAGATCTGCCATAATACTGGCATGTCGTTATCTAAGTATATAATTTTTCTTCTATTTTTGATGGCTTTTCCTTAGTGGACATATTTCCTACATATTTTATGGAAAACTTCCTTCCCACTGGGGCCATAAGTTAAGCCTAGTGGAAGAGTTCTTGCCGAGCATGAATGAAGACCCAAGTTCAATTCCTCAGCACAACATAGATAAAAAAGATAAAAGTGGTGCTGTGGCACATGTGATAGACTTGCGCCTTAAGAATAAACAAAAACAAAAACAAGGATCGTGCTCAGGTCCTGAGTCTAAGCACAGTACTGGCAAAAATAATTCTCCCCAAAGTAGACATTTAAACTTATTGTACTTTTCATAAAATTTGTTGTCAAGGTGATATACAAAGAGATTGCTGTTACATATGTAATGAGTACATTTCTTGTAAACACTTTTACCCCCTCCCCCCTTTTCTCTTTCGCTTCCCCCAAGTCATAAATTTCATTTACAACAAATATATATGTATTTTCATTCCTGAAAAAAATAATTTAAAATGTGTTCAAATAAACGATGTAGGTTGATATATTTATCAAAATGGATTACTTGAACTCTAAAATAAACATTCTAGGTAATTTTTCTCATAAAATTGTAGTAATGCTATAAAACTAATAAAAAAGGAATTTTAGTTATTAATTTCTTATGTTTTACCTTTAACATTATTACACTAAGCATACTGTTTATGGTATTAATACAGACAGCATGAAATATGATTATGTAAAAAAATTAAATGATTCAAAATAGTAAGATTGGGGGCCAGTAGTTTGGCTTGGTGGCACACACCCTGGACTGGCACAAAAGAAGTAGGGTTAGATAAAACAGATTTATTTCCAAATGTGTGGAAAATGGTATGATTTCTTGTTTGCCTAGTCCTGGGGCTTGAACTGAGGGACCAGGAACTGTCCTTGGCCACATTTGTTCAAGGGTGGCACTCTGACACCTGAGCCACAGTGCCCCATCTGCTTTTTCTGTGTATGCAGTGCCGAGGAATTGAATCAAGGTCTTCTTGTATACTAGGCGAGCTCTCTACAACTAGGCCACATTCAAAGCCAAAGTAGATTTTTGATGCTATTGTGGAGTTTTAATTTTCTTAAATATTTGTACAAAGCACAATGGATATATAAACAGACTTGAACTCACAGAACAGAGTCCCCCATAATATTACAGTTACTCTGGCACTTCTCCCGATTGACAAAACACATTTCCAGGCATCTGCACTGTCCTTAAGCTTTGGTAGCTGACTTCTCTTTCCATGGAGGCCTGGCCTGGATTCCTGGTGATTCCATGCATTTCATAGTTCCCTGTATATCCAGTAACCTCTATAAACAGACCTGTCTGGTTTTTGGCCCACCCAGGACCTATGTGTCTGAGGTCTCACATTCTAAGTGGACAATAAAACACAGTATAATAAGGACTGAAGAACTGCACACCATAATATTAACAATGAGAGTTTAATAGTTAGCAAAGTAAATACAATGAATACTTGACAAGAGTCATGAGAGCAAGATAAAGAGATGTCTTTTTAGGAAGGGGACAGGGAAGCTCTAAATCCAGACTGGCCTCCAAGTTGCCTTCAGACAGTAATTCTACTTCAGAGTCCTCAGAAGGGTCTCCTTCCTCATGAGAAACAGAATGTCCTTCCTGAGTTAAGGGGGGGATGGATTCTGGTTTGTCCAATGGAGATTGAGTCTCTTTTAGTGAGATGGATGGGTCTGGATATTCTGTGAGGATGGATTCATTTTCCTCCAATGAATCCAGTATTGAGAGTACACTTGCTGCTTCCCATGGGGACATTTTCCATGAACCCAGCGTGTGCCCCTTCAGCTTGCACAATAAGTGGAGTGTTACTCTGACTCAGATGGACTGACTCTGGGTGGAGTGTGAAAGGAAACGGAAGTAAATCTAGCTGCTCTTTTTCTTCCTCCATAGTTTCTGCAGGTTCAACTGTGTCACACATGGGGTTCAGAGCAAAAGGTATATCCACAGGACTCTAAACCTGTTTGGTAATTTCTACAGAAGGCCCATGCTTTCTGGAGTGCAGTGATGATTCTCAGTCTCCACCAGTCACCAGATCCATTGGTGGGTTTTTCATCCGGAGTTCAGGATAAGCTCTTCCACGATGACCCAAACATAAGAATGGAAATAGGTACAGAGTGGACAGAGTGGACTCTGCAAGTTGAAGTGTCACTCAAATTCCATGAGGATCTAATGGAGGAACCTGTAGAACTGGAGTTTGGACTGAGCACTGAGGACGTGTAGGGTCTTTCTAATGAGTGCTTATTCCCGAGTCCTTTCAGAGGACAGACATTACCTGGCTGACACCACCCATAAAGGGCATTTTGCCAAGCTCTGTAAAAGTAAGGGCCAACCAATATCTAGACCACATGGGCTTCTTACTCACAGGCTCTGAGGCACCCACACCAGGACTTCTACTTTTTCTTGGTCTTACTGGTCGCACATTCCTCCAGCTGGTCAAAAAGTATGTGTTTAGAAGAGCAGGTCCAAAGCCGGCATGTGGAGCCTCATATAGAGCTTGAGTTGTGTCAGGGTGTGGCAGTTCTTGAACTCGTAGAAATCACTGGGGTAGAAGTCCATTCACATCGTATAGATGGAACACATGATGCTGTGGGCACATTCGGTACAAGGAAAGTGAGAGCCTTCTCTCTCCATCCTGAGCCTTCTACCAAAGCCCCTTTCTTGCAGGACTCTAATGCTGTGGCTGTCCTGCAGAGATGTGCACTTATGTGCTGGGAGGGCGGTAAGAAACACTCGAGAACAGGATGACTTTTACACCCCACTTCCAGAAGCTTCTGAGAGAGGCCTCTATGCATCTGTACAAAGTAAACGCACCTTAAATTAACTAAGTAAATGCTCTAAATAAATCAATAAGTGAATGCTCTAAATAAAGAACTAAATGCTCATTCCTCTAATCTTAGCCACCCAGCAGGCTGAGCTCTGAAGATCACAGTGGAAAGCCAGTCTAGTCAGTAAAAGTCTAAAGGCACTTGTCTTCAATTAGGCAGCAAAAAGCCAGAACTTGACCTATGACTCAAATGGTACAGTGCTAATTTTTGAACACCAAAGGGATGGCATTTAGACCTGGGTTCAGGTTCAAGTGGCAGCACTGGACCACACACCAAAATGTAAATGCCTTCAGGTTCTAACAAGCAAAGCTTTCACAATCCCTCCCTGATGGCTCAAAAGTGATTCAGCCCCCAGCTTTTCCTCTGACTCCATTATTTCACAACCTCCGCCATTAGTACTGACACCTCATTTCTTACTGGGAAATGGGATTTCCTAGGATGTCATCTAGGTGAGGGCTGCAGTTGGGAGCCACTTACTCATGCCTGAAATCCAACTTCTCAGTAAGCACACTGTTGAGACTCCAGTAGCTTGTGAGGGAAATGAAATGGCATGGTGTCCCAGTCATAATAAAGTAGTTTGTGCACTTATATCATGCTTAGCTCCCCTGTGAACACCCCAGTGAATCAAACAGGCTCAGAGAGGAGCGAAGTATTCCAAGACTTGGCCAGGAGGGGTGAGCAAACCTGGGTTTGGAGGGGGAACACTCACTTTTTCAAGAGAATTTCCAGCAACTACTACATTGTCCTCCACTATTTGAAATTGTGCAGGAAGTTTCCCACATAAAAGAGATCACCTTTCTGGTAGGCAGGGATCAGCTTTGTCAGCAGCATCTCCATCAGGCCTTCCTCCAGGATCCATAGGTTACAAGGCTCATTCAGAGTCTGAGCTGACTTACCATCACACTATGTTGGCAAAACAGTGGATATTTCAAACGTAGGAATGGGACCACACTTCACTCTGAGGAATTGGAATAGAGTAGATTGGAAATGTCACACTCTAATCTCAGTATAGTCACTTGAAAGCACACAAGAAGGTTGTAGTGTGTGGGTAAGATGATGGGTTCCAATAGGTTTCCTCTCAATATACCTCATCTGAGTTGCCCTGGAGTTTCCTGGCTTTCTTCCTAGAGAAATGCCTGATATACTGGAATTTTGGCTTGGCACTGATCCAGCATCTACTTCTTCAAGTGAGACATCCATATCTCTCATGCCTGAGATGCGAGCCTCCTGACCTTTGGCAACAGCACAGCAACATCTTTCTGGTTCCTGAGCCACAGGCCAAGGGAGCTGGCTTGAGCTGGTTGTCACATACAGTGGCTTAGTTACCAGGGTTCCATATTCTGTTCCATTGTGAGGGAGGTAGGGTCACCTTTCAAGGCCCAATGACCAAAGCTCCTTGCTCACAGAAGACCTCCCCAAAGACATACTGGAGGCTTAATCTCCCTTCCCACCTCACATATGGATGTAGTAAACAGCACACCTTTTTGTTCAAATCCAAAGTCATTAACTAGGCGTAAGTGCTAGCCTGGTCTCAGGCTCAAGGAGCCTTTCTTAGGTAAGATCCAAACTTAACTGTCACTATTCCCCTTACCCTTCACAAGACATTTTGCTTCACAGTGCCTTCTCAGCTTGCATTTTGCCTCTTGCACATTTTTTCTGCTAGTCCTGGAACTTGACCTCAGAGCCTGACCATTGTTCTTAGGCTTTCTTTCGGCTATAGCTGTCCCACCAAGCCACAGCACCACTTCCAGCGTTTTCTATGTATATGGTACTGCAGAATCAAACCGGAGTCTTTTTGTGTGGTAGCCAAGCACTCAACAAATAGAGGAAACACCCAGGCCATCTTGCACTTATTTTTCACTTCAATCTACTAGGACGTTGTTAGGTTTCTGTATCCTAATCTATTTTTCTTCCTGATGAATATCTGTGCTGTCATCTGTAAAAATGCAAGTGGGAAAATCACAGAAGTCTTACAGACATAGATAAGTGTTCATTCTTTGTAGGAGAAAGGATATTTTGATATAATGATGACTATTTATAAATACTTTATCTGGGTTTAGAGTTTGGCCCAGTGGTAGAGTGCTTGCCTAGCATCCATGAAGATCTAGGTTTGAGTCCTTAATATCACACAGATATAAAAATCCATATGGCAATGTGGCTCAAGTGGCAGAGGGCTAGACTTGGGAAAAGCCAAGAGCAGTGCTCAGGCCCTGAGTTCAAGCCCCAGGAATGGCAGAAAAAACAAAAGAAAAGAAAAGAAAAGAAAAGAAATGTGCTTTTTACAAGTTATTCTCTCACAGCATTTGCCTCTGAATTCTTCGCTTCTGCATCTTGTGACTTATCCCTTTCCCTCAATGTAGACAAGAAAAACAGATTTTATTACTTGCTATCCTGTTGTCCAATCTTTGGATATTAATTCAAAATACAATATTGCCTGACATATTGTCTGTGTGCATGTGTGTGTGTATCTGCCAATGTGTGCATGCACACATGCGTACAGTGTTTAGGGCTTACTCATAAGGCCTGTGTGATAACCCTCAGCATCTTTTCCTCAAAGGTATTGGTCTTTCACTTCTAGCTTATTATAGCTAATTGGAGTTGAGAAATTCACTCAATTTCTTGCCCTGTGCATTTGAACCCAGTGCTGGGTTCTCATATTGATAATTGTAGCTATAGAGAAGGCTGAGGTCTGGGGATCCTCGTTAGAATCCAGCCCCTGAGAGAAAGTCACTGATAGAAATCTTTATCTTCAGTTAAGCACGAATAAATAAGGCAAAAGTGGAACTGTGGCTCAGTTCCTCTTGTACCAGCCATGAGAAAATTAGTAATTGGCAGCACCTGGTCCCTGAGAGAAATCCTTAGCACTGGTTCAAAAAAAGAAAGAAAATAATGAAAAAAATTAAAACTTGCTGAGGAATCCATAAGGATAAACGTGCCTGTGAATAATCTTGTCATTTCAGATTCCCTCAAGAGCTTATGACTCTCTATATTTTACCAAGTTTTTTTAAAGATATTTACATATTTTCTATCATTCTTAAACAGAGTTGGCATCCACAAACCACAAACACAAACTCTCACACAGTATACCACCCACCCATAAGTGTCTGGCTATGTATATATGTATAATCATATGTATTGATCTGTCTCTCTATACTAATATATAAATGCATAAACATATGTATTTAGACAAACAGGAAACATACATAGATAGGTCTCAGGCATTTCCAGATTTTGTGCAACTCTTCTGAGTGCAACTTACCATTGTATTGTTTGTCAAGATAGAGTCCCTCTAACTTTTGGCCAGCTTCTTGTCCTTTGATACTTTTTTCTGCCAGTCCTAGGTTTTGAACGCTAGGCCTGGATGCTGTCACTGAGCTTGAGCTTCTTGCATTCAGTAGTTTATTGCAGATAAGAGTCTCATGGAGTTTCTGTCCTGGGCTGGCTTTGAATTGTGATCCTCAGATCTCAAACTCCTGAGTAGCTAGGAGGACAGTCTTGAGCTACCAGTACCTGGTTCCTTTGCCTCTTTTACCCTTTTTTTTGGCCCCACCACAGCCATGGTATCTACCTTCCTATGTTCTCTCCACCTGCCCCCAGACAGGGGTCTGACAGATGCTTTCAACCCACTTATTCATGTCCTCTCTGTATTGGCTGACAGCTAAGACATGCACTCACAGGTCTGGATGCCAAACACAAAGCCATGTGATTGTTTCTCAGTCTGGAACATCCTATCAGATTTATAGCAACACAGAGGGTCAGGTTGATGCTCCTCCAGGGCTTCTTAAATTGTTCTCATATTAATCCACAACACGTTTGTCATCACTTGTCCAGCTAATTCATGGACTACCAACTTAGATCCCAATACCATGAGGACACTCAAGGGTGCATTAGGAGTGTGACCTGCAGGTGGATATGAGCCTGTCTAAGTTGGAGGAGATTGCTCCACCACAGGAAATGGAATACAAATTTAGAATCTGCTTTCATGAGGTGACAATCTCTGGCAGATGTTCTTATCAAATGTGGCACTGCCTACTTCCAGCTTAAAACATGGGTTGATGACCCAGCATAACAGAGAATGTATTCACCCAGGCCCAACACATAGGCTGGGACCCTGAACTTTCAGGTAGCATTTGGCTTTGAAGGTCATGAGATCTTAGTCTACAAATGATGAGCCCCCTCCCGTGAGGCATAGCAAACGGAGCCAAAGTGCAACCCAGTTAAGCATCAGATCAACCTTCCCTTCTTCAGTAGGGTATGGTTTGAAAACTGTGCATAGCTTCTGTTTGAAGCCAGTCCAGAAAGGAAAGTCGATGAAACTCTCATTTCCAGTTAACTGCCAAGAAAAAGCCAAAGATAGAGATGAAGCTCAAGAGAGGTAGAGAGCCATCTGAACAGAATGGTTACACCCTGCAACATCCTCATTATCTGATCTTGAAACCATCTCTGCGTGCATCCCAGCATGCAGCCAGCATCTGGGGGTGACAGTGACCCCTGCGCCCATTGGCAATCTGCACTGTCTCTGACATCTGTAATGTGAACCTCATTCTGTTGGGTTTGTGAAGCGGTGTCAACACTGCAGAAGGAACCAACTGTGCCCTAACTCCCACTGTCCCCTTGGGCCCCTAGCATTCCCCCATCTGCACTCCTCCTGTGGTTTCTGATCCTAGGGAGCCCTCCTGCCCTGTCCAACACTCACATGAAGTGCATATTACTTCTCCTGGGGCAACTTCTCCACAGAGAGTACATGACATGCCCACTCTCCAGGCACGGGGAGATCCTGCCAAAGTAGCAAATCAGTGATAAGGACATAAAGTGATGAATAGAATTTTAGATCCTGATGGTAGACAGTCTGCAAAATCCAAGGGAGAATGGAATTGGAGGGGACCACGGATCAGGATGTGGGCATGGAGCTTCCCTGCCAAGGGGGTGGGGGAAGTCACAGGCCGGGGGATGCACAGAATGATCCATGGGCCCTGTGCAGCTAATGGGTCACCCCCTTCTTCATCTCAGCCTTTGGCTTTGAGCTCTGTGATCGTCAAGATGTGCACAGTCTGTACTCTGGCTGGCAGAAGAAATGACCCTGGGAAGACAATTGTAGACCCTTTGTGAGTGTAGGAAGGGGTAGGCTGGACACCCAGTCCAAGAGGAGCTAAAACTGGAGTCGAGGGGTGTGCAAGGAGTGGGTGTGAGGGTTGTAGGCAGTCACAGTCACGGCAGAGCTGGCTCTGTCTGTGGGGTGAGTGCCTCCATGCAGGCACAGCACTGGAGATATCAGAGATCCACATGAAAAGGAAAAGCTGGAAATGGCACTATGGTTCAAATGGTAGAGCATCAACCTTGAGCAAAAGAGCTCAGGGACAGTACCCAGGACCTGAGTTCAAGCCTCATGACTGTAAAAGAAAAAGAACCAGGACTATGAGAGGGAACCTGGTACTCTCTGGGTCTAATCAGACACAAGAAGAGGCCGGGATAGGCTGTGGAAAACACAGAGAAAATCTTCCCCCAGCTCATCCTGACCTGCATGCAGGGACAGCCATGTAACTAGGGCTACGGTGAGATCATCTTCACCCCTGTTCTGCCATCTGAATTGTAGGCCTCTGTCCTGGCATGGGGTGTCCTGATGGCTGAGCAGGTGCCCTAACCCTAGATGGAGAGCAGCCACTGACTGTGGTAGCTAAGGAGAGATCTGTTCCATAGCTATCAGGCCACCCAGCATGGGAGCCATAACCACTCCTCACCCAGGTAGAGGCCAATGGGTCTCCAGGTGCTACTAACATTGCCCCACCCCTAGCTCTGGGTACACGTGACATTCCCTCCACAAGGAGCAGGACAAAGTGAGGGATCAGGAAGCTGCCTATGGGTTCCAGATGATGGCCAGGCTGGCACTACAGATGGCCTCACTCTGTCACCACCTTCCCCTGCCTCCATCTTTCCTCCATCATGCCTCTCTACCTCCCACCCATTAACCTTGGAAACAAATGAACTGGGCTCTCATCATTCCTCTCATCTCTTCACCCACCTTGCCATGCGTCCATCCCTCTGTCACTTCCACCCCACACACATCCCACCACCAGCTTTGAGATTTCATCATTCCTGGCATCCAAGTTTGGATGTGCTAACACTGCCCTTAATGGGGCACTTCAATCACACAATCCCACAACAATCAATGTCATTTGACATTCACTGGTAGGTGGTGCTAGGAAAAAGACTGATGTGCCAACTCCATGCTGGCTTGACCTATGCCATCTTCAAACCTGGAACAAGTGGGGCTCCTCTCTCCATGACACCTTTTGTGTACTACCCCAGGAGGACCTTTACCTTGAGACAAAATTATGAAGACTATCTCTACCAGCAAAGATTCCAGTGAGATGTGCCTACATGGATAAAACTAAAATCTCACTAAAGTGAGGTTGTTGGCAGTGCTGGAGCCTGAACTCAGGTCCTGGGCACTAAGCATTTGTACTCAAGACTAGCCCTTTACCACTTGATCCCAAACTCCATTCCCAGCTGTTTTTATTTTTGGTAGTAAGAATCTATCAGACTTTCCTGTTCTAGGTGACTTGGAACTTCCATACTCAGATCTCAGCCTCCTGACCAGCCTGGATTAAAAGTGTGAATCAGCCATGCCCCACACCTGAGGACTTCTGCCAGCACATTTTTTCCCAAAAATTGGAAGAGGAAGATGAGGGAGGGTTGGGCTCATCCTGCCCTGCATATGAAGGAGAGCATCAGCGCCTGAACTTCATTCCCTGTTGTAGGCTGCTGGAGGAAAAGGAAGCAAATAGGCACAGGCTGGCAGCAGATGCCACAGAACAACTTGTGACCAAGACTCCCAGAGCAGACCTCAGAATCGATGACAGAGTTGGATCTACCCAGTAACAGAGGCAGTGGTGACACCTGAAACTGCGCGTTTGAGCCTTTGCTGCTAGTAAACAGGGCCACCTATGTCTCAATGAGAAAGGTGAGATTTTGGTGGATAAGGTGAGATTAAACATTATGTATCATGCAAGAAGACAGAATATAAGGGGTCTTTTATTATTCCAAGTGAAATTTTGGATTTCCTCTTCTGTTTCTTGAAAGAATGACATTGGGATATTGAATATTGCACTGAATTTGTAGATAGTCCTTATCAAGATTGCCATTTTTACAATATTACTTCTTCCAAAGCAGGAGCATAGGTTTTTGCATTTCCTCAGTTCTGCGTTAATTTCCTTCTCCAGGATTTATAGTTCCATCAAAAAGGTGCTTTACATTCTAAGTTAATTCCTAGGTATTTTATTTTCTTTGATAGCAAAATGAGTTCCTATCCTGATTCTTGCCTTTTATACCCTGCTACCTTACCAAAGTTTTATATCAGCTCAAGCAGCTTCGGAGTAGAGTCTATAGGGTTCTTTAAATACAGAATCATGTCATCTGTAAGGAGAGAAAGTTTCAGTTCCTCTTTCCCTTTTCCTCCTCACTCCAGTTAGAATGGCCAAGATCCAGAAATCTAATAACGTATGCTGGAGGGGATGTGGCCAGGAGGGATCACTACTACACTGCTGGTGGGATTGCAAACTCGTTCAACCACTATGGAAAGCACTATGGCAGTATCCCAAAAAGACTAAACATAGAGCTCCCCTGTGATCCAGCAATTTCACTACTTGCCAATCGTCCAGATAGGACATACTAAATTCACTAGAACAATAACATTTATCACAGTACTATTTACTATAGCAAAGGTATGGAACCAACCCAGATGCCCGTCAGTTGATGAGTAGATCAAATATGGTATTTTTACACAATGGAATTCTGTGCTTCTGTCAGAAAGAATGACATAGACGAATTTGTAAGGAAACAGAAAGACTGTAAAGTTTAGAAATTAGTTTCTGTCTCCTTGTCTCTCTCCTTCTCTATCTCTGTAAAATTTAAAAGTTCTGGTGTCTGTCTGTCTGTCTGTCTGTCTGTCTGTCTCTCTCTCTCTCTCTCTCTCTCTCTCTCTCTCTCTCTCTATATATATATATATATATATATATATATATATATATATATCTTTTTCTCTCTCTCTCTCTCTCCAATCCTTAGGCTTGAACTCAGGGCCTGAGCTACTTTTGCTCAAGGTTAGCACTCTACCATTTGAACCACAGTGCTGCTTCTGGCTTGCTCTTTTCACGTAGTATTGAGGAATCTAACCCAGGCCTTCATCCTTGATAGGTTAGCACTCTACCACTAAGCCACACAGTCATCTTTTAGAGGTTTCTGACAAAGGTTTTCCTACATGCTATTATTTCTTCTGTGAGTGCTCTTAATGCTTGCTGAAGGTTGACTTTGTTTAGAAGACTTACCGTAATGCTCCCATATACAGAGATTCTATATATAGCTAAATGTTTTTCATTACTCAGAATTTCTCTATTTCTCTATTGTGTATGTTCTGAAATGTACTGAAGACTGACTTCTGATTAAAAGTCATTGCACATTTGTTCTATTCATTAGTTTTCTTTTCTTCTATGGGAATCAGGTTTGTGATGAACACAGAAGTATGCCTTCCAGGTCAAACACTTTCCACATTTGTAATATTCATAAGGTTTTTCTCTCCTATGTGCATTTTATTCTTAGTCATGCGTTCATGATGGATTTTTCATATTCTTATATTCATACGATTTTTATCCTGTGTCTATGTGGTATCATGCAAACTCAACTATGAGTTCTTCAAAAAAATTTCCCTTTCATTTTATTCATCGGATTCTATCCTGTGGGTGTTTAGTGATAAATCTTGACTTGTGCCTTCTGGGGAAAAGACTGAACATTTGCTACATTCATTAAGGGTTTGATCTTGTGTTGGTTCTGTGACACAAGCTGAGTTTTCTTCCACAGACTAAAAAGTCTTTCCTATTTATTACATTGCTAAGGCTTCTCATATGTGTGAACTCTCTTACGCTTCCTGAAGGGTGAATACTGCACGAAAGACTTTCAACTTTCGTTATATTCCTAAGGTTTCTAATATGTGTGAATTCTGTTATGCCTCCTGTAATGTGACTTCCATCTGAAGGTCTTACCACATTTGATGCACTCGTACAGTTTCTCTCCTGTGTGTGTTCTCTGATGCAATTTGAGGGAAGACTTCCATTTGAAAGACATTCCACATCGGTTACATTCATAAGGTTTTTCTCCTGTTTGAATTGTCTTATGCATGTTGAGGTTTGGCTTCTGTGTGAAGGACTTTCCACATATGTTACACTCATAAGGTGTTTCTCCTGATTATATTCTCTGATGAACATGGAGTTTTACCTTCCATTTGAAAGACTTTCCGCATTCACTACATGCATAAGTTTTCTCTCCAGTGTGTGTTCTATTATGCCCATCAAGATATGACTTCCCCTTGAAGGTCTTTCCACATTTGTTGCACACATAAAGATTCTCTCCTGTGTTTGTTCTTTGATGCAATTTGAGGGAAGATTTCTGTCTGAAAGACTTTACACATTGGTTACATTCATAAGGTTTCACTCCTGTGTGTATTCTCTGATGAACACGAAGTTTTCCCTTCCCTTGGAAAGACTTTCCACATTCATTACACTTATAAGATTTCTCTCCTGTGTGTGTTATTTGATGAACTCGAAGGTGTATCTTCTGGGTGAAAGACTTTTCACATTTGTTACATTCATAAGGTTTCTCTTCTGTGTGTCTTCTCGGGTGCAAAGTGAAGTATGATTTCAGTCTAAAAGTCTTCCCACATTTATCCCATTCATAAGATTTCTCTTCTGTGTGAGATCTCTGATGTGTGCTGAGAGCTGAATTCTGGGCAGAAATTTTATTACGTTCCTCATATTCATAAGGTTTGTCTTCTCTTGGAGATCGAGGTTGGAGCGTCAGGTCTGAATTCTCAGAAATTAATTTTCACACTTGATGTACGCATCACATATCTCAGGATATTTGCTCTGAGGTATTGTAAGGCGTATTTCATTACTGAAAGATTTCTCACATTCACTACATGTATGAGTCTCTCCTGTGTACATTTTCGGATGTGTAGTGATGGTCGGTGTTAAGTACAATATTTTTCATCACACAGTACATTTAGCAGTTTTCCTCCCTCCCTGAAGAATTTCTTGGGTAGGAAGAACAGAATTATGATACTGCAGATCTTTTGGACTGTCACAATCATGAATAAATTGCTCTATATATCCGATGGATTTTTTAAGAATAGGAGACATACGAGATCGATATGCAGCATGCATCTCATCAGGCTTAGGAGACAGAAGCATGTTCTGACACTTAATGAACTCCTCAGTCCTCACCCCTAAGTTTTTACCGTTATTACTAATCAGCTCTGGATTATGTGTAGAGCTCAAATTTAAAGTTGTTGCTAATCTCACGTTTTCCTCCACTTCGATACTACTTGCAACTGCTACTTCACAAAGACATTCATGTGGACTTTCCTGGCAGGTCTTGAACACATTTTCCATTACCTGGACATCTAAAATGAGTCATAGAAAAAAAGACACAAACATACATGAGATACAAATATTCCTTACTGTAAAGGTAATGACTTTACTTTCCCATGCTAAGTGTTAGATGTTTTAAAATATAAAAGTGGAAATTGATTTGTGAGAAATATATGCTTTTCTCCCTAACATATTAAGAAAATGATATTTTACATGACCAATAAGGTTTTTCTGTGTTTTAGTTCTCTTTTTATATCACAGGAAATATTTATTGAAATTACCCATCTATGTATTGCTACAGTTTTAAGCTGAGTACTACCTATAGTATACCTGCAGCTGTTTTTTTTTCAAAAACTGTTTTGTTTATACATTGAGGAATAGGTGCCTTTCTTTTATTTTTGAGAAATAATCTAAATATTGTGCTGTTTTGCATCTTTTTAAAACCTTCTTTTCTTTTCTTTTCTTTTCTTTTCTTTTCTTTTTGTAGTTCATAGGCCTCGGCCCTACCCCTAAACACTTCAGCAGAAGACTATAACCCTTATCTTGAGCTACAGCCCCACTTCCTGTTTTCTAGAGTTAACTACAGATAAGAGTCTCAGGTCCTGAGTAGCAGATAGGATTACCTTCCCTAGTTTCAATGCTGTTTGCTTATTAACCATTAAGTGAGGAACACGAATTTTTTCTAGATTCAGCGGCCACAAGTTTGGTTTATATGTCTGTTTGCCTTTGATCCAAGCAAGAACGATTCTTGAGAGTAAGGACTTACACCTAAATCCCTTCAGTTACAACTTCTCACTAAAGTCTCAATTTAGGTATTTGTGGGAATTTTGAAATTTGTTTCTTTCCATTTGAAGTCTTATAAAAATTCCTTTTCTAACACTCCTGTCCCTCAGAACCATGGAAGACCAGAAAATCTCCAGCTCATTGTCTAGTTAATTTTCTTATGTTGATTGAAACTTTGTTGTTGTTTTTTTCCTTCCATTCCTGGGTTTGAACTTAGGACCTAACTACTGTCCTCGGGTTTTCTCAAGACTAGAACCCTACCAATGAAGTCATTACATCTGGCTTTTTCTATGTATGTGGTAATAAGGAATCAAACCTCTGTCTGAAAGCTCTGAAAGCTCATGGCTTTCTCATTTTATTTTGTTTCACAGTGATTTCTACAGAGAAATATAACTTTAACTCTACTGCCACATAGAATTCATTATATTCTTGGTGCCGGGGGTTTGGGCTAGCATGAACAAAGACCTGGTTCAGTTCCTTGGTACTACATACAAAGAAAAAGCCAGAAGTGGTGCTATGACTCAAGAAGTAGAGAGCTAGCCTTGAGAAAACCCAAAGACCATGCTCAGGCCCTGAAACCAAGCATAGGATTGGGAAAAGAAAATGATTCTTGATTCATTCACAAAGAATTCCATAGGTTCCACACAGGATTTAGGGTAACTAAGAATATTATTGCTCAGTACATCACAACATGAACTTACCAATGGGGCTCAGGCTCCAACATCAATATGAAGATGCATTCACTCACCTGTGATATTCTTGTCAGAGGAACTTCCTATCCAGAGTTCTGCACAGTGCTCTAGCTTGTCAATTAATACAGGTTTGGGAACACAGGGCCCTGTAAATTAGAAACAGTAGAGAATTATTGTTTTTGCTGTGTCATCATTGCCTTAAGTTCACAGACATCCTACTCACAAGTTATCTATTTCTCATTTCTCACTGGCTCCATGGTTGACTTTTCCCCAGCTCTGGATTCATTTTGTATGGCATAAACTTAGCTGTCTTGCTCAAGGCTAGAAAAATACCAGTTTGAGTCCCAGCTCCACTTACATGCATAGGTCTTCATGCATGCTAGGCAAGCACTCAACCACAAAGTCAAACTCTTGACACTCCACTAACAGTTTTGAGGGGTTACTTGGAGTTATAGAGTTTCATGGCAATTTTTATGCCATTGCTGGCTTCAAATTAGAATTCTTAGATTTCTTCCTCCTGAATATTTTAAGATTACAGGCATGAAACATTGCACCTAGTGCCAGGTTTCCATTATAAACTCACTGTTTAGTGATTTGTAGATCCTATTTCCACTAGTGATATATATTCTATCCTGGATTGTTTATCCACTTACAATTACTGTGTAAGTTTGGAATGTCGTCTCCATTAGAGGAAACATAATTTAGAACTGTTGTCATAGTATCCTGAAGGTATCCTGAAGAATGAGTACAAAATTACCTTAGGTTTTCTTTAGAAAGTAATGATACTTCTCAGTGCCTGGAATCTTTCATTTAAATAGTATTGAAAGTTCGATAAACATTCACATATCTGCAAAATAACAAGGCACTTGGCCTTGCAAGTGAATTTGACTTTTGCTCACCTAAGGACACCAGGTTGCTGTAGGTCTCCAGCATTACATCTCTGTACAGGGTCCTCTGAGCATTGTCCAGATGCTGCCACTCCTCCCAGCTGAAATCCACAGCTACATCATCAAATGACACCAGCTTCTGGAATGGCACATTTTAATCACGTAATTAACACCGAGTTATAAAAACACCATGTCTGGAATTTTATTCTTTTTTTTGTTGGAATTTTATTCCTTCACTTAAATGTTTAGACTTACATGAAATATTGACCTGAAAAGCTTAGGGATGGTGCCTAGGCCCAGAGTTCAAGTCCCAAGACCCACAGAAAAATAAAAAGGCAAGCCAGGTGTTGGTGGCTCACGCCTGTCTTCCTAGCTACTCAGGAGACTGAGATCTGAGGACCATGGTTCAAAGTCAGCCTGGCACAAAATTCCATGAGACTCCTTTCCAAATACCCACCATAAAATGTTTAATGGCTTGTGGCATATCATGGTAGAGCAATTGTGGTATCAACAAAAATAAGTCGGGGGAGTAGATTTAGGTTATAATTGGAAGTATTCCATTGAAAAGGAACTACGTTATATGATGACATATGCTGGTACTGTGATAATATTGCAAAATCTTATGGTATCAAGTAATAATACTGTGAAGTACACCCAGATTGTTAATGTTCTATGTCTGGCATAATAGTCACTTGGGGAAGAAACTTTTTTTCTTTTTTTTGGGTGGGGGATTTGTAAGGCTTGAACTCTGGGCCTGGGCACTGTTCCTGAGCTCTTCAACTCAAGGCTATCACCCTACCTATGAAGCCACAGTGCCATTTCCCATATTCTAGTGGTTAACTGTAGATGAGAGTCTCATAGACTTTCTAATACCCAGGCTGGCTTTGAACCAAATCTTTAGATATCAGCCTCATATCTGAGTAGCTAGGATTACAGGTAGAAGTCAATGCACCTGGCAAGAAATTTATTTCTTGCTGTTTTATAATACAAATTTACTGTATGTTTTACTTTTTCGAAAAGACTGAGGATGACCTTTGTTCTGTATATAATGGGAAGAGGGTTAGGGAGCTGTGAGCAGAAGAACTGAGGGGCAATACTAGGGTAGGACAATAGCCTTAAACTAAAGAGCTCACGGCCCAAGGTCCAAGCCCCATGACTTTCCCCACTACTCCACAAAAAAAGGGAAAAAATTGGAGATTGGAGAGGATTTTCTAAAAAGAATATATAGAAATAGTAGTTCAAAATGTAGAAAGAAGTTCAATATTAACAGTCATGAGAAAAATTAAAATTACAATGAAATCATTACTTTAAATATGTTAATATAAATACAGTTTTAAACAAAAAGATCCACATACACAGACACAAACACACACACACACGCACGCATACAAAAAAACAACTTTGAAAGTCTAACTATTACTGGGAAGGTAGTGAGAAGAAGTAGAACTTTGGAATAGTTCTGCAAGGAATATAAAACAATCAAAAATTGCATGGAGAGTGCTAAAAAAGTAGTAAATATAGAATTACATAGAAATATGGTCCAACACTTCTATTTCTAGATTTGTACTTAACGGAAGAGAAAGCAGAGACTAGAACAAATATGTGGAGAATCCATTCACAACTATTAATAATAATCAAAAGATAGAAATATGCAAAACAATGCATTGAAAAGGAAGAACATTTTACTATATTTTACAGATGAATCTTGATTACAGTAAACGAAAAATACAGCAGTCATAAAGGAAGAGCTAGGGTATGTTTTCCCTTCCAGAGCTTCCAAGGATCAACAAACCCTTAGAGCCATAAAGCACGATGGTTCCAGAGAATGGAGTAGAGAGGAACAGGAGCTGAATGTTTAATGATTATACATGGAAGATGAAAATTGCTCTAGATGGGTATAATGAAGAGAGAACTGTACCCTAAACAATGGTTATGTAGCCACACAGGATGGGACACACCTATACTCCCTGATCTTGGGAAACTCAAGAAGGATTTTTAGCCATCCTAGATGCATGGAAAGATCTATCAAAAACTAATGTGGAGGGACTGGGAGTTAGGCGTAGTTGTAGAGTGCTTGTATGAAGACGAAGGTTCAATTCCGCAGTACCACATACACAGAAAAAACCAGAAGTAGTGCTGTGGCTCAAGTAGAAGATCACTAGGCTTGAGGAAAGCTGAAGGACAGTGCTCAGACCGAGTTCCAGCCAAAGGGCTTGTTTAAAAAAAAACCAGAAAGCTGAGCATGATGGGGTGGTGGCTCACTTCTATAATCCTAGCTACTCAGGAGGCTGAGATCTGAGGATCAGGGTTTAAAGCCATCCTGGCACAAAAATACGTGACCCTCTTATCTCCAATTTACCTTTAGAAAATGGGAAGTGGGGCTTGGCTCCAGGGTAAGGTGGTAGCCTGGAGCTGAAGAGCTCAGGAATAGTGCCCAGGCTGAGTTCACGATCTATTACCCACCAAAAAAACCAAAAAACAAAAAACAATAAATAATATGGAAAAGTTTGGATTCTGTGAATTTTATCAGGCATATAAATGTCTTTTTTTGCTGTTGAAATAACAAATTGTTTGGAAACATTTTAAAAGTTTTTACCTAGAAATGTACACTACAAATGGAATTAATAACAAACACAAAATATGCAAAAGATACAAATTATCACAATATGGGTATCCTGCTTCTGTATCTTTTCACTGACTCCTGTTCAAATGAGTCACATATTCTGAATCATTTCTCCCAGTCGATATATGCCACACATGTTAGCTTGTACTGAACTTCTTGGGAAATCAAAAGCAAATACTAAGCAAATGTGTGTTAGATTTTGTCAACAGTGATATTTCAAATATAAATCCCTACTCATTGCATTATTTAATATCAATGCCGGAAACTAACTTACACTGGCAGAATCTTCAATCTTTTGAGAATCTTCAAAAGGGTGTGTAAATATTTAGGATCGTTATGTCTTCCTGGGGGAAAGATCCCTTTAGTAGTATGTAGTATGTCTTTTCTTACTAATTTTAGTTTGAAGTCTATTGTATCTGATATGAGAATGACAACTCCAGCCTGTTTATGGGGGCAGTTAGCTTGATAGAGTTTATTCCAAACTCTCACTTTCAAAAGATGATTGTTTTTGGGTAAGATGTGTCTCTTGAAGACAGCAGAACGATGGCTCTTGCTTTTTGATCCAACTAGACAGCCTATGCCGTTTAATTGGAGAGTTAAGTCCATTGGTATTGAGAGTTAGGATTGAGAGATATTTATTAGTTCCTACCATTTTTAAAAGCTTTTAGTAGGGCCTGTGTCTTGACAGTTCTTGTGGTCCTTAGATGGTATGCTGTTTAGGTGCCATTTCTTTCCCTATATTGCATTTATTTTGGTTTTCTATGTATCGAGCATCTTTGAGAATTCTCTGTAGTGTTGGTTTTGTTTCGACACATTGTTGCAGCTTTTCCTTGGAATGGAATGTTTTTATTGTTCCCTCAGTTATGAATGAGAGCTTAGCTGGCTACAATATTCTTGGTTGGTAGTTATTTGATTTAAGGGCATGACATATATGCTTCCAGTCACTTCATGCTCGCATGGTCTCTGCTGAGAAATGTGGGGTTATTCAGATTGGTTTGCCTTTATAGGTTACTGATCCCTTTTCCCTGGCTGCCTTTACGATCTTCTCTTTCGTTTCTATTAATCCAGTTCGGATCGCAATGTGGCGGTGGGATGTTCTTTTCTGGTCAGGTCTGTTTGGGGTTCTAAAAGCTTCTCATATCTGGATGGGCCTGCCCTTCTGGATATTTGGGAAATTCTCTGAGATGATTCCCTGAAGTATATTTCCAATACCATTGACCTCTTTCTCCACGCCCTCCTCAATACCAACTAGCCTTAAATTAGGCTTTCTAATTGTATCTTGTACATCCTGAAGCACTCTCTCACATTTCCTAGATTTGGATTGACTCATTTTCTGTTCTTTCTCTATAATACCTAAATTATCTTCAGCCCCGGAAATTCTCTCCTCTGCATTGTGTAACCTGCTATCAAAGCTATCTAGTTTATTTTTCATCTCCCTTCCTTCTAATTGCTCACTTTTGATGCCTTGCATCTCTTGTTTTAGATCGTGTATGGATTTCTTTATGTCCTTGATTTCCTTTTGAGTGTTTAGCTCAGTAGCTTTATTTTCTTTGGACATTTGCTGGAGTTTGGTCACGTTTTTACTTGTGGATTCTATGAATTCATCCATCTTTCTTTGAAAAACCTTTGTTATGGCCTCCTTTATGGCTTCTTCTTTTTCACTTATCACCTTGTTTAGGCTTTCCTGTTGTTCAGCTATGGCTTCCTCCATTATCTCTTTCTTTATATTTTCACATTTTCCATTAGTGATGTTTATCAATTGCATTTGTGTAGCACTTAGAAGACTCTCCTCTAGGTGTGCCAGTGACTGTTCCATTGTCTGTTTACATTGGGTGGGGGATGTTGTTTCTTGATTTGACATTTTTCTTGAGTTTCTTGTTCTGCCCATTTGAAAATGGGAGCGAGATTACTACTAAATACGATTATAGTTTTTCAGATATAACCAACCTAGACCTCTGTAGCTGGCAGACACTAGATGTTCACAAGTTTTGATTGGTATTATCACTCTTTCTTTTTGTGCACTTACAGACCAGTCTAATACAACCAATGATAAGCAATTTATAGCCCAAACAATAAGCCTCTAAATCCAATCTCTATTGTCTTTGAGTCCCTCTGAGCCTAGAGAATAATTAATCACCTACATATCCAATATTGCTCAACAGCCCTCAAGTGTAGATCCGTGCAGTATATGGGTTGAAAGACGAGCAGAGGTCCAGAGATAGAAAAAAAGAATGAGAGATGTCAGAGGAAGTACAACAGGATTAACGCAGGAGTGTAAGAATATTGTAGTCATGAAGAAAAGGTATAGCATAAGGATAACTGACCTAAGTTGGTAAGTAGGTAGCATATTTGAGTACAAAGTTTGGAAAGTATTAGAATAAAACTTATGTGTTGCTGCACGACTAGCTCTTAGCCCAACCAGTGGCCTCACAGTGGACCATGGGATGGATCTGTTTTTCTTGTCTACTTTGAGGGAAAGGGGTATTTCACAAGATGCAGAAGCGAAGATTTCAGAAGCAAATGCTGTGAGTGAATTAGCTAGTAAAAAGCATTTTTATTTTCTTTTATCTTTCTGCCAGTCTTGGCGCATGAATTCATGGCCTGAGCACTGTCCTCGGGTTTTCTCAAGTCTAGCCCTCTGCCACTTGAGCCACAGTGCCACATCTAGATTTTCTATCTATGTGATACTGAGCAATCAAACCCAGATCTTCATGGATTCTAGGCAAGCACTCTACCACTATGCCAAACTCTCAGCCATGACATAGTAATTATAAAGTGTAATTATAAAGTCATCATCATCATATCAAAATATTCTTTCTCCTACAAAGAATGAACACTTATCTATGTGTGTAATGCTTTTTTTAAATTTCACTAATTCTTCTGTGTTTTTCCCTCTTGCGTTTTTTACACATGACAGCAAAGCTAATCATCAGGAAAAAATTGATTAGGATACAGAAACCTAATAATATCCTAGTAGATTGATGTCAAAAATATGTGAAAGATGCCCTGTGTGTTTGACCTAGTGGTAGAGTCCTTGGCTACCACGCAAAAAGGCTCAGGGTTTTATTCCTCATTACCACATACATAGAAAACGCTGCAAGTGGTGCTGTGGCTTGGTGGGACAGCTAAAGCCTAAAGAAAACCCAAGAACAATGTTCACACTCTGAGGTCAAGTCCCAAGACTAGCAAAAACAAAAAAAATTCAACAAGGGGCAAATGCAGGCAGAGAAAGCACTGTGAAGCAAATGTATGAGGGCAATATTGACCCTTAAGTTTGGATCTTACCTAAGAAAGGCTCCTTGAGCCTGAGACCATACTTGTAGTTGGGCCTAGTGGAAGACATTGGGATTGGACAAATAAGGTGTGCTGTTTACTACATCCACATGTATATTGTGAGATTGGAGGAGAGATTCAGCCTCCAGTATGTCTTTGGTGAGGTCTTCTGTGAGCAAGGATCTTTGGTCATTGGGTCCTGAAAGGTGACCCTGCCTCCCTCACAATGGAACAGAATATGGAACCCTGGTAACCAAGCCACTGTAACTAACAACCAAGTCAAGCCAGCTCACGTGGCCTGTGGCTCAGGATGAAGAAAGATGTTGCTGTGCTGTTGCCAAAGATCAGGAAACTCGAGTCTCAGGCATGGAAGTTGTGGATGTCTTACTCGAAGATGTACATGCCAGATCATTGCCAAGCCACAAATCCAGTATAACAGGCCTTTCTCTAAGAAGAAGGCCAGGAAAATCCAGGGCAACCAGATGAAGTATATTTGTAAGAAGAAATGTATTTGACCCCATCATCCTCCCCACACACTACAATTTTTTTTAATTTTTTTATTGTCATTAGTAAAAGGGTTACGTGATATTTGCCAGAAAGAAGGTGCATTAATTCACATACATTGATACCCTTTCACATGTCTTGGTACCCATTTCCCTCCAACCCCACACCCCTCAACCATCTAGATTTTCCCCCCTTCCCTATCAAATTTCAAATATCCAAATACAAATAAATTCAATATATCAGATAACAAAGAGAGAGAACAAAGTGAGATACTATACCAATATGGGATATCCAAGGGACAACAAAGGAGATGAGAGACAACATAGTACATTAAGGACAACAATCATTCATTATGTGGCTTTTGTTTCAATATCCTGGAGGTCCTTTCAATTAGCTTCACATTATATGGCCTTATATATGGCCTTTTGCTCTATTGCAAATCTCTGCTAGTAGAGCCCAAGGTTTCTACTGATTATGACGAATGGTGGAAACCACTGAGCCTAAGTTCCTTTGAGTCTGGCTTACTTCATTTAATATGATTTGTTCTAAGTCTTTCCATTTCCTAACCAGGGGAGCTGTCATACTTTCTGACACAAGCATAGAATTCCCTTGTGTACAAATACCCCAACTTGTTGATCCACTCATCAACTGAGGGATATCTGGGTTGATTCCATATCTTTGCTATGATGAATAGTGCTGCAATGAACATTGTTGTGCTAGTGGGTTTAGTAGGCCCTTGTTTCTGGATTGTTGGGTAAATACCAAGTAGTGGAATTGCTGGTCATAGGGGAGTTTATGTTTAGACTTTTGAGGCACTGCCACACTGCTTTCCATAGTGGTTGAACGAGTTTGCACTCCCACCAACAGTGTAGTAGTGATCCCTCCTGGCCACATCCCCTCCAGCATCTGTTGTCATTCGTTTTCCTGATCCTGGCCATTCTAAATGTAATGAGGTGGAATATTAGAGTTGTTTTGAATTGCATTTCTTTTATGACCAGAGATGTTGAGCATTTCTTCAGGGGTCTATAGGCCATTTTTGTTTCTTCTTTAGAGAAGACTCTCTTTAAGTCTTTGGCCCATTTTTTAATGGGATGGGTGTTACTTTGGAGGTTAGTTTTGGAGTGCTTTAAATTTTTGAGTTTTTGATATATTTTAGATATGATGCCTTTGTCCGGTGTTTGGTTGGTGAAGATCTTCTCCCACTCTGTAGGCTTCCTGATTAGTTTACTAGCTATATCCGTTGCCATACAAAAGCTCTGCAGTTTAATGCAGTCCCACTTATCCAGCCTTTCTCTGATTTGTTGTGATTCTTGGTCCTTATTAAGAAAGTTTTGACCTGTGTCAAGGAGGCCTAGTGTATCTCCTATTCCTTCCTGTAAACTTTTCAGTGTGTCAGCTTTTACCTCCAGGTCTTTGATCCATTTGGAGTTAATTCTAGTGCAAGGTGACAAAGAAGGATCCAGCTTTAGTTTTCTGCAGGTGCTTAACCAGTTCTGCCAGCACAACTTGTTGAAGAGGCTATCTTTCTTCCATTCTAATTTTTGGCGCCCTTGTCAAAGATTAGGTGGCCAGTCTCCATGGACACAATGACATCAAGGTGATGCCAACTTCCCCATCTCTATATACTTCTAACTATGGGATGGGAGCTGAGGTTCTCTTCTGTGACTCCATCCGCTAAGAGGCTCATGCAGATTTCTATCCTTTGCTCATCATGGTGACTCTTTGGTTAACAAGTCACTGCTGGGCTTCCAGTTCACCACATATAGAACCCATACTCCAACACTTTTCTTAGAAGGACTGATGACTTTTAAATATTCTCTAGTTTTAAATTTCTAGTTCCTTCTCTCTTTCATTTATATATTTCCTTTCCTCACATACTTCCCTTTTTTTACCTTCCTTCTTTCATTCCTGGCCTTGAACTCAAGACCTGGAGCTTTTTCTTAGCTTTTCTTTGCTCAAGGTAGCACTCTAGCTCTTGAGCCACAGCTCTACTTCAATCTTTGTTCTTGCTCTAAACTGGGAGTAAGAGTCTCATGCATTTTTCGCTTTGCTGGGTTGGTTTTAAACCACAATACTAAGATCAGGATCCTGAATATGCCTCGGATTACAGGTATTATCTAATCAAAACAAATTCTTGATTTCTTTTTCAGACATAATTAGTTCTTTCAGGTGAGCCACCAGCCACTCATGCAAGAGCATTGCAGGATCCCAGCATTCATCTTGTCTCCAGTCTTATTCCATCCATCTCACAATGGCCATCTAAAACACCCTGCTGCATGCCTGAAGTTGTAAGGAACGTTCTCAACGCCATGAGAAGCCCCCTTAAGCTCTGCCTCAGATATGCCCAGCCCCCATCCCACTTCCACATGAGCATTTGTTTAGGAGAAATTTCCTGAGTACATCATCATCTTTTCCTCACCATTCGAATTTCATCTTTGGAGTCATTTCTCCCAGACAAAGAGGAACATGATCCATGGTTTGATAGCAGCTCCAGCTTCATAGTCCCATCCACCAACACCCCCCCATTACCCTGCCAGACACCTGAATTCAAGAACAATGTTTTCACTACCCCTGACTCTTATCAAATGTTTTAACTTATACAGTGCATTAAAATAATTTTACTAAATGGAATAAACACATGGCATCAAGCTTCAGAATCTTTGCACCTGAACTTTTAGTGAATAACAGACACACCAGCATTTCTGTAGCCAACAGAAATCTTAGCTTTGAGATTTCAGCATTCCTGGTATCCAAGTTTGGATGTGCTAACACTGCCCTTAATGGGGCACTTCAATCACACAATCCCACTACAATCAATGTCATTTGACATTCACTGGTAGGTGGTGCTAGGAAAAAGACTGATGTGCCAACTCCATGCTGGCTTGACCTATGCCATCTTCAAACCTGGAGCAAGTGGGGCTCCTCTCTCCATGACACCTTTTGTGTACTACCCCAGGAGGACCTTTACCTTGAGACAAAATTATGAAGACTATCTCTACCAGCAAAGATTCCAGTGAGATGTGCCTACATGGATAAAGCGAAAATCTCACTAAAGTGAGGTTGTTGGCAGTGCTGGAGCCTGAACTCAGGGCCTGGGCACTAAGCATTTGTACTCAAGACTAGCCCTTTACCACTTGAGCCCAAACTCCATTCCCAGCTGTTTTTATTTTTGGTAGTAAGAATCTATCAGACTTTCCTGTTCTAGGTGACTTGGAACTTCCATACTCAGATCTCAGTCTCCGGACCAGCCTGGATTAAAAGTGTGGATCAGCCATGCCCCACACCTGAGGACTTCTGCCAGCACATTTTTTCCCAAAAATTGGAAGAGGAAGATGAGGGAGGGTTGAGCTCATCCTGCCCTGCATATGAAGGAGAGCATCAGCGCCTGAACTTCATTCCCTGTTGTAGGCTGCTGGAGGAAAAGGAAGCAAATAGGCACAGGCTGGCAGCAGATGCCACAGAACAACTTGTGACCAAGACTCCCAGAGCAGACCTCAGAATCGATGACAGAGTTGGATCTACCCAGTAACAGAGGCAGTGGTGACACCTGAAACTGCGCGTTTGAGCCTTTGCTGCTAGTAAACAGGGCCACCTATGTCTCAATGAGAAAGGTGAGATTTTGGTGGAGAAGGTGAGATTAAACATTATGTATCATGCAAGAAATCAGACTATAAGGGGTCTTTTATTATTCCAAGTGATATTTTGGATTTCCTCTTCTGTTTCTTCAAAGAATGACATTGGGATATTGATGAATATTGCACTGAATTTGTAGATAGTCCTTATCAAGATTGCCATTTTTACAATATTACTTCTTCCAAACAAGGAGCATAGGTTTTTGCATTTTCTTTTCTCTCTCTCTCTCTCTCTCTCTCTCTCTCTCTCTCTCTCTCTCTCTCTCTCTCTCTCTCTCTCCAATCCTTAGTCTTGAACTCAGGGCCTGAGCTACTTTTACTCAAGGTTAGCCCTCTACCATTTGAACCACAGTGCTGCTTCTGGCTTGCTCTTTTCACGTAGTATTGAGGAATCTAACCCAGGCCTTCATCCTTGATAGGTTAGCATTCTACCACTAAGCCACACAGTCAGCTTTTAGAGGTTTCTGACAAAGGTTTTCCTACATGCTATTATTTCTTCTGTGAGTGCTCTTAATGGTTGCTGAAGGTTGACTTTGTTTAGAAGACTTACCCTAATGCTCCCATATACAGAGATTCTATGTATAGCTAAATGTTTTTCTTTACTCAGAATTTCTCTATTTCTCTATTGTGTATGTTCTGAAATGTACTGAAGACTGACTTCTGATTAAAAGTCATTGCACATTTGTTCTATTCATTAGTTTTCTTTTCTTCTATGGGAATCAGGATTCTGATGAACACAGAAGTATGCCTTCCAGGTCAAACACTTTCCATATTTGTAATATTCATAAGGTTTTTCTCTCCTATGTGCATTTTATACTTAGTCATGCGTTCATGATGGATTTTTTCATATTCTTATATTCATACGTTTTTTATCCTGTGTCTATGTGGTATCATGCAAACTCAACTATGAGTTCTTCAAAAAAATTTCCCTTTTATTTTATTCATAGGATTCTATCCTGTGGGTGTTTAGTGATAAATCTTGACTTGTGCCTTCTGGGGAAAAGACTGAACATTTGCTACATTCATTAAGGGTTTTATCTTGTGTTGGTTCTGTGAAACAAGCTGAGTTTTCTTCCACAGACTAAAAAGTCTTTCCTATTTATTACATTGCTAAGGCTTCTCATATGTGTGAACTCTCTTACGCTTCCTGAAGGGTGAATACTGCACAAAAGACTTTCAACTTTCGTTTTATTCCTAAGGTTCCTAATATGTGTGAATTCTGTTATGCCTCCTGTAATGTGACTTCCATCTGAAGGTCTTACCACATTTGATGCACTCGTACAGTTTCTCTCCTGTGTGTGTTCTCTGATGCAATTTGAGGGAAGACTTCCATTTGAAAGACATTCCACATCGGTTACATTCATAAGGTTTTTCTCCTGTTTGAATTGTCTTATGCATGTTGAGGTTTGGCTTCTGTGTGAAGTACTTTCCACATATGTTACACTCATAAGGTGTTTCTCCTGATTATATTCTCTGATGAACATGGAGTTTTACCTTCCATTTGAAAGACTTTCTGCATTCACTACATGCATAAGTTTTCTCGCCTGTGTGTGTTCTATTATGCCCAACAAGATATGACTTCCACTTGAAGGTCTTTCCACATTTGTTGCACACATAAGGTTTCTCTCCTGTGTGTGTTCTTTGATGCAATTTGAGGGAAGATTTCTGTCTGAAAGACTTTACACATTATTTACATTCATAAGGTTTCATTCCTGTGTGTATTCTCTGATGAACACGAAGTTTTCCCTTCCCTTGGAAAGATTTTCCACATTCATTACACTTATAAGATTTCTCTCCTGTGTGTGTTATTTGATGAACACGAAGGTATATTTTCTTGGTGAAAGACTTTTCACATTTGTTACATTCATAAGGTTTCTGTTCTGTGTGTCTTCTCTGGTGCAAAGTGAGGTATGATTTCACTCTAAAAGTCTTCCCACATTTATCCCATTCATAAGATTTCTCTTCTGTGTGAGATCTCTGATGTGTGCTGAGAGCTGAATTCTGAGTAGAAATTGTATTACGTTCCTCGTATTCATAAGATTTGTCTTCTCTTCGAGATCGAGGTTGGAGCGTCAGGTCTAACTTCTCAGAAATTAATTTTCATATTTCATTACTGAAAGATTTCTCACATTTACTACATGTATGAGGAGTCTCTCCTGTGTACATTTTCGGATGTGTAGTGATGGTCGGTGTTAAGTACAATATTTTTCATCACACAGTACATTTAGCACTTTTCCTCCCTCCCTGAAGAATTTCTTGGGCAGGGAGAACAGAATTATGATACTGCAGATCTTTTGGACTGTCACAATCATGAATAAAATGCTCTGAATATCCGATGGATTTTTTAAGAACAGGAGACATACGAGATCTATATGCAGCATGCATCTCATCAGGCTTAGGAGACAGAAGCATGTTCTGACAATTAATGAACTCCTCAGTCCTCACCCCTAAGTTGTTACCGTTATTTCTAATCAGCTCTGGATTATGTGTAGAGCTCAAATTTAAAGTTGTTGCTAATCTCACGTTTTCCTCCACTTCGATACTACTTGCAACTGCTACTTCACAAAGACATTCATGTGGACTTTCCTGGCAGGTCTTGAACACATTTTCCATTACCTGGACATCTAAAATGAGTCATAGAAAAAAAGACACAAACATACATGAGATACAAATATTCCTTACTGTAAAGGTAATGACTTTACTTTCCCATCCTAAGTGTTAGATATTTTAAAATATAAAAGTGGAAATTGATTTGTGAGAAATATATGCTTTTTTCCCTAACATATTAAGAAAATGATATATTACAATGACCAATAATGTTTTTCTGTGTTTTAGTTCTCTTTTTATATCACAGGAAATATTTATTGAAATTACCCAACTATGTATTGCTACAGTTTTAAGCTGAGTACTACCTATAATATACCTGCAGCTGTTTTTTTTCATATACTGTTTTGTTTATACATTGAGGAATAGGTGCCTTTCTTTTATTTTTGAGAAATAATCTAAATATTGTGCTGTTTTGCATCTTTTAAAACTTTCTTTTCTTTAATTTGTTTTTTTTTTTTGTAGTTCATAGGCCTCGGCCCTGTCCCTGAACACTTCAGCAGAAGACTATAACCCCTATCCTTGAGCTACAGCCCCACTTCCTGTTTTCTAGAGTTAACTACAGATAAGAGTCTCAGGTCCTGAGTAGCAGATAGGATTACCTTACCCAGTTTCAATGCTGTTTGCTTATTAACTATTAAGTGAGGAACACGAATTTTTTCTAGATTCAGCGGCCACAAGTTTGGTTTATATGTCTGTTTGCCTTTGATCCAAGCAAGAACGATTCTTGAGAGTAAGGACTTACACCTATATCCCTTCAGTTACCACTTCTCATTAAGTCTCAATTTAGGTATTTGTGGGAATTTTGAAATTTTTTCTTTCCATTTGAAGTCTTATAAAAATTCCTTTTCTAACACTCCTGTCCCTCAGAACCATGGAAGACCAGAAAATCTCCAGCTCATTGTCTAGTTAATTTTCTTATGTTGATTGAAACTTTGTTGTTGTTTTTTTCCTTCCATTCCTGGGTTTGTACTTAGGACCTAACCACTGTCCTTGGGTTTTCTCCAGACTAGAACCCTACCAATGAAGTCATTACTTCTGGCTTTTTCTATGTATGTGGTAATAAGGAATCAAACCTGTGTCTTTGTGCATGCTAGGCAAGCACTCTACCACTAGGCTCAATTTCTGGTGGAAAGGTCTGGTTCTGAATACCAGTCTCTTCCTACCAGCAAAAAGATATTATCCTTATCAGAGAATAATGCCCTGACTTATTCCTTGTTTGCTCAATCATTTATAGTCTTAGTTTTGAAGAAATGAAATATCATTCTGTCTTTCTTTTTTTTTCTTTCTTTCTTTCTTTCTTTCTTTCTTTCTTTCTTTCTTTCTTTCTTTCTTCCTTTCCTTCCTTCCCTCTTTCTTCCCTCTTTCTTCCCTCTTTCTTCTTTCTTTCTTTCTTTCTTTCTTTCTTTCTTTCTTTCTTTCTTTCTTTCTTCCTTTCTTGTTTTGCAGTCATGGGACTTGAATTCTAGACCTGGCTGTTCTTCCTGAGCTCTTCAGCTCAAGGCTACTGCCCTATGTCTTTAGCCTCAACCCCACTTCTCATTTTCTATTGGTTCATTGGAGAGAAGAGTCTAAGTTGTTTTTGTGATAGGTCAGTCTTTGAACCTTGATCCTCAGATCTCAGCCTCCTAAGTAGCTAGGATTTTAGGCATGAGCCACGGGCTCATGGCTTTCTCATTTTATTTTGTTTCACAGTGATTTCTACAGAGAAATCTAACTTTAACTCTACTGCCACATAGAATTCATTATATCACCCTATGATTCTTGGTGCCGGGGGTTTGGGCTAGCATTCACAAAGACCTGGTTCAGTTCCTTGGTACTACATACAAAGAAAAAGCCAGAAGTAGTGCTATGACTCAAGAAGTAGAGAGCTGGCCTTGAGAAAACCCAAGGACCATTCTTAGGCCCTGAGACCAAGCATAGGATTGGGAAAAGAAAATGATTCTTGATTCATTCACAAAGAATTCCATAGGTTCCACACAGGATTTAGGGTAACTAAGAATATTATTGCTCAGTACATCACAACATGAACTTACCAATGGGGCTCAGGCTCCAACATCAATATGAAGATGCATTCACTCACCTGTGATATTCTTGTCAGAGGAATTTCCTATCCAGAGTTCTGCACAGTGCTCTAGCTTGTCAATTAATACAGGTTTGGGAACACAGGGCCCTGTAAATTAGAAACAGTAGAGAATTATTGCTTATGCTGTGTCATCATTGCTTTAAGTTCGCAGACATCCTACTCACAAGTTATCTATTAAATTTTTTTTCTCATTTCTCACTGGCTCCATGGTTGACTTTTCCCCAGCTCTGGATTCATTTTGTATGGTATAAACTTAGCTGTCTTGCTCAAGGCTAGAAAAATACCAGTTTGAGTCCCAGCTCCACTTACATGCATAGGTCTTCATGCATGCTAGGCAAGCACTCAACCACAAAGTCAAACTCTTGACAATCCACTAACATTTTTGAGGGGTTACTTGGAGTTATAGAGTTTCATGGCAATTTTTATGCCATTGCTGGCTTCAAATTAGAATTCTTAGATTTCTTCCTCCTGAATATTTTAAGATTACAGGCTTGAAACATTGCACCTAGTGCCAGGTTTCCATTATAAACTCACTGTTTAGTGATTTGTAGATCCTATTTCCAATAATGATATATATTCTATTCTGGATAGTTTATCCACTTACAATTACTGTGTAAGTTTGGAATGTCGTCTCCATTAGAGGAAACATAATTTAGAACTGTTGTCAAAGTATCCTGAAGAATGAGTACAAAATTACCTTAGGTTTTCTTTAGAAAGTAATGATACTTCTCAGGGCCTGGAATCTTTCATTTAAATAGTATTGAAAGTTTGATAAACATTCACGTATCTGCAAAATAACAAGGCACTTGGCCTTGCAAGTGAATTTGACTTTTGCTCACCTAAGGACACCAGGTTGCTGTAGGTCTGCAGCATTACATCTCTGTACAGGGTCCTCTGAGCATTATCCAGATGCTGCCACTCCTCCCAGCTGAAATCCACAGCTACATCATCAAATGACACCAGCTTCTGGAATGGCACATTTTCATCAAGAATTAGCACTGAGTTATAAACACACCATGTCTGGAATTTTATTCTTTTTTTTTTGAAATTTTATTCCTTTACTTAAATGTTTAGACTTACATGAAATATTGACCTGAAAAGCTTAGGGATGGTGCCTAGGCCCAGAGTTCAAGTCCCAAGACCCACAAAAAAATAAAAAGGCAAGCCAGGTGTTGGTGGCTCACGCCTGTCTTCCTAGCTACTCAGGAGACTGAGATCTGAGGACCATGGTTCAAAGCCAGCCTGGCACAAAATTCCATGAGACTCCTTTCCAATTACCCACCATAAAATGTTTAATGGCTTGTGGCATATCATGGTAGAGCAATTGTGGTATCGACAAAAATAAGTCGGGGGGGTAGATTTAGGTTATAATTGGAATTATTCCATTGAAAAGGAACTACATTATATGATGACATATGCTGGTACTGTGAGAATATTGCAAAATCTTAGGGTATCAAGTAATAGTACTGTGAAGTACACCCAGAATGTTAATGTTCTATGTCTGGCATAATAGTCCCTGAGGGAAGAAACTTTTTTTTCTTTTTTTTGGCTTGGGGATTTGTAAGGCTTGAACTCTGGGCCTGGGCACTGTTTCTGAGATCTTCAACTCAAGGCTATCACCCTACCTATGAAGCCACAGTGCCATTTCCCATATTCTAGTGGTTAACTGTAGATGAGAGTCTCATAGACTTTCTAATGCCCAGGCTGGCTTTGAACCAAATCTTTAGATATCAGCCTGATATCTGAGTAGCTAGGATTACAGGCATGAAATTTATTTCTTGCTGTTTTATACTACAAATTTACTGTATGTTTTACTTTTTCGAAAAGACTGAGAATGACCTTTGTTCTGTATATAATGGGAAGAGGGGTAGGGAGCTGTGAGCAGAAGAACTGAGGGGCAATACTCAGGGTAGGACAATAGCCTTGAACTAAAGAGCTCACGGCCCAAGGTCCAAGCCCCATGACTTTCCCCACTACCCCACAAAAAAAAGGGAAAAAAATTGGAGATTGGAGAGGATTTTCTAAAAAGAATATATAGAAATAGTAGTTCAAAATGTAGAAAGAAGTTCAACATTATCAGTCATGAGAAAAAAATTACAATGAAATCATTACTTTAAATATGTTAATATAAATATAGTTTTAAACAAAACGATCCACATACACACACACAAACACACACACACACACGCATAGAAAAAAACAACTTTCAAAGTCTAACTATTACTGGGAAGATAATGAGAAGAAATACAACTTTGGAATAGTTCTTCAAGGAATATAAAACAATCAAAAATTGCGTGGAGAGTGCTAAAAAAGTACTAAATATAGAATTACATAGAAATATGGTCCAACACTTCTATTTCTAGATTTGTACCTAACGGAAGAGAAAGCAGAGACTAGAACAAATATGTGGAGAATCCATTCACAACTATTAATAATAATCAAAAGATAGAAATATGCAAAACAATGCATTGAAAAGGAAGAACATTTTACTATATTTTACAGATGAATCTTGATTACAGTAAACGAAAAATACAGCAGTCATAAAGGAAGAGCTAGGGTATGTTTTCCCTTCCAGAGCTTCCAAGGATCAACAAACCCTTAGAGCCAAAAAGCACGATGGTTCCAGAGAATGGAGTAGAGAGGAACAGGAGCTGAATGTTTAATGATTATACATGGAAGATGAAAATTGCTCTAGATGGGTAGAATGAAGAGAGAACTGTACCCTAAACAATGGTTATGTAGCCACACAGGATGGGACACACCTATACTCCCTGATCTTGGGAAACTCAAGAAGGATTTCTAGCCATCCTAGATGCATGGAAAGATCTATCATAAAAACTAATGTGGAGGGGCTGGGAGTTTGGCATAGTTGTAGAGTGCTTGTATGAAGACGAAGGTTCAATTCCGCAGTACCACATACACAGAAAAAACCAGAAGTAGTGCTGTGGCTCAAGTAGAAGATCACTAGGCTTGAGGAAAGCTGAAGGACAGTGCTCAGACCGAGTTCCAGCCAAAGGGCTTGTTTAAAAATAAACAGAAAGATGAGCATGATGGGGTGGTGGCTCACTTCTATAATCCTAGCTACTCAGGAGGCTGAGATCTGAGGATCAGGGTTTAAAGCCATCCTGGCACGAAAAGACCTGAGACTCTTATCTCCAATTTACCTTTAGAAAATGGGAAGTGGGGCTTGGCTCCAGGATAAGGTGGTAGCCTGGAGCTGAAGTGCTCAGGGATAGTACTCAGGCTGAGTTCAAGATCTATGACCCACCAAAAAAAAAACAAAAAACAAAAAATAATATGGAAAAATTTGCATTCTGTGAATTTTATCAGGCATATAAATGTCTTTTTTTGCTGTTGAAATAACAAATTGTTTGGAAACATTTTAAAAGTTTTTACCTAGAAATGTACACTACAAATGGAATTAATAACAAACACAAAATATGCAAAAGATACAAATTATCACAATATGGGTATCCTGCTTCTGTATCTTTTTACTGACTCCTGTTCAAATGAGTCACATATTCTGAATCATTTCTCCCAGTCGATATATGCCACACATGTTAGCTTGTACTGAACTTCTTGGGAAATCAAAAGCAAATACTAAGCAAATGTGTGTTAGATTTTGTCAACAGTGATATTTCAAATATAAACCCTACTCATTGCATTATTTAATATCAATGCCGGAATCTAACTTACACTGGCAGAATCTTCAATCCTTTGAGAATCTTCAAAAGGGTGTGTAAATATTTAGGATCGTTATGTCTTCCTGGAGGAAAGATCCCTTTAGTAGTATGTAGTCACCTTCTTTGTCTTTTCTTACTAATTTTAGTTTGAAGTCTATTGTATCTGATATGAGGATGGCAACTCCAGCCTGTTTATGGGGGCAGTTAGCTTGATAGAGTTTATTCCAACCTCTCACTTTCAAAAGATGATTGTTTTTGGGTAAGATGTGTCTCTTGAAGACAGCAGAACAATGGCTCTTGCTTTTTGATCCAACTAGACAGCCTAAGCCGCTTAATTGGAGACTTAAGTCCATTGATATTGAGAGTTAGGATTGAGAGATATTTATTAGTTCCTACCATTTTTAAAAGCTTTTAGTAGGGCCTGTGTCTTGACAGTTCTTGTGGTCCTTAGATGGTATGCTGTTTAGGTGCCATTTCTTTCCCTGTATTGCATTTATTTTGGTTTTCTATGTATAGAGCATCTTTGAGAATTCTCTGTAGTCTTGGTTTTGTTTCGACATATTGTTGCAGCTTTTCCCTGGAATGGAATGTTTTTATTGTTCCTTCAGTTATGAATGAGAGCTTAGCTGGCTACAGTATTCTTGGTTGGTAGTTATTTGATTTAAGGGCATGACATATATGCTTCCAGTCACTTCGTGCTTGCATGGTCTCTGCTGAGAAATCTGGGGTTATTCTGATTGGTTTGCCTTTATAGGTTACTGATCCCTTTTCCCTGGCTGCCTTTAGGATCTTTCCTTTCGTTTCTATTCATCCAGTTCGGATCACAATGTGGCGGTGGGATGTTCTTTTCTGGTCAGGTCTGTTTGGAGTTCTGAAAGCTTCTCGTATCTGGATGGGCCTGCCCTTCTGGATATTTGGGAAATTCTCTGAGATGATTCCCTGAAGTATATTTCCAATACCATTGACCTCTTTCTCCACGCCCTCCTCAATACCAACTAGCCTTAAATTAGGATTCCCAATTGTACCTTGGACCTCCTGAAGCGCTCTCTCAATTTTCCTAGATTTGGATTGACTCATTTTCTGTTCTTTCTCTATAATAACTAAATTATCTTCAGCCCCGGAAATTCTCTCCTCTGCATTGTCTAACCTGCTGTCAAAGCTATCTACTTTATTATTCATCGCCCTTGCTTCTAATTGCTCACTTTTGATGCCTTGCATCTCTTGTTTTAGATCATGTATGGATTTCTTTATCTCCTTGATTTCCTTTTGAGTGGTTAGCTCAGTAGCTTTATTTTCTTTGGACATTTGCTGGAGTTTGGTCACGTTTATATTTGTGGATTCTATGAATTCATCCATCTTTCTTTGAAAAACCTTTGTTATGGCCTCCTTTATGGCTTCTTCTTTTTCACTTATCACCTTGTTTGTGCTTTCCTCTTGTTCAACTATGGCTTCCTCCATTATCTCTTTCTTTATATTTTCACATTTTTCATTAATGATGTTTATATATTGCATTTGTGTAGCACTTGGAAGACTCTCCTCTAGGTTTGCCAGTGACTGTTCCATTGTCTATTTACATTGGGTGGGGGATGTTGTTTCTTGATTTGACATTTTTCTTGAGTTTCTTGTTCTGCCCATTTGAAAATGGGAGCAGGATTACTACTAAATACGATTATAGTTTTTCAGATATACCCAACCTAGACCTCTGTAGCTGGCAGACACTAGATGTTCACAAGTTTTCATTGGTATTATCACTCTTTCTTTTTGTGCACTTACAGACCAGTCTAATACAACCACTGATAAGCGATTTATACCCAAAACAATAGGCCTCTCAATCCAATCTCTATTGTCTTTAAGTCCCTCTGAGCCTAGAGAATAATTAACCACCTACATATACAATATTGCTCAACAGCCATCAAGTGTAGGTCCGTGCAGTATAAGGGTTGAAAGACGAGCAGAGGTCCAGAGATAGAAAAAAAGAATGAGAGAGGTCAGGGGAGGCACAAGAGGATTAACGTAGGAGTGTAAGAATATTGTAGTAATGAAGAAAAGGTATAGCATAAGGATAACTGACCTAAGTTGGTAAGTAGGTAGCATATTTGAGTATAAAGTTTGGAAAATATTAGAATAAAACTTATGTGTTGCTGCACGACTAGCTCTTAGCCCAACCAGTGGCCTCACAGTGGACCATAGGATGGATCTGTTTTTCTTGTCTACGTTGAGGGAAAGGGGTATTTCACAAGATGCAGAAGCGAAGATTTCAGAAGCCAATGCTGTGAGTGATTTAGCTCTTAAAAAGCATTTTTATTTTCTATTATCTTTTTGCCAGTCTTGGGGCTAGAATTCAGGGCCTGAGCACTGTCCTCGGGTTTTCTCAAGTCTAGCCCTCTGCCACTTGAGCCACAGTGCCACGTCTAGATTTTCTATCTATGTGATACTGAGCAATCAAACCCAGATCTTCATGGATGCTAGGCAAGCACTCTACCACTATGCCAAACTCTCAACCCTGACATAGTAATTATAAAGTCATCATCATCATATCAAAATAACCTTTCTCCTACAAAGAATGAACACTTATCTATGTGTGTAATGCTTTTTTTTAAATTTCACTAATTCTTCTGTGTTTTTCCCTCTTGCATTTTTTACACATGACAGCAAAGCTAATCATCAGGAAAAAATTGATTAGGATACAGAAACCTAATAATATCCTAGTAGATTGACGTCAAAAATATGTGCAAGGTGCCCTGTGTGTTTGACCTAGTGGTAGAGTCCTTGGCTACCACGCAAAAAGACTCAGGTTTGATTCCTCATTACCACATACATAGAAAACGCTGCAAGTGGTGCTGTGGCTCGGTGGGACATCTAAAGCCTAAAGAAAGCCCAAGAACAATGTTCACACTCTGAGGTCAATTCCCAAGACTAGCAAAAACAAAAAAAACAATTCGACAAGGGGCAAAATGCAGGCAGAGTAGGCACTGTGAAGCTAATGTTTTGTAAAGGATGAGGGCAATATTGACCCTTAAGTTTGGATCTTACCTAAGAAAGGCTCCTTGAGCCTGAGAGCAGACTGGTAGTTGGGCCTAGTGGAAGACATTGGGAATGGACAAATAAGGTGTGCTGTTTACTACATCCACATGTATATAGTGAGATTGGAGGAGAGATTCAGCCTCCAGTATGTCTTTGGTGAGGTCTTCTGTGAGCAACGATCTTTGGTCATTGGGCCCTGAAAGGTGACCCTGCCTATCTCACAATGGAACAGAATATGGAACCCTGGTAACCAAGCCACTGTAACTAACAACCAGCTCAAGCCAGCTCACTTGGCCTGTGGCTCAGGAGGAAGAAAGATGTTGCTGTGCTGTTGCCAAGGGTCAGGAAACTCGAGTCTCAGGCATGGAAGTTGTGGATGTCTTACTCGAAGATGTACATGCTAGATCTTTGCCAAGCCACAAATCCAGTATAACAGGCCTTTCTCTAAGAAGAAGGCCAGGAAAATCCAGGGCAACCAGATGAGGTAAATTTCTAAGAAGAAATGTATTTGACCCCATCATCCTCCCCACACACTACAACTTTCTTTTTTTTCCATTTTCTTATTGTAATTAGTAAAAGGGTTACATGATATTTGCCGGGTATAAGGTGCATTAATTCACATACATTGATACTCTTTCAAATGTCTTGGTACACATTTCCCTTCAACCCCACACCCCCCACACTTCATGGTTTTCCCCCCTTCCCTATCAAATTTCAAATATCCAAATACAAATAAATTCAATATATCAGATAATAAAGTGAGATACTATACCAATATGGGAAAACCAAGGGACAGCAAAGGAGATGAGAGACAACATAGTACATTAAGGACAACAATCATTCCTTATATGGCCTTTGTTTCAATATCCTGGAGGTCCTTTCAATTAGCTTCACATTATATGGCCTTATATATGGCCTTTTGCTCTATTGCAAATCACTGCTAGCAGAGCCCAAGGTTTCTACTGATTATGACGAATGAGGGAAACCACTGAGCCTAAGTTCCTTTGAGTCTGACTTACTTCACTTAATATGATTTGTTCTAAGTCTTTCCATATCCTAACAAATGGGGTGATGTCATTCTTTCTGACAGCAGCATAGAATTCCATTGTGTACAAATACCACAACTTGTTGATCCACTCATCAACTGAGGGACATCTGGGTTGGTTCCATATCTTTGCTATGGTGAATAGAGCTGCAGTGAACATTGTTGTGCTAGTGGGTTTAGTATGCCCTTGTTTCTGGATTGTTGGGTAAATGCCAAGTAGTGGAATTGCTGGTTCATAGGGGAGTTCTATGTTTAGCCTTTTGAGGCACTGCCACACTGCTTTGCATAGTGGTTGAACGAGTTGGCACTCCCACCAACAGTGTAGTAGTGATCCCTCCTGGCCACATCCTCTCCAGCATCTGTTGTCATTCGTTTTCCTGATCCTGGCCATTCTAACTGGAGTGAGGTGGAATCTTAGAGTTCTTTTGATATGCAATTCTTTTATGACCAGAGATGTTGAGCATTTCTTCATGTGTCTATAGGCCATTTCTGTTTCTTCTTCAGAGAAGACTCTCTTAAAGTCTTTGGCCCATTTTTTAATGGGATGGGTGTTACTTTGGAGGTTAGTTTTGGAGTAATTCAATTTTTTGAGTTGTTGACATATTTTAGATATGAGGCCTTTGTCCGTTGTTTGGTTGGTGAAGATCTTCTCCCACTCTGTAGCCTTCCTGATTAGTTTACTAGCTATATCCGTTTCCATATAAAAGCTCTGCAGTTTAATGCAGTCCCACTTATCCAGCCTTTCTCTGAATTGTTGTGATTCTTGGTCTTTATTAAGCAAGTTTCAACCTGTGCCAAGGAGGCCTAGTGTATCTCCTATTCCTTCCTGTAAACTTTTCAGTGTGTCAGTTTTACCTCCAGTTCTTTGATCCATTTGGAGTTAATTCTAGTGCAAGGTGACAAAGAAGGATCCAACTTTAGTTTTCTGCTGGTGCTTAACCAGTTCTGCCACCGCAACATGTTGAAGAGGCTAGCTTTGTTCCATTCTATTTTTTTGGCTCCCTTGTCAAAGATTAGGTGGCCATAGTTCTGTGGTTTAAAATCTGGGACCACAGTTCTATTCCATTGGACTTCAGGCTTGTTCTTGTGCCAGTACCAAGCTGTTTTGAGAATTATAGCTCTGTAATAGAGTCTAAAGTTTGGAATTGAAATTCCTCCAGCGCTGTTCTTTCTGCTAAGAATTGTTTTTGCTATACTGGGTCTTTTATTATTCCATATGAAATTTTGAATTGCCTCTTCTATTTCTGTAAAGAATGACATTGGGATGTTGATGGGTATTGCATTGAATTTGTACATAGCCCTTGGCAAGATTCTCATTTTCACAATGTTGATTCTTCCAATCCAGGAGCATGGAAGGTTTTTCCATTTCCTTAGTTCTGCTTTAATTTGCTTTTTTAGGGTTTTAAAGTTTTCATCTAAACGGTCCTTTACATTCTTATTTAAGCTAATTCTAGCTACTTTATTTTCTTTGAGGCTATTGTGAAAGGAGTTTCTTTCCTGATTATTGCCTCGTTCCTCTCACTATGGGCGTAAAGGAAGGCAGTTGATTTGTGAGGGTTGATTTTATGGCCTGCTACCCTTCCAAAGCTTTGAATCAGCTCAAGGAGCTTGGGAGTAGAGTCTATAGGATTCTTTAAATACAGAATCATGTCATCTGCAAAGAGGGATAGTTTTATTTCCTCTTTCCCTACTTGGATCCCCTTTATGCTTGCTTCTTGCCTTATTTCACTGCCTAGGAAATTTAGTACTATGTTAGATAGGAGTGGAGAGAGTGGGCATCCTTGTCCCGTTCCTGATTTTAGAGGGAATGGCTTTAGATTTTCACCATTAAGTATAATACTAGCAGTGGGTTTCTCATACACAGCCTTCATTACATTGAGAAATGTTCCATGGAGTCCTACTTTCTCCACATCTTTTAACATAAAGGGGTTTTGGATCTTGCCAAATGCCTTTTCCGCATCTATTGAGACAATCATGTGATTTTTGTCCTTGCTCCTGTTGATGTGTTGAATTATATGAATTGATTTGTGTATGTTGAACCAGCTTTGCCTCCCTGTGATGAATCCAGTTTGATCATAGTGTATAATTTTTTGATGAGTTGTTGTAGACGGTTGGCCAGTATTTTGTTGAGAAGTTTTGCATCGATGTTCATCAAAGAAATGGGTGTATAGTTCTCTTTCTTTGATGAATCTTTGTCTGGTTTGGGGATGAGGGATATACTGGCTTCACAGAATGAGTTTTGTAAAGAACTTTCATTTTCAATTTCGTTGAAGAGCTTGAGGAGTATTGGTGTGAGCTCTGCTTTGAAGACCTTATAGAATTCAGCTGTGAATCCATCTGGCCCTGGGCTCTTTTTAAGTGGAAGTTGTCTAATTTCCATTTCTGTTTCAGAGCTTGAAATAGGCCTGTTGAGTTGGGTTAGCTCTTCTTGGTTCAGTGTGGGTATGTTAATATTGTCTAGGAATTCATCCATTTCTTCTAGATTCTCAAATTTGTTGGCGTAAAGGTTTGAGAAGTATTCCCTCATGATATTCTGGATCTTGGTAATTTCTGTCGTGATATTACCATTTTCATCTGCGATTTTGTTTATTTCGATATGCTCTCTTGTTTTTTTGGTAAGATTTGCTAAGGGCTTGTCAATTTTGTTAATTCTTTCAAAGAACCAACTCCTTGTTTTGTTGATTCTTTCTATAGGTTTTTTTTATTCCAAATCATTTAATTCTGCTTTGATTTTAATAATTTGCTTTCTCCTAATGGGTTTAGGGTTGGTTTGCTGCTCTTTTTCCAGGATGGTAAAGTGAGACATTAACTAGTTGGTTTGCCATTTTTCCAACTTGCTGTTCTAGGCACTCAGCGCTATAAATTTTCCTCTGAGTACTGCCTTTGCTGTGTCCCTAAGGAGTTGATATTTGTGTGCTCCTTATTGTTAAATTTCATAAACAGTTGGATATCTGTTCTGATCTCTACGATTACCCATTGTTTTTGATTCAACAATGTGTTGTTCAGTCTCCATGAGTTACAGGGTTTTCGTTGGTAGAGATGTGTGTTCAGTTCCAATTTGATGCCTTTGTGGTCTCAGAGTGTGCATGGAATAATTTCAGTGTTTCTGAATCTGTCCAGGTTTGTTTTATTGCTTAAGATGTGGTCTATTTTGGAAAATGTTCCATGTGCTGCTGAGAAAAACGTATATTGTGTGGTTACTGTGTGGAATATTCTGCAGATGTCTGTTAGATATAGTTGGTCTATATAGTTTTTCAGTTCTAAGGTTTCTCTGTTGAGTTTTTGCCTTGTTGATCTGTCCATAGGTGAGAGTGGTGTGTTAAACTCACCAACAACCACCGTATTTTGATCTATGTATGGTTTCAGTGTAAGTAAAGTTTGCTTGATGAAGTTTGGAGCTCCGGGATTGGGTGTGTAAATATTTAGGATCGTTATGTCTTGCTGTAGTAAAGATCCCTTTAGTAGTATGTAGTAACCTTCTTTGTCTTTTCTTACTAATTTTAGTTTGAAGTCTATTGTATCTGATATGAAGATATCAACTCCAGCCTGTTTATGGGGGCAGTTAGCTTGATAAAGTTTATTCCAACCTCTCACTTTCAAAAGATGATTGTTTTGGGTAAGATGTGTCTCTTGAAGACAGCAGAACGATGGCCCTTGCTCTTTGATCCAACTAGACAGCCTATGCCGTTTAATTGGAGAGTTAAGTCCATTGATATTGAGAGTTAGGATTGAGAGATATTTATTAGTTCCTACCATTTTTAAAAGCTTTTAGTAGGGCCTGTGTCTTGACAGTTCTTGTGGTCCTTAGATGGTATGCTGTTTAGGTGCCATTTCTTTCCCTATATTGCATTTATTTTGGTTTTCTATGTATAGAGCATCTTTGAGAATTCTCTGTAGTGTTGGTTTTGTTTCGACATATTGTTGCAGCTTTTCCCTGGAATGGAATGTTTTTATTGTTCCTTCAGTTATGAATGAGAGCTTAGCTGGCTACAATATTCTTGGTTGGTAGTTATTTGATTTAAGAGCATGACATATATGCTTCCAGTCACTTCGTGCTTGCATGGTCTCTGCTGAGAAATCTGGGGTCATTCTGATTGGTTTGCCTTTATAGGTTACTGATCCCTTTTCCCTGGCTGCCTTTAGGATCTTTCCTTTCATTTCTATTCATCCAGTTCGGATCACAGTGTGGCGGTGGGATGTTCTTTTCTGGTCAGGTCTTTTTGGGGTTCTGAAAGCTTCTCGTATCTGGATGGGCCTGCCCTTCTGGATATTTGGGAAATTCACTGAGATGATTCCCTGAAGTATATTTCCAATACCATTGACCTCTTTCTCCACGCCCTCCTCAATACCAACTAGCCTTAAATTAGGATTCCTAATTGTATCTTGGACCTCCTGAAGCGCTCTCTCAATTTTCCTCGATGTGGATTGTCTCATTTTCTGTACTTTCTCTATAATAACTAAATTATCTTCAGCCCCGGAAATTCTCTCCTCTGCATTGTCTAACCTGCTATCAAAGCTATCTACTTTATTATTCATCGCCCTTGCTTCTAATTGCTCACTTTTGATGCCTTGCATCTCTTGGATTTAAATCATGTATGGATTTCTTTATCTCCTTGATTTCCTTTTGAGTGGTTAGCTCAGTAGCTTTATTTTCTTTGGACATTTGCTGGAGTTTGGTCACGTTTTTATTTGTGGATTCTATGAATTCATCCATCTTTCTTTGAAAAACCTTTGTTATGGCCTCCTTTATGGCTTCTTCTTTTTCACTTATCACCTTGTTTGTGCTTTCCTCTTGTTCAGCTATGGCTTCCTCCATTATCTCTTTCTTTATATTTTCACATTTTTCATTAATGATGTTTATATATTGCATTTGTGTAGCACTTGGAAGACTCTCCTCTAGGTTTGCCAGTGACTGTTCCATTGTCTGTTCACTTTGGGTGGGGGATGTTGTTTCTTGATTTGACATTTTTCTTGAGTTTCTTGTTCTGCCCATTTGAAAATGGGAGCAAGATTACTACTAAATACGATTATAGTTTTTCAGATATACCCAACCTAGACCTCTGTAGCTGGCAGACACTAGATGTTCACAAGTTTTGATTGGTATTATCACTCTTTCTTTTTGTGCACTTACAGACCAGTCTAATACAACCACTGATAAGCGATTTATACCCAAAACAATAGGCCTCTCAATCCAATCTCTATTGTCTTTAAGTCCCTCTGAGCCTAGAGAATAATTAACCACCTACATATACAATATTGCTCAACAGCCATCAAGTGTAGGTCCGTGCAGTATAAGGGTTGAAAGACGAGCAGAGGTCCAGAGATAGAAAAAAAGAATGAGAGAGGTCAGGGGAGGCACAAGAGGATTAACGTAGGAGTGTAAGAATATTGTAGTAATGAAGAGAAGGTATAGCATAAGGATAACTGACCTAAGTTGGTAAGTAGGTAGCATATTTGAGTATAAAGTTTGGAAAATATTAGAATAAAACTTATGTGTTGCTGCACGACTAGCTCTTAGCCCAACCAGTGGCCTCACAGTGGACCATAGGATGGATCTGTTTTTCTTGTCTACGTTGAGGGAAAGGGGTATTTCACAAGATGCAGAAGCGAAGATTTCAGAAGCCAATGCTGTGAGTGATTTAGCTCTTAAAAAGCATTTTTATTTTCTATTATCTTTTTGCCAGTCTTGGGGCTAGAATTCAGGGCCTGAGCACTGTCCTCGGGTTTTCTCAAGTCTAGCCCTCTGCCACTTGAGCCACAGTGCCACGTCTAGATTTTCTATCTATGTGATACTGAGCAATCAAACCCAGATCTTCATGGATGCTAGGCAAGCACTCTACCACTATGCCAAACTCTCAACCCTGACATAGTAATTATAAAGTCATCATCATCATATCAAAATAACCTTTCTCCTACAAAGAATGAACACTTATCTATGTGTGTAATGCTTTTTTTTAAATTTCACTAATTCTTCTGTGTTTTTCCCTCTTGCATTTTTTACACATGACAGCAAAGCTAATCATCAGGAAAAAATTGATTAGGATACAGAAACCTAATAATATCCTAGTAGATTGACGTCAAAAATATGTGCAAGGTGCCCTGTGTGTTTGACCTAGTGGTAGAGTCTTGGCTACCACGCAAAAAGACTCAGGTTTGATTCCTCATTACCACATACATAGAAAACGCTGCAAGTGGTGCTGTGGCTCGGTGGGACATCTAAAGCCTAAAGAAAGCCCAAGAACAATGTTCACACTCTGAGGTCAATTCCCAAGACTAGCAAAAACAAAAAAAACAATTCGACAAGGGGCAAAATGCAGGCAGAGTAGGCACTGTGAAGCTAATGTTTTGTAAAGGATGAGGGCAATATTGACCCTTAAGTTTGGATCTTACCTAAGAAAGGCTCCTTGAGCCTGAGACCAGACTGGTAGTTGGGCCTAGTGGAAGATACTGGGAATAGACAAATAAGGTGTGCTGTTTACTACATCCACATGTATATTGTGAGATTGGAGGAGAGATTCAGCCTCCAGTATGTCTTTGGTGAGGTCTTCTGTGAGCAAGGATCTTTGGTCATTGGTCCCTGAAAGGTGACCCTGCCTCCCTCACAATGGAACAGAATATGGAACCCTGGTAACCAAGCCACTGTAACTAACAACCAGCTCAAGCCAGCTCACTTGGCCTGTGGCTCAGGAGGAAGAAAGGTGTTGCTGTGCTGTTGCCAAAGGTCAGGAAACTCGAATCTCAGGCATGGAAGTTGTGGATGTCTTACTCGAAGATGTACATGCTAGATCTTTGCCAAGCCACAAATCCAGTATAACAGGCCTTTCTCTAAGAAGAAGGCCAGGAAAATCCAGGGCAACCAGATGAGGTAAATTTCTAAGAAGAAATGTATTTGACCCCATCATCCTCCCCACACACTACAACTTTCTTTTTTTTCCATTTTCTTATTGTAATTAGTAAAAGGGTTACATGATATTTGCCGGGTATAAGGTGCATTAATTCACATACATTGATACTCTTTCAAATGTCTTGGTACACATTTCCCTTCAACCCCACACCCCCCACACTTCTTGGTTTCCCCCCCTTCCCTATCAAATTTCAAATATCCAAATACAAATAAATTCAATATATCAGATAATAAAGTGAGATACTATACCAATATGGGAAAACCAAGGGACAGCAAAGGAGATGAGAGACAACATAGTACATTAAGGACAACAATCATTCCTTATATGGCCTTTGTTTCAATATCCTGGAGGTCCTTTCAATTAGCTTCACATTATATGGCCTTATATATGGCCTTTTGCTCTATTGCAAATCACTGCTAGCAGAGCCCAAGGTTTCTACTGATTATGACGAATGAGGGAAACCACTGAGCCTAAGTTCCTTTGAGTCTGACTTACTTCACTTAATATGATTTGTTCTAAGTCTTTCCATATCCTAACAAATGGGGTGATGTCATTCTTTCTGACAGCAGCATAGAATTCCATTGTGTACAAATACCACAACTTGTTGATCCACTCATCAACTGAGGGACATCTGGGTTGGTTCCATATCTTTGCTATGGTGAATAGAGCTGCAGTGAACATTGTTGTGCTAGTGGGTTTAGTATGCCCTTGTTTCTGGATTGTTGGGTAAATGCCAAGTAGTGGAATTGCTGGTTCATAGGGGAGTTCTATGTTTAGCCTTTTGAGGCACTGCCACACTGCTTTGCATAGTGGTTGAACGAGTTTGCACTCCCACCAACAGTGTAGTAGTGATCCCTCCTGGCCACATCCTCTCCAGCATCTGTTGTCATTCGTTTTCCTGATCCTGGCCATTCTAACTGGAGTGAGGTGGAATCTTAGAGTTCTTTTGATATGCAATTCTTTTATGACCAGAGATGTTGAGCATTTCTTCATGTGTCTATAGGCCATTTTTGTTTCTTCTTCAGAGAAGACTCTCTTAAAGTCTTTGGCCCATTTTTTAATGGGATGGGTGTTACTTTGGAGGTTAGTTTTGGAGTAATTCAATTTTTTGAGTTGTTGACATATTTTAGATATGAGGCCTTTGTCCGTTGTTTGGTTGGTGAAGATCTTCTCCCACTCTGTAGCCTTCCTGATTAGTTTACTAGCTATATCCGTTTCCATACAAAAGCTCTGCAGTTTAATGCAGTCCCACTTATCCAGCCTTTCTCTGAATTGTTGTGATTCTTGGTCTTTATTAAGCAAGTTTCAACCTGTGCCAAGGAGGCCTAGTGTATCTCCTATTCCTTCCTGTAAACTTTTCAGTGTGTCAGTTTTACCTCCAGTTCTTTGATCCATTTGGAGTTAATTCTAGTGCAAGGTGACAAAGAAGGATCCAACTTTAGTTTTCTGCTGGTGCTTAACCAGTTCTGCCACCGCAACATGTTGAAGAGGCTAGCTTTGTTCCATTCTATTTTTTTGGCTCCCTTGTCAAAGATTAGGTGGCCATAGTTCTGTGGTTTAAAATCTGGGACCACAGTTCTATTCCATTGGACTTCAGGCTTGTTCTTGTGCCAGTACCAAGCTGTTTTGAGAATTATAGCTCTGTAATAGAGTCTAAAGTTTGGAATTGAAATTCCTCCAGCGCTGTTCTTTCTGCTAAGAATTGTTTTTGCTATACTGGGTCTTTTATTATTCCATATGAAATTTTGAATTGCCTCTTCTATTTCTGTAAAGAATGACATTGGGATGTTGATGGGTATTGCATTGAATTTGTACATAGCCCTTGGCAAGATTCTCATTTTCACAATGTTGATTCTTCCAATCCAGGAGCATGGAAGGTTTTTCCATTTCCTTAGTTCTGCTTTAATTTGCTTTTTTAGGGTTTTAAAGTTTTCATCTAAACGGTCCTTTACATTCTTATTTAAGCTAATTCTAGCTACTTTATTTTCTTTGAGGCTATTGTGAAAGGAGTTTCTTTCCTGATTATTGCCTCGTTCCTCTCACTATGGGCGTAAAGGAAGGCAGTTGATTTGTGAGGGTTGATTTTATGGCCTGCTACCCTTCCAAAGCTTTGAATCAGCTCAAGGAGCTTGGGAGTAGAGTCTATAGGATTCTTTAAATACAGAATCATGTCATCTGCAAAGAGGGATAGTTTTATTTCCTCTTTCCCTACTTGGATCCCCTTTATGCTTGCTTCTTGCCTTATTTCACTGCCTAGGAAATTTAGTACTATGTTAGATAGGAGTGGAGAGAGTGGGCATCCTTGTCCCGTTCCTGATTTTAGAGGGAATGGCTTTAGATTTTCACCATTAAGTATAATACTAGCAGTGGGTTTCTCATACACAGCCTTCATTACATTGAGAAATGTTCCATGGAGTCCTACTTTCTCCACATCTTTTAACATAAAGGGGTTTTGGATCTTGTCAAATGCCTTTTCCGCATCTATTGAGACAATCATGTGATTTTTGTCCTTGCTCCTGTTGATGTGTTGAATTATATGAATTGATTTGTGTATGTTGAACCAGCTTTGCCTCCCTGTGATGAATCCAGTTTGATCATAGTGTATAATTTTTTGATGAGTTGTTGTAGACGGTTGGCCAGTATTTTGTTGAGAAGTTTTGCATCGATGTTCATCAAAGAAATGGGTGTATAGTTCTCTTTCTTTGATGAATCTTTGTCTGGTTTGGGGATGAGGGATATACTGGCTTCACAGAATGAGTTTTGTAAAGAACTTTCATTTTCAATTTCGTTGAAGAGCTTGAGGAGTATTGGTGTGAGCTCTGCTTTGAAGACCTTATAGAATTCAGCTGTGAATCCATCTGGCCCTGGGCTCTTTTTAAGTGGAAGTTGTCTAATTTCCATTTCTGTTTCAGAGCTTGAAATAGGCCTGTTGAGTTGGGTTAGCTCTTCTTGGTTCAGTGTGGGTATGTTAATATTGTCTAGGAATTCATCCATTTCTTCTAGATTCTCAAATTTGTTGGCGTAAAGGTTTGAGAAGTATTCCCTCATGATATTCTGGATCTTGGTAATTTCTGTCGTGATATTACCATTTTCATCTGCGATTTTGTTTATTTCGATATGCTCTCTTGTTTTTTTGGTAAGATTTGCTAAGGGCTTGTCAATTTTGTTAATTCTTTCAAAGAACCAACTCCTTGTTTTGTTGATTCTTTCTATAGGTTTTTTTTATTCCAAATCATTTAATTCTGCTTTGATTTTAATAATTTGCTTTCTCCTAATGGGTTTAGGGTTGGTTTGCTGCTCTTTTTCCAGGATGGTAAAGTGAGACATTAACTAGTTGGTTTGCCATTTTTCCAACTTGCTGTTCTAGGCACTCAGCGCTATAAATTTTCCTCTGAGTACTGCCTTTGCTGTGTCCCTAAGGAGTTGATATTTGTGTGCTCCTTATTGTTAAATTTCATAAACAGTTGGATATCTGTTCTGATCTCTACGATTACCCATTGTTTTTGATTCAACAATGTGTTGTTCAGTCTCCATGAGTTACAGGGTTTTCGTTGGTAGAGATGTGTGTTCAGTTCCAATTTGATGCCTTTGTGGTCTCAGAGTGTGCATGGAATAATTTCAGTGTTTCTGAATCTGTCCAGGTTTGTTTTATTGCTTAAGATGTGGTCTATTTTGGAAAATGTTCCATGTGCTGCTGAGAAAAACGTATATTGTGTGGTTACTGTGTGGAATATTCTGCAGATGTCTGTTAGATCTAGTTGGTCTATATAGTTTTTCAGTTCTAAGGTTTCTCTGTTGAGTTTTTGCCTTGTTGATCTGTCCATAGGTGAGAGTGGTGTGTTAAACTCACCAACAACCACCGTATTTTGATCTATGTATGGTTTCAGTGTAAGTAAAGTTTGCTTGATGAAGTTTGGAGCTCCGGGATTGGGTGTGTAAATATTTAGGATCGTTATGTCTTGCTGTAGTAAAGATCCCTTTAGTAGTATGTAGTAACCTTCTTTGTCTTTTCTTACTAATTTTAGTTTGAAGTCTATTGTATCTGATATGAAGATATCAACTCCAGCCTGTTTATGGGGGCAGTTAGCTTGATAAAGTTTATTCCAACCTCTCACTTTCAAAAGATGATTGTTTTGGGTAAGATGTGTCTCTTGAAGACAGCAGAACGATGGCCCTTGCTCTTTGATCCAACTAGACAGCCTATGCCGTTTAATTGGAGAGTTAAGTCCATTGATATTGAGAGTTAGGATTGAGAGATATTTATTAGCTCCTACCATTTTTAAAAGCTTTTAGTAGGGCCTGTGTCTTGACAGTTCTTGTGGTCCTTAGATGGTATGCTGTTTAGGTGCCATTTCTTTCCCTATATTGCATTTATTTTGGTTTTCTATGTATAGAGCATCTTTGAGAATTCTCTGTAGTGTTGGTTTTGTTTCGACATATTGTTGCAGCTTTTCCCTGGAATGGAATGTTTTTATTGTTCCTTCAGTTATGAATGAGAGCTTAGCTGGCTACAATATTCTTGGTTGGTAGTTATTTCATTTAAGGGCATGACATATATGCTTCCAGTCACTTCGTGCTTGCATGGTCTCTGCTGAGAAATCTGGGGTTATTCTGATTGGTTTGCCTTTATAGGTTACTGATCCCTTTTCCCTGGCTGCCTTTAGGATCTTTCCTTTCATTTCTATTCATCCAGTTCGGATCACAATGTGGCGGTGGGATGTTCTTTTCTGGTCAGGTCTTTTTGGGGTTCTGAAAGCTTCTCGTATCTGGATGGGCCTGCCCTTCTGGATATTTGGGAAATTCACTGAGATGATTCCCTGAAGTATATTTCCAATACCATTGACCTCTTTCTCCACGCCCTCCTCAATACCAACTAGCCTTAAATTAGGATTCCTAATTGTATCTTGGACCTCCTGAAGCGCTCTCTCAATTTTCCTCGATGTGGATTGTCTCATTTTCTGTTCTTTCTCTATAATAACTAAATTATCTTCAGCCCCGGAAATTCTCTCCTCTGCATTGTCTAACCTGCTATTAAAGCTATCTACTTTATTATTCATCGCCCTTGATTCTAATTGCTCACTTTTGATGCCTTGCATCTCTTGGATTTAAATCATGTATGGATTTCTTTATCTCCTTGATTTCCTTTTGAGTGGTTAGCTCAGTAGCTTTATTTTCTTTGGACATTTGCTGGAGTTTGGTCACGTTTTTATTTGTGGATTCTATGAATTCATCCATCTTTCTTTGAAAAACCTTTGTTATGGCCTCCTTTATGGCTTCTTCTTTTTCACTTATCACCTTGTTTGTGCTTTCCTCTTGTTCAGCTATGGCTTCCTCCATTATCTCTTTCTTTATATTTTCACATTTTTCATTAATGATGTTTATATATTGCATTTGTGTAGCACTTGGAAGACTCTCCTCTAGGTTTGCCAGTGACTGTTCCATTGTCTGTTCACTTTGGGTGGGGGATGTTGTTTCTTGATTTGACATTTTTCTTGAGTTTCTTGTTCTGCCCATTTGAAAATGGGAGCAAGATTACTACTAAATACGATTATAGTTTTTCAGATATACCCAACCTAGACCTCTGTAGCTGGCAGACACTAGATGTTCACAAGTTTTGATTGGTATTATCACTCTTTCTTTTTGTGCACTTACAGACCAGTCTAATACAACCACTGATAAGCGATTTATACCCAAAACAATAGGCCTCTCAATCCAATCTCTATTGCTTTAAGTCCCTCTGAGCCTAGAGAATAATTAACCACCTACATATACAATATTGCTCAACAGCCATCAGGTGTAGATCCGTGCAGTATAAGGGTTGAAAGACGAGCAGAGGTCCAGAGATAGAAAAAAAGAATGAGAGAGGTCAGGGGAGGCACAAGAGGATTAACGTAGGAGTGTAAGAATATTGTAGTAATGAAGAGAAGGTATAGCATAAGGATAACTGACCTAAGTTGGTAAGTAGGTAGCATATTTGAGTACAAAATTTGGAAAATATTAGAATAAAACTTATGTGTTGCTGCACGACTAGCTCTTAGCCCAACCAGTGGCCTCACAGTGGACCATAGGATGGATCTGTTTTTCTTGTCTACGTTGAGGGAAAGGGGTATTTCACAAGATGCAGAAGCGAAGATTTCAGAAGCCAATGCTGTGAGTGATTTAGCTCTTAAAAAGCATTTTTATTTTCTATTATCTTTTTGCCAGTCTTGGGGCTGGAATTCTGGGCCTGAGCACTGTCCTCGGGTTTTCTCAAGTCTAGCCCTCTGCCACTTGAGCCACAGTGCCATATCTAGATTTTCTATCTATGTGATACTGAGCAATCAAACCCAGATCTTCATGGATGCTAGGGAAGCACTCTACCACTATGCCAAACTCTCAACCCTGACATAGTAATTATAAAGTCATCATCATCATATCAAAATAACCTTTCTCCTACAAAGAATGAACACTTATCTATGTGTGTAATGCTTTTTTTTAAATTTCACTAATTCTTCTGTGTTTTTCCCTCTTGCATTTTTTACACATGACAGCAAAGCTAATCATCAGGAAAAAATTGATTAGGATACAGAAACCTAATAATATCCTAGTAGATTGACGTCAAAAATATGTGCAAGATGCCCTGTGTGTTTGACCTAGTGGTAGAGTCCTTGGCTACCTCGCAAAAAGACTCAGGTTTGATTCCTCATTACCACATACATAGAAAACGCTGCAAGTGGTGCTGTGGCTCGGTGGGACAGCTAAAGCCTAAAGAAAGCCCAAGAACAATGTTCACACTCTGAGGTCAAGTCCCAAGACTAGCAAAAACAAAAAAAAAATTCGACAAGGGGCAAAATGCAGGCAGAGTAGGCACTGTGAAGCTAATGTTTTGTAAAGGATGAGGGCAATATTGACCCTTAAGTTTGGATCTTACCTAAGAAAGGCTCCTTGAGCCTGAGAGCAGACTGGTAGTTGGGCCTAGTTGAAGACATTGGGATTGGACAAATAAGGTGTGCTGTTTACTACATCCACATGTATATTGTGAGATTGGAGGAGAGATTCAGCCTCCAGTATGTCTTTGGTGAGGTCTTCTGTGAGCAAGGATCTTTGGTCATTGGGCCCTGAAAGGTGACCCTGCTTCCCTCACAATGGAACAGAATATGGAACCCTGGTAACCAAGCCACTGTAACTAACAACCAGCTCAAGCCAGCTCACTTGGCCTGTGGCTCAGGAGGAAGAAAGATGTTGCTGTGCTGTTGCCAAAGGTCAGGAAAGTCGAGTCTCAGGCATGGAAGTTGTGGATGTCTTACTCGAAGATGTACATGCTAGATCTTTGCCAAGCCACAAATCCAGTATAACAGGCCTTTCTCTAAGAAGAAGGCCAGGAAAATCCAGGGCAACCAGATGAGGTAAATTTCTAAGAAGAAATGTATTTGACCCCATCATCCTCCCCACACACTACAACTTTCTTTTTTTTCCATTTTCTTATTGTAATTAGTAAAAGGGTTACATGATATTTGCCGGGTATAAGGTGCATTAATTCACATACATTGATACTCTTTCACATGTCTTGGTACACATTTCCCTTCAACCCCACACCCCCCACACTTCTTGGTTTTCCCCCCTTCCCTATCAAATTTCAAATATCCAAATACAAATAAATTCAATATATCAGATAACAAAGTGAGATACTATACCAATATGTGATAACCAAGGGACAGCAAAGGAGATGAGAGACAACATAGTACATTAAGGACAACAATCATTCATTATATGGCTTTTGTTTCAATATCCTGGAGGTCCTTTCAATTAGCTTCACATTATATGGCCTTATATGTGGCCTTTTACTCTATTGCAAATCTCTGCTAGTAGAGCGCAAGGTTTCTACTGATTATGACGAATGAGGGAAACCACTGAGCCTAAGTTCCTTTGAGTCTGCCTTACTTCACTTAATATGATTTGTTCTAAGTCTTTCCATATCCTAACAAATGGGGTGATGTCATTCTTTCTGACAGCAGCATAGAATTCCATTGTGTACAAATACCACAACTTGTTGATCCACTCATGAACTGAGGGACATCTGGGTTGGTTCCATATCTTTGCTATGGTGAATAGAGCTGCAGTGAACATTGTTGTGCTAGTGGGTTTAGTATGCCCTTGTTTCTGGATTGTTGGGTAAATGCCAAGTAGTGGAATTGCTGGTTCATAGGGGAGTTCTATGTTTAGCCTTTTGAGGCACTGCCACACTGCTTTGCATAGTGGTTGAACGAGTTTGCACTCCCACCAACAGTGTAGTGGTGATCCCTCCTGGCCATATCCTCTCCAGCATCTGTTGTCATTCGTTTTCCTGATCCTGGCCATTCTAACTGGAGTGAGGTGGAATCTTAGAGTTCTTTTGATATGCAATTCTTTTATGACCAGAGATGTTGAGCATTTCTTCATGTGTCTATAGGCCATTTTTGTTTCTTCTTCAGAGAAGACTCTCTTTAAGTCTTTGGCCCATTTTTTAATGGGATGGGTGTTACTTTGGAGGTTAGTTTTGGAGTAATTCAATTTTTTGAGTTGTTGACATATTTTAGATATGAGGCCTTTGTCCGTTGTTTGGTTGGTGAAGATCTTCTCCCACTCTGTAGCCTTCCTGATTAGTTTACTAGCTATATCCGTTTCCATACAAAAGCTCTGCAGTTTAATGCAGTCCCACTTATCCAGCCTTTCCCTGAATTGTTGTGATTCTTGGTCTTTATTAAGCAAGTTTCAACCTGTGCCAAGGAGGCCTAGTGTATCTCCTATTCCTTCCTGTAAACTTTTCAGTGTGTCAGTTTTACCTCCAGTTCTTTGATCCATTTGGAGTTAATTCTAGTGCAAGGTGACAAAGAAGGATCCAACTTTAGTTTTCTGCTGGTGCTTAACCAGTTCTGCCACCGCAACATGTTGAAGAGGCTAGCTTTGTTCCATTCTATTTTTTTGGCTCCCTTGTCAAAGATTAGGTGGCCATAGTTCTGTGGTTTAAAATCTGGGACCACAGTTCTATTCCATTGGACTTCAGGCTTGTTCTTGTGCCAGTACCAAGCTGTTTTGAGAATTATAGCTCTGTAATAGAGTCTAAAGTTTGGAATTGAAATTCCTCCAGCGCTGTTCTTTCTGCTAAGAATTGTTTTTGCTATACGGGGTCTTTTATTATTCCATATGAAATTTTGAATTGCCTCTTCTATTTCTGTAAAGAATGACATTGGGATGTTGATGGGTATTGCATTGAATTTGTAGATAGCCCTTGGCAAGATTCTCATTTTCACAATGTTGATTCTTCCAATCCAGGAGCATGGAAGGTTTTTCCATTTCCTTAGTTCTGCTTTAATTTGCTTTTTTAGGGTTTTAAAGTTTTCATCTAAACGGTCCTTTACATTCTTATTTAAGCTAATTCTAGCTACTTTATTTTCTTTGAGGCTATTGTGAAAGGAGTTTCTTTCCTGATTATTGCCTCGTTCCTCTCACTATGGGCGTAAAGGAAGGCAGTTGATTTGTGAGGGTTGATTTTATGGCCTGCTACCCTTCCAAAGCTTTGAATCAGCTCAAGGAGCTTGGGAGTAGAGTCTATAGGATTCTTTAAATACAGAATCATGTCATCTGCAAAGAGGGATAGTTTTATTTCCTCTTTCCCTACTTGGATCCCCTTTATGCTTGCTTCTTGCCTTATTTCACTGCCTAGGAAATTTAGTACTATGTTAGATAGGAGTGGAGAGAGTGGGCATCCTTGTCCCGTTCCTGATTTTAGAGGGAATGGCTTTAGATTTTCACCATTAAGTATAATACTAGCAGTGGGTTTCTCATACACAGCCTTCATTACATTGAGAAATGTTCCATGGAGTCCTACTTTCTCCACATCTTTTAACATAAAGGGGTTTTGGATCTTGTCAAATGCCTTTTCCGCATCTATTGAGACAATCATGTGATTTTTGTCCTTGCTCCTGTTGATGTGTTGAATTATATGAATTGATTTGTGTATGTTGAACCAGCTTTGCCTCCCTGTGATGAATCCAGTTTGATCATAGTGTATAATTTTTTGATGAGTTGTTGTAGACGGTTGGCCAGTATTTTGTTGAGAAGTTTTGCATCGATGTTCATCAAAGAAATGGGTGTATAGTTCTCTTTCTTTGATGAATCTTTGTCTGGTTTGGGGATGAGGGATATACTGGCTTCACAGAATGAGTTTTGTAAAGAACTTTCATTTTCAATTTCGTTGAAGAGCTTGAGGAGTATTGGTGTGAGCTCTGCTTTGAAGACCTTATAGAATTCAGCTGTGAATCCTTCTGGCCCTGGGCTCTTTTTAAGTGGAAGTTGTCTAATTTCCATTTCTGTTTCAGAGCTTGAAATAGGCCTGTTGAGTTGGGTTAGCTCTTCTTGGTTCAGTGTGGGTATGTTAATATTGTCTAGGAATTCATCCATTTCTTCTAGATTCTCAAATTTGTTGGCGTAAAGGTTTGAGAAGTATTCCCTCATGATATTCTGGATCTTGGTAATTTCTGTCGTGATATTACCATTTTCATCTGCGATTTTGTTTATTTCGATATGCTCTCTTGTTTTTTTGGTAAGATTTGCTAAGGGCTTGTCAATTTTGTTAATTCTTTCAAAGAACCAACTCCTTGTTTTGTTGATTCTTTCTATAGGTTTTTTTTATTCCAAATCATTTAATTCTGCTTTGATTTTAATAATTTGCTTTCTCCTAATGGGTTTAGGGTTGGTTTGCTGCTCTTTTTCCAGGATGGTAAAGTGAGACATTAACTAGTTGGTTTGCCATTTTTCCAACTTGCTGTTCTAGGCACTCAGCGCTATAAATTTTCCTCTGAGTACTGCCTTTGCTGTGTCCCTAAGGAGTTGATATTTGTGTGCTCCTTATTGTTAAATTTCATAAACAGTTGGATATCTGTTCTGATCTCTACGATTACCCATTGTTTTTGATTCAACAATGTGTTGTTCAGTCTCCATGAGTTACAGGGTTTTCGTTGGTAGAGATGTGTGTTCAGTTCCAATTTGATGCCTTTGTGGTCTCAGAGTGTGCATGGAATAATTTCAGTGTTTCTGAATCTGTCCAGGTTTGTTTTATTGCTTAAGATGTGGTCTATTTTGGAAAATGTTCCATGTGCTGCTGAGAAAAACGTATATTGTGTGGTTACTGTGTGGAATATTCTGGAGATGTCTGTTAGATCTAGTTGGTCTATATAGTTTTTCAGTTCTAAGGTTTCTCTGTTGAGTTTTTGCCTTGTTGATCTGTCCATAGGTGAGAGTGGTATGTTAAACTCACCAACAACCACCGTATTTTGATCTATGTATGGTTTCAGTGTAAGTAAAGTTTGCTTGATGAAGTTTGGAGCTCCGGGATTGGGTGTGTAAATATTTAGGATCGTTATGTCTTGCTGTAGTAAAGATCCCTTTAGTAGTATGTAGTAACCTTCTTTGTCTTTTCTTACTAATTTTAGTTTGAAGTCTATTGTATCTGATATGAAGATATCAACTCCAGCCTGTTTATGGGGGCAGTTAGCTTGATAAAGTTTATTCCAACCTCTCACTTTCAAAAGATGATTGTTTTGGGTAAGATGTGTCTCTTGAAGACAGCAGAACGATGGCCCTTGCTCTTTGATCCAACTAGACAGCCTATGCCGTTTAATTGGAGAGTTAAGTCCATTGATATTGAGAGTTAGGATTGAGAGATATTTATTAGTTCCTACCATTTTTAAAAGCTTTTAGTAGGGCCTGTGTCTTGACAGTTCTTGTGGTCCTTAGATGGTATGCTGTTTAGGTGCCATTTCTTTCCCTATATTGCATTTATTTTGGTTTTCTATGTATAGAGCATCTTTGAGAATTCTCTGTAGTGTTGGTTTTGTTTCGACATATTGTTGCAGCTTTTCCCTGGAATGGAATGTTTTTATTGTTCCTTCAGTTATGAATGAGAGCTTAGCTGGCTACAATATTCTTGGTTGGTAGTTATTTGATTTAAGAGCATGACATATATGCTTCCAGTCACTTCGTGCTTGCATGGTCTCTGCTGAGAAATCTGGGGTTATTCTGATTGGTTTGCCTTTATAGGTTACTGATCCCTTTTCCCTGGCTGCCTTTAGGATCTTTCCTTTCATTTCTATTCATCCAGTACGGATCACAATGTGGCGGTGGGATGTTCTTTTCTGGTCAGGTCTGTTTGGGGTTCTAAAAGCTTCTCGTATCTGGATGGGCCTGCCCTTCTGGATATTTGGGAAATTCTCTGAGATGATTCCCCGAAGTATATTTCCAATACCATTGACCTCTCTCTCCACGCCCTCCTCAATACCAACTAGCCTTAAATTAGGATTCCTAATTGTATCTTGGACCTCCTGAAGCGCTCTCTCATATTTCCTACATTTGGATTGACTCATTTTCTGTTCTTTCTCTATAATACCTAAATTATCTTCAGCCCCGGAAATTCTCTCCTCTGCATTGTCTAACCTGCTATCAAAACTATCTACTTTATTTTTCATCTCCCTTCCTTCTAATTGCTCACTTTTGATGCCTTTCATCTCTTGTTTTAGATCATGTATGGATTTCTTAATCTCCTTAATTTCCTTTTGAGTGGTTAGCTCAGTAGCTTTATTTTCTTTGGACATTTGCTGGAGTTTGGTCACGGTTTTATTTGTGGATTCTATGAATTCATCCATCTTTCTTTGAAAACCCTTTATTATGGCCTCCTATATGCCTTCTTCTTTTTCACTTATCACCTTATTTATGCTTTCCTCTTGTTCAGCTATGGCTTCCTCCATTATCTCTTTCTTTATATTTTCACATTTTCCATTAATGATGTTTATCAATTGCATTTGTGTAGCACTTGGAAGACTCTTCTCTAGGTTTGCCAGTGACTGTTCCATTGTCTGTTCACATTGGGTGGGGGATGTTGTTTCTTGATTTGACATTTTTCTTGAGTTTCTTGTTCTGCCCATTTGAAAATGGGAGCAACATAACTACTAAATATGATTATAGTATTTCAGATATAACCAACCTAGACCTCTGTAGCTGGCAGACACTAGATGTTCACAAGTTTTGATTGGTATTATCACTCTTTCTTTTTGTGCACTTACAGACCAGTCTAATACAACCACTGATAAGCGATTTATACCCAAAACAATAAGCCTCTCAATCCAATCTCGATTGTCTTTAAGTCCCTCTGAGCCTAGATAATAATTAACCACCTACATATACAATATTCCTCAACAGCCATCATGTGTAGATCCATGTGTAGAGCCATCATGTATTATAAGGTTTGAAATACAAGCAGAGGTCCAGAGATAGAAAAAAAGAATGAGAGAGGTCAGGGGAGGTACAAGAGGATTAACGTAGGAGTGTAAGAATATTGTAGTCATGAAGAAAAGGTATAGCATAAGGATAACTGACCTAAGTTGGTAAGTAGGTAGCATATTTGAGTACAAAGTTTGGAAAGTATTAGAATAAAACTTATGTGTTGCTGCACGACTAGCTGTTAGCCCAACCAGTGGCCTCACAGTGGACCATGGGATGGATCTGTTTTTCTTGTCTACATTGAGGGAAAGGGGTATTTCACAAGATGCAGAAACGAAGATTTCAGAAGCAAATGCTGTGAGTGAATTAGCTCGTAAAAAGCATTTTCATTTTCTTTTATCTTTCTGCCAGTCTTGGGGCTTGTATTCAGGGTGAGCACTGTACTCGGGTTTTCTCAAGTCTAGCCCTCTGCCACTTGAGCCACAGTGCCACATCTAGATTTTCTATCTATGTGATACTGAGCCATCAAACCCAGATTTTCATGGATGCTAGGCAAGCACTCTACCACTATACCAAACTCTCAACCCTGACATAGTAGTTATAAAGTCATCATCATCATATCAAAATATCCTTTCTCCTACAAAGAATGAACACTTATCTATGTGTGTAATGCTTTTTTAAATTTCACTAATTCTTATGTGTTTTTCCCTCTTGCATTTTTTACACATGACAGCAAAGCTAATCATCAGGAAAAAATTGATTAGGATACAGAAACCTAATAATATCCTAGTAGATTGACTTCAAAAATATGTGCAAGATGCCCTGTGTGTTTGACCTAGTGGTAGAGTCCTTGCTTACCACGCAAAAAGACTCAGGTTTGATTCCTCATTACCACATACATAGAAAACGCTGCAAGTGGTGCTGTGGCTCGGTGGGACAGCTAAAGCCTAAAGAAAGCCCAAGAACAATGTTCACACTCTGAGGTCAAGTCCCAAGACTAGCAAAAACAAAAAGAAATTCGACAAGGGGCAAAATGCAGGCAGAGAAGGCACTGAGAAGCAAATGTTTTGCAAAGGATGAGGGCAATATTGACCGTTAAATTTGGATCTTACCTAAGAAATGCTCCTTGAGCGTGAGACCAGACTGGTAGTTTGGCCTAGTGGAAGACATTGGGAAAGGACAAATAAGGTGTGCTGTTTACTACATCCACATGTATATTCTGAGATTGGAGGAGAGATTCAGCCTCCAGTATGTCTTTGGTGAGGTCTTCTGTGAGCAAGGATCTTTGGTCATTGGGCCCTGAAAGGTGACCCTGCCTCCCTCACAATGGAACAGAATATGGAACCCTGGTAACCAAGCCACTGTAACTAACAACCAGCTGAAGCCAGCTCACATGGCCTGTGGCTCAGGAGGAAGAAAGATGTTGCTGTGCTGTTTCCAAAGGTCAGGAAAGTCGAGTCTCAGGCATGGAAGTTGTGGATGTCTTACTCGAAGATGTACATGCTAGATCTTTGCCAAGCCACAAATCCAGTATAACAGGCCTTTCTCTAAGAAGAAGGCCAGGAAATCCAGGGCAACAAGATGAGGTAAATTTATAAGAAGAAATGTATTTGACCCCATCATCCTCCCCACACACTACAACTTTCTTTTTTTTTCATTTTTTTATTGTAATTAGTAAAAGGGTTACATGATATTTGCCAGGTAGTAGGTGCATTAATTCACATACATTGATACCCTTTCACATGTCTTGGTACCCATTTCCCTCCAACCCCACACCCCTCCCTTCTTGGTTTTCAAAACCCCCCTTCCCTATCAAATTTCAAATATCCAAATACAAATAAATTCAATATATCAGATAACAAAGTGAGATACTATACCAATATGGGATAACCAAGGGACAGCAAAGGAGATGAGAGACAACATAGTACTTTAAGGACAACAATCATTCATTATATGGGTTTTGTTTCAATATCCTGGAGGTCCTTTCAATTAGCTTCACATTATATGGCCTTATATATGGCCTTTTGCTCTATTGCAAATCTCTGCTAGTACAGCCCAAGGTTTCTACTGATTATGACGAATGAGGGAAACCACTGAGCCTAAGTTCCTTTGAGTCTGGATTACTTCACTTAATATGATTTTTTCTAAGTCTTGCCATATCCTAACAAATGGGGTGATGTCATTCTTTCTGACAGCAGCATAGAATTCCATTGTGTACAAATACCACAACTTGTTGATCCACTCATCAACTGAGGGACATCTGGGTTGGTTCCATATCTTTGCTATGGTGAATAGCGCTGCAATGAACATTGTTGTGCCATTGGGTTTAGTATGCCCTTGTTTCTGGATTGTTGGGTAAATGCCAAGCAGTGGTATTGCTGGGTCATAGGGGAGTTCTATGTTTAGCCTTTTGAGGCACTGCCACACTGCTTTCCATAGTGGTTGAACGAGTTTGCACTCCCACCAACAGTGTAGTAGTGATCCCTCCTGGCCACATCCCCTCCAGCATCTGTTGTCATTCGTTTTCCTGATCCTGGCATTCTAACTGGAGTGAGGTGGAATCTTAGAGTTCTTTTGATATGCAATTCTTTTATGACCAGAGATGTTGAGCATTTCTTCATGTGTCTATAGGCCACTTTTGTTTCTTCTTCAGAGAAGACTCTCTTTAAGTCTTTGGCCCATTTTTTAATGGGATGGGTGTTACTTTGGAGGTTAGTTCTGGAGTGATTCAATTTTTTGAGTTGTTGATATATTTTAGATATGAGGCCTTTGTCCGTTGTTTGGTTGGTGAAGATCTTCTCCCACTCTGTAGGCTTCCTGATTAGTTTACTAGATATATCCGTTGCCATACAAAAGCTCTGCAGTTTAATGGAGTCCCACTTTTCCAGCCTTTCTCTGATTTGTTGTGATTCTTGGTCCTTATTAAGCAAGTTTCGACCTGTGCCAAGGAGGCCTAGTTTATCTCCTATTCCTTCCTGTAAACTTTTCAGTGTGTCAGTTTTACCTCCAGTTCTTTGATCCATTTGGAGTTAATTCTAGTGCAAGGTGACAAAGAAGGATCCAACTTTAGTTTTCTGCTGGTGCTTAACCAGTTCTGCCAGCACAACTTGTTGAAGAGGCTATCTTTCTTCCATTCTATTTTTTGGCTCCCTTGTCAAAGATTAGGTGGCCATAGGTCTGTGGTTTAATATCTGGGTCCGCAGTTCTATTCCATTGGACTTCAGACCTTTTCTTTTGCCAGTACCAAGCTGTTTTGAGAATTATAGCTCTGTAATAGAGTCTAAAGTTTGGAATTGAAATTCCTCCAGCGCTGTTCTTTCTGCTAAGAAGTGTTTTTGCTTACGGGGTCTTTTATTATTCCATATGAAATTTTGAATTGCCTCTTCTATTTCTTTAAAGAATGACATTGGGATATTGATGGGTATTGCATTGAATTTGTAGATAGCCCTTGGCAAGATTCTCATTTTCACAATGTTGATTCTTTCAATCCAGGAGCATGGGAGGTTTTTCCATTTCCTTAGTTCTGCTTTAATTTCCTTTTTTAGGGTTTTAAGTTTTCATCTAAATGGTCCTTTACATTCTTAGTTAAGCTAATTCCTAGGTACTTTATTTTCTTTGAGGCTATTGTGAAAGGAGTTTCTTTCCTGATTATTGCCTCATTCCTCTCACTATTGGCATAAAGGAAGGCAGTTGATTTGTGAGGGTTGATTTTATGGCCTGCTACCCTTCCAAAGCTTTGAATCAGCTCAAGGAGCTTGGGACTAGAGTCTATAGGATTCTTTAAATACAGAATCACGTCATTTGCAAAGAGGGATAGTTTTATTTCCTCTTTCCCTACTTGGATCCCCTTTATGCTTGCTTCTTGCCTTATTGCACTGCCTAGGAAATTTAGTACTATGTTCGAAAGGAGTGGAGAAAGTGGGCATCCTTGTCTCGTTCTTGATTTTAGAGGGAATGGGTTTAGATTTTCACCATTAAGTATCATACTAGCAGTGGGTTTCTCATACACAGCCTTTATTACATTGAGAAATGTTCCTTGGAGTCCTAGTTTCACCACATCTTTTAACATAAAGGGGTTTTGGATCTTGTCAAATGCCTTTTCGGCATCTATTGAGACAATCATGTGATTTTTGTCTGTGCTCCTGTTGGTTTGTTGAATTATATTAATTGATTTGTGTATGTTGAACCAGCTTTGGCTCCCTGTGATGATTCCAGTTTGATCATAGTGTATAATTTTTTGATGAGTTGTTGTAGACGGTTGCTCAACACCCATCAAGTGTAGATCCGTGCAGTATAAGGGTTGAAAGACGAGCAGAGGTCCAGAGATAGAAAAAAAGAATGAGAGAGGTCAGGGGAGGTACAAGAGGATTAACGTAGGAGTGTAAGAATATTGTAGTAATTAAGAAAAGGTATAGCATAAGGATAACTGACCTAAGTTGGTAAGTAGGTAGCATATTTGAGTATTCTTTGTTGGTAGTTATTTGATTTTAGGGCATGACATATATGCTTCCAGTATTTTGTTGAGAAGTTTTGCATCGATGTTCATCAAAGAAATGGGTCTATAGTTCTCTTTCTTTGATGAATCTCTGTCTGGTTTATGGATGAGGGATATACTGGATTCACAGAATGAGTTTGGTAAACAACCTTCATTTTCAATTTCGTTGAAGAGCTTGAGGAGTATTGGTGTGAGCTCTGCTTTGAAGACCTTATAGAATTCAGCTGTGAATCCATCTGGCCCTGGGCTCTTTTTAAGTGGAAGTTGTCTAATTTCCATTTCTATTTCAGAGCTTGAAATAGGCCTGTTGAGTTGGGTTAGCTCTTCTTGGTTCAGTGTGGGTATGTTAATATTGTCTAGGAATTCATCCATTTCTTCTAGGTTCTCAAATTTCTTGGCGTAAAGTTTTCAGAAGTATTCCCCCATGGTATTCTGGATCTTGGTAATTTCTATCGTGATATTACCAATTTCATCTGCGATTTTGTTTATTTCGATATGCTCTCTTGTTCTTTTTTGGTAAGATTTGCTAAGGGCTTGTCAATTTTGTTAATTCTTTCAAAGAACCATCTCCTGGTTTTGTTGATTCTATAGGTTTTTTTTTATTCCAAATCATTTAATTCTGCTTTGATTTTAATAATTTGCTTTCTCCTAATGCGTTTAGGGTTGGTTTGTTGCTCTTTTTCCAGAAGGTTAAAGTGAGACATTAACTAGTTGATTTGCCATTTTTCCAACTTGCTGTTGTAGGCACTCAGCACTACAAAATTTCCTCTGAGTACTGCCTTTGTTGTGTCTCTAAGGAGTTGATATTTGTGTGCTCCTTATTGTTCAATTTCATAAACAGTTGGATATCTGTTCTGATGTCTTCGATTACCCATTGATTTGATTCAACAATGTGTTGTTCAGTCTCCATGAGTTACAGGGTTTTCGTTGGTGGAGATATGTGTTCAGCTCCAATTTGATGCCTTTATGGTCTGAGAGTGTGCATGGAATAATTTCAGTGTTTCTGAATCTGTCCAGGTTTGTTTTATGGCCTAAGATGTGGTCTATTATGGAAAATGTTGAATGTGCTGCTGAGAAAAACGTGTATTGTGTTGTTACTGCGAGGAATATTCTGCAGATGTCTGTTAGATCTAGTTGGTCTATATAGTTGTTCAGTTCTAAGGTTTCTCTGTAGAGTTTTCCTTGTTGATCTGTCCATAGGTGAGAGTGGTGTGTTAAACTCACCAACAATCACTGTATTTCGATCTATGTATTGTTACAGTGTAAGTAAAGTTTGCTTGATGAAGTTTCGAGCTCCGGGATTGGGTGTGTAAATATTTAGGATCGTTATGTCTTCCTGGAGGAAAGATCCCTTTAGTAGTATGTAGTCACCTTCTTTGTCTTTTCTTACTAATTTTAGTTTGAAGTCTATTGTATCTGATATGAGGATGGCAACTCAGGCTTTTTTATGGGGGCAGTTAGCTTGATAGAGTTTATTCCAACCTCTCACTTTCAAAAGATGATTGTTTTTGGGTAAGATGTGTCTCTTGAAGACAGCAGAACGATGGCTCTTGCTTTGGGATCAAACTAGACAGCCTATGCCGTTTAATTGGAGAGTTACGTCCATTGATATTGAGAGTTAGGATTGAGAGATATTTATTATTTCCTACCATGTTTAAAAGCTTTTAGTAGGGCCTGTGTCTTGACAGTTCTTGTGGTCCTTAGATGGTATGCTGTTTAGGTGCCATTTCTTTCCCTATATTGCATTTATTTTGGTTTTCTATGTATAGAGTATCTTTGAGTATTCTCTGTACTGTTGGTTTTGTTTCGACATATTGTTGCAGCTTTTCCCTGGAATGGAATGTTTTTATTGTTCCCTCAGTTATGAATGAGAGCTTAGCTGGCTACAGTATTCTTGGTTTGATTTAAGGGCATGACATATATGCTTCCAGTCACTTCGTGCTTGCATGGTCTCTGCTGAGAAATCTGGGGTTATTCTGATTGGTTTGCCTTTATAGGTTACTGATCCCTTTTCCCTGGCTGCCTTTAGGATCTTTTCTTTCGTTTCTATTGATCCAGTTCGGATCACAATGTGGCGGTGGGATGTTCTTTTCTGGTCAGGTCTGTTTGGGGTTCTAAAAGCTTCTCGTATCTGGATGGGCCTGCCCTTCTGGATATTTGGGAAATTCTCTGAGATGATTCCCTGAAGTATATTTCCAATACCACTGACCTTTTTGTCCACGCCCTCCTCAATACCAACTAGCCTTATATTAGGCTTTCTAATTGCATCTTGGACCTCCTGAAGCGCTCTCTCATATTTCCTAGATTTGTATGACTCATTTTCTGTTCTTTCTCTATAATAACTAAATTATCTTCAGCCCCGGAAATTCTCTCCTCTGCATTGTCTAACCTGCTATGAAAGCTATCTACTTTATTTTTCATCTCCCTTGCTTCTAATTGCTCATTTTTGATGCCTTGCATCTCTTGTTTTAGATCATGTATGGATTTTTTTATCTCCTTGATTTTCTTTTGAGTGGTTAGCTCAGTAGCTTTATTTTCTTTGGACATTTGCTGGAGTTTGGTCACGTTTTTATTTGTGAATTCTATGAATTCATCCATCTTTCTTTGAAAATCCTTTATTATGGCCTCCTTTATGGCTTCTTCTTTTCCCTTATCACCTTGTTTATGATTCCCTCTTGTTCAGCTATGACTTCCTCCATTATCTCTTTCTTTATATTTTCACATTTTCCATTAATGATGTTTATCAATTGCATTTGCGTAGCACTTGGAAGACTCTTCTCTAGGTTTGCGAGTGACTGTTCCATTGTCTGTTTACATTGGGTGGGGGATGTTGTTTCTTGATTTGACATTTTTCTTGAGTTTCTTGTTCTGCCCATTTGAAAATGGGAGCAAGATTACTACTAAATACGATTATAGTTTTTCAGATATAACCAACCTAGACCTCTGTAGCTGCAGGCATTAGATGCTCACAAGTTTTGATTGGCCTTATCACTATTTCTTTTTGTGCACTTACAGACCAGTCTAATACAACCACTGATAAGCGATTTATACCCAAAACAATAAGCCTCTCAATCCAATCTCTATTGTCTTTAAGTCCCTGTGAGCCTAGAGAATAATTAACCACCTACATATACAATATTGCTCAACAGCCATCAAGTATAGATCCGTGCAGTATAAGGGTTGAAAGACGAGCAGAGGTCCAGAGATAGAAAAAAAGAATGAGAGAGGTCAGGGGAGGTACAAGAGGATTAACGTAGGAGTGTAAGAATATTGTAGTCCTGAAGAAAAGGTATAGCATAAGGATAACTGACCTAAGATGGTAAGTAGGTAGCATATTTGAGTACAAAGTTTGGAAAGTATTAGAATAAAACTTATGTGTTGCTGCACGACTAGCTCTTAGCCCAACCAGTGGCCTCACAGTGGAACATGGGATGGATCTGTTTTTCTTGTCTACATTGAGGGAAAGGGGTATTTCACAAGATGCAGAAGCGAAGATTTCAGAAGCCAATGCTGTGAGTGAATTAGCTCGTAAAAAGCATTTTTATTTCTTTTATCTTTCTGCCAGTCTTGGGGCTGGGATTCAGGGCCTGAGCACTGTCCTCGGGTTTTCTCAAGTCTAGCCCTCTGCCACTTGAGCCACAGTGCCACATCTGGATTTTCTATCTATGAGATACTGAGCAATCAAATCCAGATTTTCATGGATGCTAGGCAAGCACTCTAACACTATACCAAACTCTCAACCCTGACATAGTAATTATAAAGTCATCATCATCATATCAAAATATCCTTTCTCCTACAAAGAATGAACACTTATCTATGTGTGTAATGCTTTTTTTTAAATTTCACTAATTCTTCTGTGTTTTTCCCTCTTGCATTTTTTACACATGACAGCAAAGCTAATCATCAGGAAAAAATTGATTAGGATACAGAAACCTTATAATATCCTAGTAGATTGACATCAAAAATATGTGCAAGATGCCCTGTGTGTTTGACCTGGTGGAAGAGTCCTTGGCTACCACGCAAAAAGACTCAGGTTTGTTTCCTCATTACCACATACATAGAAAACGCTACAAGTGGTGCTGTGGTTCGGTGGGACAGCTAAAGCCTAAAGAAAGCCCAAGAACAATGTTCACACTCTGAGGTCAAGTCCCAAGACTAGCAAAAACAAAAAAAAATTCAACAAGGGGCAATATGCAGGCAGAGAAGGCACTGTGAATGAAATGTTTTGTAAAGGATGAGGGCAATATTGACCCTTAAGTTTGGATCTTACCTAAGAAAGGCTCCTTGAGCCTGAGAGCAGACTGGTTGTTGGGCCTAGTGGAAGACATTGGGAATGGACAAATAAGGTGTGCTGTTTACTACATCCACATGTATATAGTGAGATTGGAGGAGAGATTCAGCCTCCAGTATGTCTTTGGTGAGGTCTTCTGTGAGCAACGATCTTTGGTCATTGGGCCCTGAAAGGTGACCCTGCCTATCTCACAATGGAACAGAATATGGAACCCTGGTAACCAAGCCACTGTAACTAACAACCAGCTCAAGCCAGCTCACTTGGCCTGTGGCTCAGGAGGAAGAAAGATGTTGCTGTGCTGTTGCCAAGGGTCAGGAAACTCGAGTCCCAGGCATGGAAGTTGTGCATGTCTTACTCGAAGATGTACATGCTAGACCTTTGCCAAGCCACAAATCCAGTATAACAGGACTTTCTCTAAAAAGAAGGCCAGGAAAATCCAGGGCCACCAGATGATGTAAATTTCTAAGAAGAAATGTATTTGACCCCATCATCCTCCCCACACACTACAACTTTCTTTTTTTTTCATTTTTTTATTGTAATTAGTAAAAGGGTTACATGATATTTGCCAGGTAGAAGGTGCATTAATTCACATACATTGATACCCTTTCACATGTCTTGGTACCCATTTCCCTCCAACCCCACACCCCCCACCCATCTCGGTTTTCCCCCCTTCCCTATCAAATTTCAAATATCCAAATACAAATAAATTCAATATATCAGATAACAAAGTGAGATACTATACCAATATGGGATAACCAAGGGACAGCAAAGGAGATGAGAGACAACATAGTACATTAAGGAGAACAATCATTCATTATATGGCTTTTGTTTCAATATCCTGGAGGTCCTTTCAATTAGCTTCACATTATATGGCCTTATATATGGCCTTTTGCTCTATTGCAAATCTCTGCTAGCAGAGCCCAAGCTTTCTACTGATTATGACGAATGAGGGAAACCACTGAGCATAAGTTCCTTTGAGTCTGGCTTACTTCACTTAATATGATTTTTTCTAAGTCTTGCCATATCCTAACAAATGGGGTGATGTCATACTTTCTGACAGCAGCATAGAATGCCATTGTGTACAAATACCACAACTTGTTGATCCACTCATCAACTGAGGGACATCTGGGTTGGTTCCATATCTTTGCTACGGTGTATAGCGCTGCAATGAACATTGTTGTGCTAGTGGGTTTAGTATGCCCTTGTTTCTGGATTGTTGGGTAAATGCGAAGTAGTGGAATTGCTGGTTCATAGGGGAGTTCTATGTTTAGCCTTTTGAGGCACTGCCACACTGCTTTCCATAGTGGTTGAACGAGTTTGCACTCCCACCAACAGTGTAGTAGTGATCCCTCCTGGCCACATCCCCTCCAGCATCTGTTGTCATTCGTTTTCCTGATCCTGGCCATTCTAAGTGGAGTGAGGTGGAAACTTAGAGTTCTTTTGATATGCAATTCTTTTATGACCAGAGATTTTGAACATTTCTTCATGTGTCTATAGGCCATTTTTGTTTCTTCTTCAGAGAAGACTCTCTTTAAGTCTTTGCCCCATTTTTTAATGGGATGGGTGGTACTTTGGAGGTTAGTTTTAGAGTGATTCAATTTTTTGAGTTGTTGATATATTTTAGATATGAGGCCTTTTCCATTGTTTGGTTGGTGAAGATCTTCTCCCTCTCTGTAGGCTTCCTGATTAGTTTACTAGCTATATCCGTTGCCATATGAAAGCGCTGCAATTTAATGCACTCCCACTTATCCAGCCTTTCTCTGATTTGTTGTGATTCTTGGTCCTTATTAAGCAAGTTTCGACCTGTGCCAAGGAGGCCTAGTGTATCTCCTATTCCTTCCTGTAAACTTTTCAGTGTGTCAGCTTTTATTTCCAGGTCTTTGATCCATTTGGAGTTAATTCTAATGCAAGGTGACAAAGAAGGATCCAACTTTAGTTTTCTGCTGGTGCTTAACCAGTCTGCCAGCACAACTTGTTGAAGAGGCTATCTTTCTTCCATTCTATTTTTTTGGCTCCTTTGTCAAAGATTAGGTGGCCATAGGTCTGTGGTTTAATATCTGGGTCCGCAGTTCTATTCCATTGGACTTCAGGCCTGTTCTTGTGCCAGTACCAAGCTGTTTTGAGAATTATAGCTCTGTAATAGTCTAAAGTTTGGCATTGAAATTCCTGTTCTTCTGCTAAGAAGTGTTTTTGCTATATGGGGTCTTTTATTATTCCATATGAAATTTTGAATTGCCTCTTCTATTTCTTTAAAGAATGACATTGGGATGTTGATGGGTATTGCATTGAATTTGTAGATAGCCCTTGGCAAGATTGTCATTTTCACAATGTTGATTCTTCCAATCCAGGAGCATGGGAGGTTTTTCCATTTCCTTAGTTCTGCTTTAATTTCCTTTTTTTTAGGGTTTTAAAGTTTTCATTTAAACGGTCCTTTACATTCTTAGTTGAGCTAATTCCTAGGTACTTTATTTTCTTTGAGGATATTGTGAAAGGAGTTTCTTTCCTGATTATTGCCTCGTTCCTCTCACTATGGGCGTAAAGGAAGGCAGTTGATTTGTGAGGGTTGATTTTATGGCCTGCTACCCTTCCAAAGCTTTGAATCAGCTCAAGGAGCTTGGGAGTAGAGTCTATAGGATTCTTTAAATACAGAATCATGTCATCTGCAAAGAGGGATAGTTTTATTTCCTCTTTCCCTACTTGGATCCCCTTTATGCTTGCTTCTTGCCTTATTGCACTGCCTAGGAAATTTAGTACTATGTTAGAAAGAATGGAGAGAGTGGGCATCCTTGTCTCGTTCCTGATTTTAGAGGGAATGGCTTTAGATTTTCACCATTAAGTATAATACTAGCAGTGGGTTTCTCATACACAGCCTTTGTTACATTGAGAAATGTTCCATGGAGTCCTAGTTTCTCCACATCTTTTAACATAACGGGGTTTTGGATCTTGTCAAATGCCTTTTCCGCATCTATTGCGACGATCATGTGATTTTTGTCCTTGCTCCTGTTGATGTGTTGAATTATATTAATTGATTTGTGTATGTTGAACCAGCTTTGGCTCCCTGTGATGAATCCAGTTTGATCATAGTGTATAATTTTTTGATGAGTTGTTGTAGACGGTTGGCCAGTATTTTGTTGAGAAGTTTTGCATCGATGTTCATCAAAGAAATGGGTCTATAGTTCTCTTTCTTTGATGAATCTCTATCTGGTTTGGGGATGAGGGATATACTGGCTTCACAGAATGAGTTTGGTAAACAACCTTCATTTTCAATTTCGTTGAAGAGCTTGAGGAGTATTGGTGTGAGCTCTGCTTTGAAGACCTTATAGAATTCAGCTGTGAATCCATCTGGCCCTGGGCTCTTTTTAAGTGGAAGTTGTCTAATTTCCATTTCTATTTCAGAGCTTGAAATAGGCCTGTTGAGTTGGGTTAGCTCTTCTTGGTTCAGTGTGGGTATGTTAATATTGTCTAGGAATTCATCCATTTCTTCTAGGTTCTCAAATTTCTTGGCGTAAAGTTTTCAGAAGTATTCCCCCGTGGTATTCTGGATCTTGGTAATTTATGTCGTGATATTACGATTTTCATCTGCGATTTTGTTTATTTCGACATGCTCTCTTGTTTTTTTTTGGTAAGATTTGCTAAGGGCTTGTCAATTTAGTTAATTCTTTCAAAGAACCATCTCCTTCTTTTGTTGATTCTATAGGTTTTTTTATTCCAAATCATTTAATTCTGCTTTGATTTGAATAATTTGCTTTCTACTAATGGGTTTAGGGTTGGTTTGTTGCTCTTTTTCCAGGTGGTTAAAGTGAGACATTAACTAGTTGATTTGCCATTTTTCCAACTTGCTGTTGTACGCATTCAGCACTATAAATTTTCCTCTGAGTACTGCCTTTGTTGTGTCTCTAAGGAGTTGATATTTTTGTGCTCCTTATTGTTAAATTTCAAAAACAGTTGGATATCTGTTCTGATCTCTTCGATTACCCATTGTTTTTGATTCAACAATGTGTTGTTCAGTCTCCATGAGTTACAGGGTTTTCGGTGCTGGAGATATGTGTTCTGCTCCAATTTGATGCCTTTATGGTCTGAGAGTGTGCATGGAATAATTTCAGTGTTTCTGAATCTGTCCAGGTTTGTTTTATGGCCTAAGATGTGGTCTATTATGGAAATGTTGAATGTGCTGCTGAGAAAAACGTGTATTGTGTTGTTACTGCGAGGAATATTCTGCAGATGTCTGTTAGATCTAGTTGGTCTATATAGTTGTTCAGTTCTAAGGTTTCTCTGTAGAGTTTTCCTTGTTGATCTGTCCATAGGTGAGAGTGGTGTGTTAAACTCACCAACAATCACTGTATTTCGATCTATGTATTGTTACAGTGTAAGTAAAGTTTGCTTGATGAAGTTTCGAGCTCCGGGATTGGGTGTGTAAATATTTAGGTTCGTTATGTCTTCCTGGAGGAAAGATCCCTTTAGTAGTATGTAGTCACCTTCTTTGTCTTTTCTTACTAATTTTAGTTTGAAGTCTATTGTATCTGATATGAGGATGGCAACTCAGGCCTTTTTATGGGGGCAGTTAGCTTGATAGAGTTTATTCCAACCTCTCACTTTCAAAAGATGATTGTTTTTGGGTAAGATGTGTCTCTTGAAGACAGCAAAACGATGGCTCTTGCTTTGGGATCAAACTAGACAGCCTATGCCGTTTAATTGGAGAGTTACGTCCATTGATATTGAGAGTTAGGATTGAGAGGTATTTATTATTTCCTACCATGTTTAAAAGCTTTTAGTAGGGCCTGTGTCTTGACAGTTCTTGTGGTCCTTAGATGGTATGCTGTTTAGGTGCCATTTCTTTCCCTATATTGCATTTATTTTGGTTTTCTATGTATAGAGTATCTTTGAGTATTCTCTGTACTGTTGGTTTTGTTTCGACATATTGTTGCAGCTTTTCCCTGGAATGGAATGTTTTTATTGTTCCCTCAGTTATGAATGAGAGCTTAGCTGGCTACAGTATTCTTGGTTTGATTTAAGGGCATGACATATATGCTTCCAGTCACTTCGTGCTTGCATGGTCTCTGCTGAGAAATCTGGGGTTATTCTGATTGGTTTGCCTTTATAGGTTACTGATCCCTTTTCCCTGGCTGCCTTTAGGATCTTTTCTTTCGTTTCTATTGATCCAGTTCGGATCACAATGTGGCGGTGGGATGTTCTTTTCTGGTCAGGTCTGTTTGGGGTTCTAAAAGCTTCTCGTATCTGGATGGGCCTGCCCTTCTGGATATTTGGGAAATTCTCTGAGATGATTCCCTGAAGTATATTTCCAATACCACTGACCTCTTTTTCCACACCCTCCTCAATACCAACTAGCCTTATATTAGGCTTTCTAATTGCATCTTGGACCTCCTGAAGCGCTCTCTCATATTTCCTAGATTTGTATGACTCATTTTCTGTTCTTTCTCTATAATAACTAAATTATCTTCAGCCCCGGAAATTCTCTCCTCTGCATTGTCTAACCTGCTATGAAAGCTATCTACTTTATTTTTCATCTCCCTTGCTTCTAATTGCTCATTTTTGATGCCTTGCATCTCTTGTTTTAGATCATGTATGGATTTTTTTTATCTCCTTGATTTTCTTTTGAGTGGTTAGCTCAGTAGCTTTATTTTCTTTGGACATTTGCTGGAGTTTGGTCACGTTTTTATTTGTGGATTCTATGAATTCATCCATCTTTCTTTGAAAATCCTTTATTATGGCCTCCTTTATGGCTTCTTCTTTTCCTTTATCACCTTGTTTATGATTCCCTCTTGTTCAGCTATGACTTCCTCCATTATCTCTTTCTTTATATTTTCACATTTTCCATTAATGATGTTTATCAATTGCATTTGTGTAGCACTTGGAAGACTCTTCTCTAGGTTTGCGAGTGACTGTTCCATTGTCTGTTTACATTGGGTGGGGGATGTTGTTTCTTGATTTGACATTTTTCTTGAGTTTCTTGTTCTGCCCATTTGAAAATGGGAGCAAGATTACTACTAAATACGATTATAGTTTTTCAGATATAACCAACCTAGACCTCTGTAGCTGCAGGCATTAGATGCTCACAAGTTTTGATTGGCCTTATCACTATTTCTTTTTGTGCACTTACAGACCAGTCTAATACAACCACTGATAAGCGATTTATACCCAAAACAATAAGCCTCTCAATCCAATCTCTATTGTCTTTAAGTCCCTGTGAGCCTAGAGAATAATTAACCACCTACATATACAATATTGCTCAACAGCCATCAAGTATAGATCCGTGCAGTATAAGGGTTGAAAGACGAGCAGAGGTCCAGAGATAGAAAAAAAGAATGAGAGAGGTCAGGGGAGGTACAAGAGGATTAACGTAGGAGTGTAAGAATATTGTAGTCCTGAAGAAAAGGTATAGCATAAGGATAACTGACCTAAGATGGTAAGTAGGTAGCATATTTGAGTACAAAGTTTGGAAAGTATTAGAATAAAACTTATGTGTTGCTGCACGACTAGCTCTTAGCCCAACCAGTGGCCTCACAGTGGAACATGGGATGGATCTGTTTTTCTTGTCTACATTGAGGGAAAGGGGTATTTCACAAGATGCAGAAGCGAAGATTTCAGAAGCCAATGCTGTGAGTGAATTAGCTCGTAAAAAGCATTTTTATTTCTTTTATCTTTCTGCCAGTCTTGGGGCTGGGATTCAGGGCCTGAGCACTGTCCTCGGGTTTTCTCAAGTCTAGCCCTCTGCCACTTGAGCCACAGTGCCACATCTGGATTTTCTATCTATGATATACTGAGCAATCAAACCCAGATTTTCATGGATGCTAGGCAAGCACTCTAACACTATACCAAACTCTCAACCCTGACATAGTAATTATAAAGTCATCATCATCATATCAAAATATCCTTTCTCCTACAAAGAATGAACACTTATCTATGTGTGTAATGCTTTTTTTTAAATTTCACTAATTCTTCTGTGTTTTTCCCTCTTGCATTTTTTACACATGACAGCAAAGCTAATCATCAGGAAAAAATTGATTAGGATACAGAAACCTTATAATATCCTAGTAGATTGACATCAAAAATATGTGCAAGATGCCCTGTGTGTTTGACCTGGTGGAAGAGTCCTTGGCTACCACGCAAAAAGACTCAGGTTTGTTTCCTCATTACCACATACATAGAAAACGCTACAAGTGGTGCTGTGGTTCGGTGGGACAGCTAAAGCCTAAAGAAAGCCCAAGAACAATGTTCACACTCTGAGGTCAAGTCCCAAGACTAGCAAAAACAAAAAAAAATTCAACAAGGGGCAATATGCAGGCAGAGAAGGCACTGTGAATGAAATGTTTTGTAAAGGATGAGGGCAATATTGACCCTTAAGTTTGGATCTTACCTAAGAAAGGCTCCTTGAGCCTGAGAGCAGACTGGTTGTTGGGCCTAGTGGAAGACATTGGGAATGGACAAATAAGGTGTGCTGTTTACTACATCCACATGTATATAGTGAGATTGGAGGAGAGATTCAGCCTCCAGTATGTCTTTGGTGAGGTCTTCTGTGAGCAACGATCTTTGGTCATTGGGCCCTGAAAGGTGACCCTGCCTATCTCACAATGGAACAGAATATGGAACCCTGGTAACCAAGCCACTGTAACTAACAACCAGCTCAAGCCAGCTCACTTGGCCTGTGGCTCAGGAGGAAGAAAGATGTTGCTGTGCTGTTGCCAAGGGTCAGGAAACTCGAGTCCCAGGCATGGAAGTTGTGCATGTCTTACTCGAAGATGTACATGCTAGACCTTTGCCAAGCCACAAATCCAGTATAACAGGACTTTCTCTAAAAAGAAGGCCAGGAAAATCCAGGGCCACCAGATGATGTAAATTTCTAAGAAGAAATGTATTTGACCCCATCATCCTCCCCACACACTACAACTTTCTTTTTTTTTTCATTTTTTTATTGTAATTAGTAAAAGGGTTACATGATATTTGCCAGGTAGAAGGTGCATTAATTCACATACATTGATACCCTTTCACATGTCTTGGTACCCATTTCCCTCCAACCCCACACCCCCCACCCATCTCGGTTTTCCCCCCTTCCCTATCAAATTTCAAATATCCAAATACAAATAAATTCAATATATCAGATAACAAAGTGAGATACTATACCAATATGGGATAACCAAGGGACAGCAAAGGAGATGAGAGACAACATAGTACATTAAGGAGAACAATCATTCATTATATGGCTTTTGTTTCAATATCCTGGAGGTCCTTTCAATTAGCTTCACATTATATGGCCTTATATATGGCCTTTTGCTCTATTGCAAATCTCTGCTAGCAGAGCCCAAGGTTTCTACTGATTATGACGAATGAGGGAAACCACTGAGCCTAAGTTCCTTTGAGTCTGGCTTACTTCACTTAATATGATTTTTTCTAAGTCTTGCCATATCCTAACAAATGGGGTGATGTCATACTTTCTGACAGCAGCATAGAATTCCATTGTGTACAAATACCACAACTTGTTGATCCACTCATCAACTGAGGGACATCTGGGTTGGTTCCATATCTTTGCTACGGTGTATAGCGCTGCAATGAACATTGTTGTGCTAGTGGGTTTAGTATGCCCTTGTTTCTGGATTGTTGGGTAAATGCGAAGTAGTGGAATTGCTGGTTCATAGGGGAGTTCTATGTTTAGCCTTTTGAGGCACTGCCACACTGCTTTCCATAGTGGTTGAACGAGTTTGCACTCCCACCAACAGTGTAGTAGTGATCCCTCCTGGCCACATCCCCTCCAGCATCTGTTGTCATTCGTTTTCCTGATCCTGGCCATTCTAAGTGGAGTGAGGTGGAAACTTAGAGTTCTTTTGATATGCAATTCTTTTATGACCAGAGATTTTGAACATTTCTTCATGTGTCTATAGGCCATTTTTGTTTCTTCTTCAGAGAAGACTCTCTTTAAGTCTTTGCCCCATTTTTTAATGGGATGGGTGGTACTTTGGAGGTTAGTTTTAGAGTGATTCAATTTTTTGAGTTGTTGATATATTTTAGATATGAGGCCTTTTCCATTGTTTGGTTGGTGAAGATCTTCTCCCACTCTGTAGGCTTCCTGATTAGTTTACTAGCTATATCCGTTGCCATATGAAAGCGCTGCAATTTAATGCACTCCCACTTATCCAGCCTTTCTCTGATTTGTTGTGATTCTTGGTCCTTATTAAGCAAGTTTCGACCTGTGCCAAGGAGGCCTAGTGTATCTCCTATTCCTTCCTGTAAACTTTTCAGTGTGTCAGCTTTTATTTCCAGGTCTTTGATCCATTTGGAGTTAATTCTAGTGCAAGGTGACAAAGAAGGATCCAACTTTAGTTTTCTCCTGATGCTTAACCAGTTCTGCCAGCACAACTTGTTGAAGAGGCTATCTTTCTTCCATTCTACTTTTTTGGCTCCCTTGTCAAAGATTTGGTGGCCATAGGTCTGTGGTTTAATATCTGGGTCCGCAGTTCTATTCCATTGGACTTCAGGCCTGTTCTTGTGCCAGTACCAAGCTGTTTTGAGAATTATAGCTCTGTAATAGAGTCTAAAGTTTGGAATTGAAATTCCTCCAGCGCTGTTCTCTCTGCTAAGAAGTGTTTTTGCTATACGGGGTCTTTTATTATTCCATATGAAATTTTTAATTGCCTCTTGTATTTCTTTAAAGAATGACATTGGGATCTTGATGGGTATTGCATTGAATTTGTAGATAGCTCTTGGCAAGTTTGTCATTTTCACAATGTTGATTCTTCCAATCCAGGAGCATGGGAGGTTTTTCCATTTCCTTAGTTCTGCTTTAATTTCCTTTTTTAGGGTTTAAAAGTTTTCATCTAAACAGTCCTTTACATTCTTAGTTAAGCTAATTCCTAGGTACTTTATTTTCTTTGAGGCTATTGTGAAAGGAGTTTCTTTCCAGATTGTTGCCTCGTTCCTTTCACGGTTGGTGTAAAGGAAGGCAGTTGATTTGTGAGGGTTGATTTTATGGCCTGCTACCCTTCCAAAGCTTTGAATCAGCTCAAGGAGCTTGGCAGTAGAGTCTATAGGATTCTTTAAGTACAGAATCATGTCATCTGCAAAGAGGGATAGTTTTATTTCCTCTTTCCCTACTTGGATCCCCTTTATGCTTGCTTCTTGCCTTATTGCACTGCCTAGGAAATTTAGTACTATGTTAGAAAGGAGTGGAGAGAGTGGGCATCCTTGTCTCGTTCCTGATTTTAGAGGGAAATGCTTTAGATTTTCACCATTAAGTATAATAATACCAGTGGGTTTCTCATACACAGCCTTTATTACATTGAGAAATGTAGGCATCTTGCCTTATTGCACTGCCTAGGAATTCTAGTATTATATTAAAAAGGAGTGGAGAGAGTGGATTCCTGAATGCTACCCCTTAGCACTTTTATGCAAAGCTTAGGCCTGTGGCATTTTAAGTACAATTCAACGCTCCGTTTTTTGCTGGTTAATTAGAGGTAAAAATCTTATGGAATTCATTGCATGGCTGATTTTGAACTGGAATCCTCAGGTCTCAGCTTATCTTGAGTAGCTAGGATTACAGTACTTTTACAACCTGTATGCTCATACACATCGCTTCTGATCCAAACACTCATTGTTCAATTTAGCTAACAAGATGTGAGGAAAGATGATTGACTGTCATTTACTAGATGGGCTTCTAGTGAGTATATATTTCCACTTCCAGTCTGAATCCAGGGAAATGTTTCTGGTACATGTTTCAACTATCTCCCAAAGAGGAAATAATGTGTGAGTACGTTTGCTAGTATTTCAGATAGGAAATGGACTTTGGTGTTTGGAACCTGTTGGGCAGAGTGTATCAGCTGGGCTGTGATAACAGAGATGATGTTTCAGACAGGAATATTTTCATCCCAGACAGACTTAATCCACATCCTTGGATTTCAGGCCTTGAGTAGATAGAATTACAAGTGTGAGCTTCCACCACCACCTGGTTCATTTTGGAAACCTTAATTGCTTCTCATTTGTTCCTTTCCTTTTTTGGAAGATTGATCTAAGCTGGCTGATTGTGCATCACAATGAAGTGATTGGCCTCAGGAATTGCAAATATTTGTTTCTACAGCTCGGAATGAATGAAGTTGATCTAAACCCAATAGTATTTTCCTTCTGATAAATAGGGAACTTACTTATATCATTTTTCCTTGCCTTTGCTTTCCCAAAGCAAGCAACATGTTTCTTAAATATTTTACTTCATGAGAATATTATAATTAGAAGCTATCTTCTGCACACTTCAGAATAGTCCTTGCATTTATAAACTTATATTACAATATTAGGTAGAAGAATGGTGACTGTTAGTTTCATAACTACTACATATGTTTTACTCTTTAAGTCTCATTAACTCAAGAATGGATTAAATACATTTAGATAATAGTAGAACATAGCTGCTGCTGATTTGATGTGTGTGTAGATGATACACAGATTTATTAGGATTACTCAAAAGTTTTCTTCAAATTTTCAGTAGTAGACTGCTATGCTAACTGGAAGGTGATAGTAATGAAGCTGAAATTCTATGAATTAGCTATGAAGCAGAATTTCAGGGGAGAGTATTTGCTAGGGACTTAATTTCTAAGACGCATATCAAGAATATTGAACTATAACACCAAATGATGGAGGACTCAGCGTCACATTTTGTTTGTTTTATGCAAGTCCTGGGACTTGAACCCAGGGCCTGGGAACTGTCCTTAAATATTTTTTTTGCTTCAGGCTAGTGTTCTACCACTTGATCCACAGCTCCACTTCCAGATTTTTGGTAATGACCTGTAAATCAGAATATCATGCAATTTGTTTGGGCTGGATTCAAACCTGATTCTGTGTAGATAGCATTCCAAGTGTGAGCGCTCAGAGCCTGGCTAGTATCATTCATCATTCAAGTCATGGGACTGCAATTCTGCACCTGGGTCTTGTCACTGAGCTTTTCAGCTCAAGACTACTGCCCTATCCCTTGAGCCATAGGGCCACTTCTGGGTTTCTGGTGGTTAATTGGAGATTAGGGTCACATGGACTTCAGTGCCCAGGCTGACTTTGAACTGCTATCCTTGGATCCCAGCCTCTTGATTAGCTACATTTACAAGTGTGAGAAACCATACCCGGCTAAATTATTTTTTAAGTTAATTTATTTGTTAAGTCAATATATAGTTGGCATACGGTTACATAAGTAATGAACACATTTCTTAAGAAAATTGTTATCCCCTCCCTCATTTTTCTCTGTTTTCCTACCCTCAGCCCCCTCTCCACCCAGATTGTTCAGTTCATTTCTGTTTAGTGTCTTCCAAGTATCACTGTTCAATTGGTTCACCCTTTTTCCTTTGTTTTTGTTTTTTTTTTTACCATTTTATTATACCCTCTCCATTCCCGAAATCACATAAACCTATGTACAAGACACAGGGTACCCGAATTCAACACAGTGACTACAGAGAATAAAACTAAAGGGAAAAAGAAGAAAAGAGGTAAAAAGCAAAGAAAATGAAAGAACATCATACAGTACCTTAGAAGCAACAACACTGAAAAAACAAAACATAAAACCTTGGGCTGAAAATGTAGCTTGCCTAGCATGTATGAAACCCTGGATTCCATTCCTCAGCACCATATAAACAAAAACTGGAAGTGCCACTGTGACTCAGCTGGTAGATTTCTAACGTTCAGCACAGAGTGTCTCCAAGTGACAAAAATCTGTCACATTTAAGTCAGGCTACAAAACTTTGCTAGGAACCAGTTACGTGATTTGGAAGAAAGTCCAATTTTCAAAAAATCACTACCCAGGCGCAGGAGGGTCATAATTGTCATTCTACTAGCCAGGGAGAAGGTGATTCAAAGCCTTTGCAAGCAAAAAAACGAAAACAAAAAAAAACTGTAAGATTCTTCTCTCCACTTATCCACCCAAAAACTAAGTGGAGTTGTGGCTAAAACTGGTACAGCATTATCCTTGAGGAAAAAGAACTAAGGACCTTGCCCAGGTCCAAAGTTCAAGCTCCCCACCAAGAAAGAATAAAAGGAGTCCAGATACCTTAGTTTCAAAACTATATCTGGATATCTTAGTAGATTTTTCTGATCTTTCCTCATTCATCTCATGGAACCACATAATCTTGATCCTGATCTGACTAAGAGCCTGCATTGTGCTTAATAAATTCATTCCACATATTCCAGTAGAATCTGGACAGCTAACAGCCACTTACCAATGCTTTATTCTACGTTTAGGCCAGTATGTCTTCATACCATCTACACAGTCAGCTATATCATCTTTCCAGAAGTATCATTGACTGTAGAACACTCAGAACTAAAATAATTCCATAAAGATGTAATAAAATTCCTTGATTCGTTAAGAAAATTTCTGTACCACTTAGAGCAAGTACATTAGTGGTATTTACCTCTGGCCTCTTTTTTTAAAAACATTTATTAACATTGAATTTTACATCATATTTCAAATGTTTTTGTTTAACCAACAAGTATTCAAGAAGGGAATCGCTATACAATCACTGGCACATAAATTTTAGAATATAGTAAAAATTAAGCTGAGTCTTTGTATGTCATAGATAGAGATTAATCTATAATAAAACACATGTCTATAGAGTGTATAGTCTATCCTAGATTTTTATGTCTATGTAGTTATGTTTATATCTCCAAAATTATGTCCAGAACTTTGGGTATCAACTATTCAATCATCGCTCTACTACTGTTTGAAACTAATATCCATATATTAAGGATACCATGTACCTTTTGTTCCTTGGTCTTGACTTATCTCACTCAACAGGATTCACTCTAATTTCATCCACTATCCCAAAAATGCCATTATTATTTTTTTCTGTGCAGATCTTCTTTTTATGTATTTATTTTTATTGTAATTTATAGAAGGGTTACATTATATTCACCAGATAGAAGGTGCAATACTTCTCTAACTTTGATACCCATGTAATGATATGGTCCCCATTTCCCTTCCCCTACCCCCACTCATGTTCATTTCCCCCCTTCCCTATCCAATTTCAAATAACCAATTAGGCACATATGAAATATATCAGAAAACAAGGTGAAATATTGTAACAATATGATATAACCAAGGGATAGCAAAAGAGATTAGAGATCACATAATCCATTAAGGACAACAATCACTCATTATATGAGTTTTGTTTCTTCATCTTGGAGGTCCTTACATTTAGTGTCATACTATTTGTCACGATGTCTCTAGATTTTGTTCTATTGTAAATCTCTGGTAGCAGAGCCCATGGTTTCTACCGAATTTGACAAATGAGGGAGACTCTTGGGCCTATGTTCCTTTGAGTTTGGCTTACTTCACTTAATATGATTTTTTTCCTTTTCATCCACTTCCCCGAGAATGCCATTATTTTATCTTGTCGGTTGGCTATATATCATTCCATTGTGTGTGTGTGTGTGTGTGTGTGTGTGTGTGTGTGTGTGTGTGTGTGTGCGTGTATCACATTTTTTTTAGTAGGGCATCTGGTTGATTCCATCATCCAGCCTCATTTTCTACAGATATTTTTATAGTCTCTTTTTTATTTTCAGGGTAATGTATAGAGGGGTTACGATTACATTTACTGGTAGTGGACTGCATTACTTCTCACACATTTATTCTACTCCACATGTTTTTGTCCCCAGTTCCCTCTCCCCTCCCCTTCCCAATCATCTTGTTTCCCCCCTTCCCTTTCCTATTTGACATAAACAAATAAACATATATACAATATGCCAGGGAAAAAATCAGATACAGTAACAATCTGACCTTAACCAAAGGGCAAAATAAGAGATGAGAAATAACATAGTAGATTAAGGACAAAAATCACACAAGATTAAGAGCAACGATGACACAAGATATAGCTCTTGTTCCCATATCCTAGAGATCCTTTCATTTAGTCTCATCCTATATGACCTTATATACCTAGGTTTTTGAGTTATTGTAATCCTCTGCTAGGAGAGTCCTAGATGTGAACTAATTATTACAAATGAGGGAAACCATTGAGCTTATGTTTCTTTGGGTCTGGCTTGCTTCACTTAATAGGAATTTTTCCAAGTCTTTCCATTTCCTTACAAATGGGCGGTGTCATTACTTCTGATGGCAGCATAGCATTCCATTGTGTATAAGTACCACATCTTCTTGATTCAGTCATCTACTGAGTGGCATCTGGGTTGGTTTCATATCTTTGCTATGGTAAATAGTGCTGCAATGAGCATCATTGTGCTATTGGCTTTAGTATGCCCTTTTTTCTGGACAATTGGGTAGATGCCAAGTAGTGGATTTGCTGGATCATAGGGGAGCTCTATGTTCAGTCTTTTGAGGAACCACCACACTGCTTTCCCTAGTGGTTGAATGAGTTTACACTCACACCAACAGTGTAGGTGTGATCCCCCCTGGTCACTTCCCCACCAGTATCTCTTATTAGATTTTTTGATAATGGCCATTCTGACTGGAGTCAGGTGGAATCTCAAAGTTGTTTTGATTTTCATTTCCCTTATTGCTAGAGATATGAAGCATTTCTTCATGTGTCTAAAGCCCATTTTAATTTTTTCTTCAGAGAATACTCTTTTAAGTCTTTAGCCCACCTTTTAATAGGATGGTTGTTTCTTTGAAGATTTGTTTGGGAGAGATTCATTTTCTTCAGCTACAGATATATTTTAGATAACTACATATATTTTTGTAGAAAAAAGAATGGAAGCCATCATGCTGGCTCACAACTTAATTTCAGCTACTTAGGAGGCTCAGGGCTTAGGATCACAGGTCAAAGCCAACCAGGGCCCTACAGTGTGTGAGATCAAACTCTGTGAACATACAATGACTGTAAGAGGAATCTCACTGCCTGGGAATGTAGCCTAATGGTAGAGTGCTCACCTAGAATGCATGAAGACCTAGGTTCTATTCACCGGTACCGCATACTCAGAAAAAAGCTAGAAGTGGCGCTGTGTCTCAAGAGGCAGAGCACTCACCTTGGGCAAGCGAGTCCAATGAAAATGTCTAGGCCCTTAGTCCAAGCCCTAGGAATGGCAAAAAGAAAAAAAAGAGCAATCTTACTTAAGTAACAAGGAATGTACCCTATATTTGTTTATTTATTTATTTATTTTTTTGTTTAAACACTAAAATGTATTTATATGAGATGAATCATTCAATCCTAAAAACAAAAAATTCATTTTAGTTTACTTTTCATACATTTTTCATTGACAAAATTGTGGTATACATGTCTGTGAATATTTACATAGGCATATATGTATATTGTATATACATATATAAACAGCTCTAGGCAATCAGAGCCTGAGCACTGTCCTTGGGCTTTCTCAAGGCTTGTGCTATACCACGAATGACAGAACCATTTTCTGCTTTCCTTTTTTTTTGCATTTTTTTATTGTAGTTATCAAAAGGGTTACATGATATTTGCCAGACAGAAGGTGCATTAATTCACATACATTTATAGCCTTTCACATGTCTTGGTACTCGTTTCCCTCCCCCCCCACACTCCCCACCCGTCTTGATTTTCCCCCCTTCCCTATCAAATTTCAAATATCCAAATACAAATAAATTCAATATATCAGATAACAAAGTGAGATACTATACCAATGTGAGATAACCAAGGGACACCAAAGGAGATGAGAGACAACATAGTACATTAAGTACAACAATCATTCATTATATGGCTTTTGTTTCACTATCCTGGAGGTCCTTTCAATTAGTTTCACATTATATGTCCTTATGTATCAAGATTTTGCTCTATTGCAAGTCTCTGCTAGTAGAGCCCAAGGTTTCTACTGATTATGACGAATGAGGGAAACCATTGAGCCTAAGTTCCTTTGAGTCTGGCTTACTTCACTTAATATGATTTTTTCTAAGTCTTTCCATTTCCTAACAAATGGGGCGATGTCATTCTTTCTGACAGCAGCATAGAATTCCATTGTGTACAAATACCACAACTTGTTGATCCACTCATCAACTGAGGGACATCTAGTTTGGTTCCATATCTTTGCTATGGTGAATAGTGCTGCAATGAACATGGTTGTGCTAGTGGGTTTAGTATGTACTTGCTTCTGGGTGTTGGGCAAATGCCAAGTAGTGGAATTGCTGGGTCATAGGGGAGTTCTATATTTAGCCTTTTGAGGCACTGCCACACTGCTTTCCACAGTGGTTGAACAAGTTTGCACTCCCACCAACATTGTAGTAGTGATCCCCCCTGGCCACATCCCCTCCTGCATCTGTTGTCATTCGTTTTCCTGATCCTGGCCATTCTAGCTGAAGCAATCCAAAATTTCATATGGAATAATAAAAGACCCCGTATAGCAAAAACACTTCTTAGCAGAAAGAACAGCACTGGAGGAATTTCAATTCCAAACTTTAGACTCTATTACAGAGCTATAATTCTCAAAACAGCTTGGTACTGGCACAAGAACAGGCCTGAAGACCAATGGAATAGAACGGAGGACCAAGATGTTAAACCACATACCTATGGCCACCTAATCTTTGACAAGGGAGCCAAAAAAATAGAATGGAAGAAAGACAGCCTCTTCAACAAGTTGTGCTGGCAGAACTGGTTAAGCACCTGCAGAAAACTAAAGCTGGATCCTTCTTTGTCACCTTGCACTAGAATTAACTCCAAATGAATCAAAGACCTGGATTTAAAAGCTGACACATTGAAAACTCTACAGGAAGGAATAGGAGATAAAATAGGCCTCCTTGGCACAGGTCGAAACTTTCTTAATGAGGACCAAGAATCACAACAAATCAGAGAAAGGCTGGAAAAGTGGGACTGCAGCAAACTGCAGAGCTTTTGTATGGCAAAGGACATAGCTAATCAGGAAGCCTACAGAGTGGGAGAAGATTTTCACCAACCAAACAACGGACAAAGGCCTCCTATCTAAAATATATCAACAACTCACAATATTGAATCACTCCAAAACTAACCTCCAAATTAACAACCATCCCATTAAAAAATGGGGCAAAGACTTAAAGAGAGTCTTCTCTGAAGAAGAAACAAAAATGGCCTATAGACACATGAAGAAATGCTCAACATCTCTGGTCATAAAAGAAATGCAAATCAAAACAACTCTAAGATTGTACCCTATATTTATACAGACTTAAAAATTCATTAAGAAATTAGAAAATATGTATAAAGTGCATAATTTCTTTTGTGTGTTAGCACTGGGTCTTCAACTGAGTGCTTCAGCTCTATCCCTGACCTTTTCTGCTCAAGGCTAGCACTCTACCAATGCAGCCCCAAATCAACTATCTTCAATTGAGATATAAGCGGTGAATATTTCAGGGTGCTTCATGAAAAACATTTTTATAAATTGAAACTTTCAGCGCAGTCTTATTTTTGTATGAATGTTGAGATGGGAAGAGACAGAAAAAGTGAAATGTTTCCTGATCCCCATAGAGAAGAGACTCAGCAGAACCACTGTGGTCTGCAGGCTTCTTTGTGAGTTTTGTTTGCTTGTTTGATTTTTGTCAATTGTGGGGCTTGAACTCTGGGCCTGGGCACTGTCCCTGAGCTCTTCAGCTCAAGGCTAGTGCTTTAATCTGTGAGCCACAGTGCCACTTCAGGTTTTTCTGGCAGTTAACTGGGTACTTTGGCTGGCTTTAAACTTTGATTCTCAGATCTTAGCCTCCTGAGTAGATAAGATTATAGGTTTGAGGTACCATCACAAGGCTGCTGCTCTATTATTATGCAGGTTCTGGAACAAGAACTTCAAGTTCTTACTTCAATTTTTTCTTCTCTTGCCTGATACTCTGCCATTTGAACGAAGCCCCAGTTCCTGGTCTTTGTTGGTTAATGAGAGATATTCTGATTTTCTAATATTCAGAGCAATGATTATAAAACCCAGCATTTTACTTACTTGAATAAATTAAGAGACAGGACCTAGTGAGATGGAAAACAAAATTTTTTTTCAAGTTGCTATCCTGTTCTAATGCATAAGTCTGGCTATTTTGCTTACACACAAATATGTATTTTACCAGTTTCTACTCTATTTTTGCCTAGCTTAAAACCACCACTGCCATTTCATAGATTTTGTTGTTGTTGTTTGCGGTGCTTGAAGTCTGTGCCTGGGCTGTTCCTCAGATCTTCAGTTCAATGCCAGTGCTCTACTACTATTGATTTGGCCAGTCCTGGACTTGAACTCAGGGACTGACCACTGTCCTTATATTTTCTCAAGGCTAGGGCTCTACCACTTCAGCCTCAGCACCACTTCCAGCATTTTTCTATGTATGTGGTATTGAGGAATTGAACCCAGGTCTTCGTGCATGCTAGGCAAGCACTCTACCACTAGGCCAAACTCCCAGCCCAAAATTATTCATCATTACTATTAGCTATCTTCTTTTTTTATTATTGATTCATCATGGTGCTTGGACTTTGGGCCTGGACACTGTCCCTGAGCTCTTCAGCTAAAGGCTAGAGCTCTTCCTCTACAGCTTCATTTTTGGTTTCTGGTAGTTAATTGGTGATGTAAGTCTCACAAATATATGTGTCCAGCCTGGCTTTGGGCTTTGAACCAAGATCCTCCAATCTCAGCCTCCATAGTAGCTAGAATTACACGCTTCAGCCAGCAGTACCTGACTGTTTGATGTCTCTGTCTCTGTCTCTCTGTCTCTGTCTTTCTGCCTGTCTCTCTCTCCCTCTCTCTCTCTCTCTCTCTGTCTCTCTCTCTGTCTCTCTGTCTCTCTGTGTCTCTGTCTCTCTCTCTCTCTCAGTGTCTCTCTGTCTCTCTGTCTCTCTGTCTCTCTCTCTCTCTCTCTCTCTCTCTCTCTCTCTCTCTCTCTCTCTCTCTCTCTCTCTCTTTTGGTTGTAAGACTTTAATTGTGCACCTGTTCAGTGTCCCTGGGCTCTTCAGCTCAAGGCTACAACCTTAAACACCTTGAGCCACATTGTTACTTCTGGTTTTCTGGTGATTAAGTGGAAGTAACAGTTTCATGGACTTTAGTGTCTGGCCTGGCTTTGAACTGTGATCCTCAGAACCCAACCTTCTGAGATCATTTCCAGCTTTTTTTGGTGTAAGTGGTACAGAGTAATTGAACACAGGGCTTTCTGCATACTAGGCAAGCAAACTACCACTAGTGTGCACTCCAGCCTTAGATAGGGCTTTCTTTTTCTTTTTCTTTTTTTCACTCATGGGGCTTGAACTCTGGGCCTGGATGTTTACCTTAAGCTCTTCAGCTCAAGGCAAGAGCTCTACCACTTGAGGCACTTTGTCATTTTGAATTTTCTGGATTATTTGGAAATAAGATTCTCACAGTTTTTTATGCCTGGTCCGTCTTTGAACCTCGATCCTCCAGGGTAGCTAGGGTTACCATGGTGAACCACCAATCACGGGCAGTAAATTATTATTTTTTGCATGTCCTATGGCTTCAACTCATGGCCAGAGCACTGTCCTAGGGCTTGCTCAAGGATAGCACTTTACATCAGCCAGCCAACTCCCGGTCCAAATAGGCCACTCTTGAAGCTAGAATTACAGAGATCTGCCATAATACTGGCATGTCGTTATCTAAGTATATAATTTTTCTTCTATTTTTGATGGCTTTTCCTTAGTGGACATATTTTCTATATATTTTATGGAAAACTTCCTTCCCAATGGGGCCATAAATTAAGCCTAGTGGAAGAGTTCTTGCCGAGCATGAATGACGACCCAAGTTCAATTCCTCAGCACAACATAGATAAAAAAAGATAAAAGTGGTGCTGTGGCACATGTGATAGAACTTGCGCCTTAAGAATAAACAAAAACAAAAACAAGGATAGTGCTCAGGTCCTGAGTCTAAGCACAGTACTGGCAAAAAAATTCTGACCAAAGTAGACATTTAAACTTATTGTACTTTTCAAAAAAATTGTTGTCAAGGTGATATACAAAGAGATTGCTGTTACATATATAATGAGTACATTTCTTGTAAACACTGTTAACCCCTCCCCCCTTTTCTCTTTCCCTTCCCCCCAATCATAAATTTCATTTACAACAAATATATATGTATTTTCATTCCTGAAAAAAATAGTTTAAAATGTGATCAAATAAATGATGTAGGTTGATATATTTATCAAAATGGATTACTTGAACTCTAAAATAAACATTCTAGGTAATTTTTCTCATAAAATTGTAGTAATGCTATAAAACTAATAAAAAAGGAATTTTAGTTATTAATTTCTTATGTTTAGCAAAGTAAATACAATGAATACTTGACAAGAATCATGAGAGCAAGATAAAGAGATGTCTTTTAAGAAGGGGACAGGGAAGCTCTAAATCCAGACTGGCCTCCAAGTTGCCTTCAGACAGTAATTCTACTTCAGAGTCCTCAGAAGTGTCTCCTTCCTCATGAGAAACAGAATGTCCTTCCTGAGTTAAGAGGGGGATGGATTCTGGTTTGTCGAATGGAGATTGAGTCTCTTTTAGTGAGATGGATGGGTGTGGATAATCTGTGAGGATGGATTCATTTTCCTCCAATGAATCCAGTATTGAGAGTACACTTGCTGCTTCCCATGGGGACATTTTCCATGAGCCCAGCGTGTGCCCCTTCAGCTTGCACAATAAGTGGAGTGTTACTCTGACTCAGATGGACTGACTCTGGGTGGAGTGTGAAAGGAAACGGAAGGAAATCTGGCTGCTCTTTTTCTTCCTCCATAGTATCTGCAGGTTCAACTGTGTCACACATGCGGTTCAGAGCAAACGGTATATCCACAGTACTCTAAACCTGTTTGGTAATTTCTACAGAAGGCCCATGCTTTCTGGAGTGCAGTGATGATTCTCAGTCTCCATCAGTCACCAGCTCCATTGGTGGGTTTTTCATCCGGAGTTCAGGATAAGCTCTTCCACGATGACCAAAACCTAAGAATGGAAATAGGTACAGAGTGGACAGAGTGGACTCTGCAAGTTGAAGTGTCACTCAACTTCCATGAGGATCTAATGGAAGAACCTGTAGAACTGGAGTTTGGACTGAACACTGAGGAGGTGTAGGGTCTTTCTAATGAGTGCTTATTCCCGAGTCCTTTCAGAGGACAGACATTACCTGGCTATCACCACCTATAAAGGGCATTTTGCCAAGCTCTGTAGAAGTAAGGGCCAACCAATATCTAGACCACATGGGCTTCCTACTCACAGGCTCTGAGGCACCCACACCAGGACTTCTACTTTTTCTGGGTCTTACTGGTCGCACATTCCTCCAGCTGGTCAAAAAGTATGTGTTTAGAGGAGCAGGTCCAAAGCCGGCATGTGGAGCCTCATATAGAGCTTGAGTTGTGTCAGGGTGTGGCAGTTCTTGAACTCGGAGAAATCACTGGGGTAGAAGTCCATTCACATCGTATAGATGAAACACATGATGCTGTGGGCACATTTGGTACAAGGAAAGTGAGAGCCTTCTCTCTCCATCCTGAGCCTTCTACCAAAGCCCCTTTGGTAGAAGGACTCTAATGCTGTGGCTGGCCTGCAGGGATGTGCACTTATGTGCTGGGAGGGGGGTAAGAGACACTCGAGAACAGGATGACTTTTACACCCCACTTCCAGAAGCTTCTGAGAGAGGCCTCTATGCATCTGTCCAAAGTAAACGCACCTTAAATTAAATAAGTAAATGCTCTAAATAAATCAATAAGTGAATGCTCTAAATAAAGAACTAAATGCTCATTCCTCTAATCTTAGCCACCCAGCAGGCTGAGCTCTGAAGATCACAGTGGAAAGCCAGTCTAGTCAGTAAAAGTCTAAAGGCACTTGTCTTCAATTAGGCAGCAAAAAGCCAGAACTTGACCTATGACTCAAATGGTACAGTGCTAATTTTTGAACACCAAAGGGATGGCATTTAGACCTGGGTTCAGGTTCAAGTGGCAGCACTGGACCACACACCAAAATGTAAATGCTTTCAGGTTCTAACAGGCAAATCTATCACAATCCCTCCCTGATGGCTCAAAAGTGATTCAGCCCCCAGCTTTTCCTCTGACTCCAGTATTTCACAGGCCTCCACCATTAGTACTGACACCTCATTTCTTACTGGGAAATGGGATTTCCTAGGATGTCACCTAGGTGAGGGCTGCAGTTGGGAGCCACTTACTCATGCCTGAAATCCAACTTCTCAGTAAGCACACTGTTGAGACTCCAGTAGCTTGTGAGGGAAATGAAATGGCATGGTGTCCCAGTCATAATAAAGTAGTTTGTGCACTTGTATCATGCTTAGCTCCCCTGTGAACACCGCAGTGAACCAAACAGGCTCAGAGAGGAGCCAAGTATTCCAAGACTTGGCCAGGAAGGGTGAGCAAACCTGGGTTTGGAGGGGGAACACTCACTTTTTCAAGAGAATTTCCAGCAACTACTACATTGTCCTCCACTATTTGAAATTGTGCAGGAAGTTTCCCACATAAAAGAGATCACCTTTCTGGTAGGCAGGGATCAGCTTTGTCAGCAGCATCTCCAACAGGCCTTCCTCCATGATCCATAGGTTACAAGGCTCTTTCAGAGTCTGAGCTGACTTACCATCACACTATGTTGGCAAAACAGTGGATATTTCAAACGTAGGAATGGGACCACACTTCACACTGAGGAATTGGAATAGAGTAGATGGGAAATGACACACTCTAATCTCAGTATAGTCACTTGAAAGCACACAAGAAGGTTGTAGTCTGTGGGCAGGATGATGGGTTCAAATAGGTTTCCTCTCAATATACCTCATCTGAGTTGCCCTGGAGTTTCCTGGCTTTCTTCCTAGAGAAATGCCTGATATACTGGAATTTTGGCTTGGCACTGATCCAGCATCTACTTCTTCAAGTGAGACATCCATATCTCTCATGCCTGAGATGCGAGCCTCCTGACCTTTGGCAACAGCACAGCAACATCTTTCTGGTTCCTGAGCCACAGGCCAAGGGAGCTGGCTTGAGCTGGTTGTCACATACAGTGGCTTGGTTACAAGGGTTCCATATTCTGTTCCATTGTGAGGGAGGTAGGGTCACCTTTCAATGCCCAATGACCAAATCTCCTCGGTCACAGAAGATCTCCCCAAAGACATACTGGAGGCTGAATCTCCCTTCCCACCTCACATATGGATGTAGTAAACAGCACACCTTTTTGTTCAAATCCCAAGTCATTAACTAGGCGTAAGTGCTAGCCTGGTCTCAGGCTCAAGGAGCCTTTCTTATGTAAGATCCAAACTTAACTGTCACTATTCCCCTTACCCTTCACAAGACATTTTGCTTCACAGTGCCTTCTCAGCTTGCATTTTGCCTCTTGCACATTGTTTTTGCTAGTCCTGGGACTTGACCTCAGAACCTGACCATTGTTCTTAGGCTTTCTTTCGGCTATAGCTGTCCCACCAAGCCACAGCACCACTTCCAGCGTTTTCTATGTATATGGTACTGCAGAATCAAACCGGAGTCTTTTTATGTGGTAGCCAAGCACTCTACAAATAGATGACACAACCAGGCCATCTTGCACATATTTTTCACTTCAATCTACTAGGAATATCTGTGCTGTCATCTGTAAAAATGCAAGTGGGAAAATCACAGAAGCATTAGTGACATAAAAAAAGTCTTACAGACATAGATAAGTGTTCATTCTTTGTAGGAGAAAGGATGTTTTGATATGATGATGATGACTATTGATAAATACGTTATCAGGGTTTAGACTTTGGCCCAGTGTTAGAGTGCTTGCCTAGCATCCATGAAGATCTAGGTTTGAGTCCTTAATATCACACACATATAAAAATCCATATGGCAATGTGGCTCAAGTGGCAGAGGGCTAAACTTGGGAAAAGCCAAGAGCAATGCTCAGGCCCTGAGTTCAAGCCCCAGGAATGGCAGAAAAAAACAAAAGAAAAGAAAAGAAAAGAAATGTGCTTTTTAAAAGTTATTTACTCACAGCATTTGCCTCTGAATTCTTTGCTTCTGCATCTTGTGATTTATCCCTTTCCCTCAATGTAGACAAGAAAATCAGATTTTATCACTTGCTATCCTGTTGTCCAATCTTTGGATATTAATTCAAAATACAATATTGCCTGACATATTGTGTGTGTGCATTTGTGTGTGTATCTGCCAATGTGTGCATGCACACATGTGTACAAGGTTTAGGGCTTACTCACAGGGCCTGTGTGATAACCCTTAGCATCTTTTCCTCAAAGGTATTGGTCTTTCACTTCTAGCTTATTATAGGTAATTGGAGTTGAGAGATACACTCAATTTCTTGCACTGTGTATTGGAACCCAGTGCTGGGTTCTCATATTGTTAATTGTAGCTATAGAGAAGGCTGAGGTCTGGGGATCCTCGTTAGAATCCAGCCCCTGAAAGAAAGTCACTGATAGAAATCTTTATCTTCAGTTAAGCACGAATAAATAAGGCAAAAGTGGAACTGTGGCTCAGTTCCTCTTGTACCAGCCATGAGAAAATTAGTAATTGGCAGCACCTGGTCCCTGAGAGAAATCCTTAGCACTGGTTCAAAAAAAGAAAGAAAATAATGAAAAAAATTAAAACTTCCTGAGGAATCCATAAGGATAAACTTGCCTGTGAATAATCTTGTCATTTCAGATTCCCTCAAGAGCTTATGTCTCTCTATATTTTATCAAGTGTTTTTAAAGATATTTACATATTTTCTATCTTTCTTAAACAAGATAGCCATCCACAAAACACAAACACAAACTCTCACAGAGTATACCACCCACCCATAAGTGTCTGGCTATGTATATATGTATAGTCATATGTACTGATCTGTCTCTCTATACTAATATATAAATGCATAAACATATGTATTTAGACAAACAGGAAACATACATAGATAGGTCTCAGGCATTTCCAGATTTTGTGCAAGTCTTCTGAGTGCAACTTACCATTGTATTGTTTGTCAAGATAGAGTCCCTCTAACTTTTGGCCAGCTTCTTGTCCTTTGATACTTTTTTTGCCAGTCCTGGGTTTTGAACGCTAGGCCTGGATGCTGTCACTGAGCTTGAGCTTCTTGCATTCAGTAGTTTATTGCAGATAAGAGTCTCATGGAGTTTCTGTCCTGGGCTGGCTTTGAATTGTGATCCTCAGATCTCAAACTCCTGAGTAGCTAGGATGACAGTCTTGAGCTACCAGTACCTGGTTCGTTTGCCTCTTTTACCCTTTTTTTGGCCCCACCACAGCCATGGTATCTAACTTCCTATGTTCTCTCCATCTGCCCCCAGACAGGGGTCTGACAGATGCTTTCCACCCACTTATTCATGTCCTCTCTGTATTGGCTGACAACTAAGACATGCACTCACTTGTCTGGATGCCAAACACAAAGCCATGTGATTGTTTCTCAGTCTGGAACATCCTATCAGATTTATAGCACCACAGACGGTCAGGTTGATGCTCCTCCAGGGCTTCTTAAATTGTTCTCATATGAATCCACAACACGTTTGTCATCACTTGTCCAGCTAATTCATGGACTACAAATTTAGATCCCAATACCATGAGGACACTCAAGGGTGCATTAGGAGTGTGACCTGCAGGTGGATGTGAGCCTGTCTAACTTGGAGGGGATTTCTCCACCACAGGAAATGGAATACAAATTTAGAATCTGCTTTCATGAGGTGACAATCTCTGGCAGATGTTCTTATCAAATGTGGCACTGCCTACTTCCAGCTTAAAACATGGGTTGATGACCCAGCATAACAGAGAATGTATTCACCCAGGCCCAACACATAGGCTGGGACCCTGAACTTTCAGGTCGCATTTGGCTTTGAAGGTCATGAGATCTTAGTCTACAAATGATGAGCCCCCTCCCGTGAGGCATAGCAAACGGAGCCAAAGTGCAACCCAGTTAAGCACCAGATCAAGCTTCCCTTCATCAGTAGGGTTTGAAAACTGTGCATAGCTTCTGTTTGAAGCCAGTCCAGAAAGGAAAGTCCATGAAACTCTCATTTCCAGTTAACTGCCAAGAAAAAGCCAAAGATAGAGATGAAGCTCAAGAGAGGTAGAGAGCCATCTGAACAGAATGGTTACACCCTGCAACATCCTCATTATCTGATCTTGAAACCATCTCTGAGTGCATCCCAGCATGCAGCCAGCATCTGGGGGTGACAGTGACCCCTGCGCCCATTGGCAATCTGCACTGTCTCTGATATCTGTAATGTGAACCTCATTCTGTTGGGTTTGTGAAGCGGTGTCAACCCTGCAGAAGGAACCAACTGTGCCCTAACTCCCACTGTCCCCTGGGGCCCCTAGCATTCCCCCATCTGCACCCCTCCTGTGGCTTCTGATCCTAGGGAGCCCTCCTGCCCTGTCCAACACTAACATGAAGTGCATATTTCTTCTCCTGGGGCAACTTCTCCACAAAGAGTACATGACATGCCCACTCTCCAGGCACGGGGAGATCCTGCCAAAGTAGCAAATCAGTGATAAGGACATAAAGTGATGAATAGAATTTTAGATCCTGATGGTAGACAGTCTGCAAAATCCAAGGGAGAATGGGATTGGAGGGAACCAGGGATCAGGATGTGGGCATGGAGCTTCCCTGCCAAGGGGGTGGGGGAAGTCACAGGCCGGGGAAGCACAGGATGATCCATGGGCCCTGTGCAGCTACTGGGTCACCCCCTTCTGCATCTCAGCCTTTGGCTTTGAGCTCTGTGATCGTCAAGATGTGCACAGTCTGTACTCTGGCTGGCAGAAGAAAGGACCCTGGGAATACAATTGTAGACCCTTTGTGAGTGTAGGAAGCGTTAGTCTGGACACCCAGTCCAAGAGGAGCTAAAACTGGAGTCGAGGGGTGTGCAAGGAGTGGTGTGAGGGTTGTGGGCAGTCACAGTCACGGCAGAGGTGGCTCTGTCTGTGGGGTGAGTGCCTCCCTGCAGGCACAGCACTGGAGATATCAGAGATCCACATGAAAAGGAAAAGCTGGAAATGGCACTATGTTTCAAATGGTAGAGCATCAACCTTGAGCAAAAGAGCTCAGGGACAGTACCCAGGACCTGAGTTCAAGCCTCATGACTGTAAAAGAAAAAGAACCAGGACTATGAGAGGGAACCTGGTATTCTCTGGGTCTAATCAGACACAAGAATAGGCCGGGATAGGCTGTGGAAAAACACAGAGAACATCTTCCCCCAGCTCATCCTGTCCTGCATGCAGGGACAGCCATGTAACTAGGGCTTCGGTGAGATCATCTTCACCCCTGTGCTGCCATCTGAATTGTAGGCCTCTGTCCTGGCATGGGGTGTCCTGATGGCTGAGCAGGTGCCCTAACCCTAGATGGAGAGCAGCCACTGAATGTGCGAGCTAAGGAAAGATCTGTTCCATAGCTATCAGGCCACCCAGCATGGGAGCCATAACCACCCCTCACCCAGGTAGAGACCAATGGTTCTTCAGGTGCTACTAACATTGCCCCACCCCTAGCTCTGGGTACACGTGACATTCCCTCCACAAGGAGCAGGACAAAGTGAGGGATCAGGAAGCTGCCTATGGGCTTCAGATGATGGCCAGGCTGGCACTACAGATGGCCTCACTCTGTCACCACCTTCCCCTGTCTCCATCTTTCCTCCATCATGCCTCTCTACCTCCCACACATTAACCTTGGAAACCAATGAACTGGGCTCTCATCATTCCTCTCATCTCTTCACCCACCTTGCCATGGGTCCATCCTTCTGTCACTTCCACCCCACACACATCCCACCACCAGCCACCCTGTAGCTTATGAGGATCCCACAGGAAGTTCTTGGTGAAGGGCTTGTGACCACAAAACAGTTACTATCACCCGCTCCGGCCTGATCCACCACAGAATAAGAACAGCCAAGCAGGCACACACTGCAGCAGAGTTGCTCTGCTGCCACCCTGATTTCTTCATGGCCAGGACTTGGCTCTCCTCAGCCTCTCAGCTCAGTAACCAGAACATTGTGCTTTCACAGAGCCATGGCTTCCAGTCTCCATGGACACAATGACATCAAAGTGATGCCAACTTCCCCACCTCTATATACTTCTAACTATGGGATGGGAGCTGAGGTTCTCTTCTGTGACTCCATCCGCTAAGAGGCTCATGCAGATTTCTATCCTTTGCTCATCATGGTGACTCTTTGGTTAACAAGTCACTGCTGGGCTTCCTGTTCACCACATATAGAACCCATACTCCAACACTTTTCTTAGAAGGACTGATGACTTTTAAATATTCTCTAGTTTTAAATTTCTAGTTCCTTCTCTCTTTCATTTATATATTGCCCTTCCTCACATACTTCCCTTTTTTAACCTTCCTTCTTTCATTCCTGGCATTGAACTCAAGACCTGGAGCTTTTTCTTAGCTTTTCTTTGCTCAAGGTAGCACTCAAGCTCTTGAGCCACAGCTCTACTTCAATCTTTGTACTTGTTCTGAACTGAGAGTAAGAGTCTCATGCATTTTTCCCTTTGCTGGGTTGGTTTTAAACCACAATGCTAAGATCAGGATCCTGAATATGCCTCGGATTACAGGTATTATCTAATCAAAACAAATTCCTGATTTCTTTTTTAGACATAATTAGTTCTTTCAGGTGAGCCACCAGCCACTCATGCAAGAGAATTGCAGGATCCCAGCATTCATCTTGTCTCCAGTCTTATTCCATCCATCTCACAATGGCCATCTAAAACACCCTGCTGCATGCCTAAAGTCGCAAGGAACGTTCCCAACGCCAGGAGAAGCCCCCTTAAGCTCTGCCTCAGATATGCCCAGCCTCCATCCCACTTCCATATGAGCATTTGTTTAGGAGAAATTTCCTGAGCATTTCATCATCTTTTCCTCACCATTCAAATTTCATCTTTGGAGTCATTTCTCCCAGACAAAGAGGAACATGATCCATGGTTTGATAGCAGCTCCAGCTTCATAGTCCCAGCCACCAACACCCCCTCATTACCCTGCCAGACACCTGAATTCAAGAACAATGTTTTCACTACCCATGACCCTTATCAAATGTTTTAACTTATACACTGCATTAAAATAATTTTACTAAATGGAATAAACACATGGCATCAAGCTTCAGAATCTTTGCACCTGAACTTTTAGTGAATAACAGACATACCAGCATTTCTGTAGCCAACAGAAATCTTAGCTTTGAGATTTCAGCATTCCTGGTATCCAAGTTTGGATGTGCTAACACTGCCCTTAATGGGGCACTTCAATCACACAATCTCACAACAATCAATGTCATTTGACATTCACTGGTAGGTGGTGCTAGGAAAAAGACTGATGTGCCAACTCCATGCTGGCTTGACCTATGCCATCTCCAAATCTGGAGCAAGTGGGGCTCCTCTCTCCATGACACCTTTTGTGTACTACCCCAGGAGGACCTTTACCTTGAGACAAAATTATGAAGACTATCTCTACCAGCAAAGATTCCAGTGAGATGTGCCTACATGGATAAAACTAAAATCTCACTAAAGTGAGGTTGTTGGCAGTGCTGGAGCCTGAACTCAGGGCCTGGGCACTAAGCATTTGTACTCAAGACTAGCCCTTTACCACTTGAGCCCAAACTCCATTCCCAGCTGTTTTTATTTTTGGTAGTAAGAATCTATCAGACTTTCCTGTTCTAGGTGACTTGGAACTTCCATACTCAGATCTCAGCCTCCTGACCAGCCTGGATTAAAAGTGTGAATCAGCCATGCCCCAAACCTGAGGACTTCTGCCAGCAGAAGAGGAAGATGAGGGAGGGTTGGGCTCATCCTGCCCTGCATATGAAGGAGAGCATCAGCGCCTGAACTTCATTCCCTGTTGTAGGCTGCTGGAGGAAAAGGAAGGAAATAGGCACAGGCTGGCAGCAGATGCCACAGAACAACTTGTGACCAAGACTCCCAGAGCAGACCTCAGAATCGATGACAGAGTTGGATCTACCCAGTAACAGAGGCAGTGGTGACACCTGAAACTGCGCGTTTGAGCCTTTGCTGCTAGTAAACAGGGCCACCTATGTCTCAATGAGAAAGGTGAGATTTTGGTGGAGAAGGTGAGATTAAACATTATGTATCATGCAAGAAGACAGACTATAAGGGGTCTTTTATTATTCCAAGTGAAATTTTGGATTTCCTCTTCTGTTTCTTTTAAGAATGACATTGGGATATTGATGAATATTGCACTGAATTTGTACATAGTCCTTATCAAGATTGCCATTTTTACAATATTACTTCTTCCAAAGCAGGAGCATAGGTTTTTGCATTTCCTCAGTTCTGCGTTAATTTCCTTCTCCAGGGTTTATAGTTCCATCAAAAACGTGCTTTACATTCTAAGTTAATTCCTAGGTATTTTATTTTCTATGATAGCAAAATGAGTTGCTGTCCTGATTCTTGCCTCATTCCTCTCATTTGTTGGCATATAGGAGGGCAGTTGACATTGAGGCTTAATTTTGTACCCTGCTACCTTACCAAAGTTTTATATCAGCTCAAGCAGCTTCGGAGTAGAGTCTATAGGGTTCTTTAAATACAGAATCATGTCATCTGTAAGGAGAGAAAGTTTCAGTTCCTCTTTCCCTTTTCCTCCTCACTCCAGTTAGAATGGCCAAGATCCAGAAATCTAATAACGTATGCTGGAGGGGATGTGGCCAGGAGGGATCACTACTACACTGCTGGTGGGATTGCAAACTCGTTCAACCACTATGGAAAGCACTATGGCAGTATCCCAAAAAGACTAAACATAGAGCTCCCCTGTGATCCAGCAATTTCACTACTTGCCAATCGTACAGATAGGATATACTAAATTCACTAGAACAATAACCTTTATCACAGCACTATTTACTATAGCAAAGGTATGGAACCAACCCAGATGCCCGTCAGTTGAAGAGTAGATCAAATATGGTATTTTTACACAATGGAATTCTGTGCTTCTGTCAGAAAGAATGACATAGACGAATTTCTAAGGAAATAGAAAGACTGTAAAGTTTAGAAATTAGTTTCTGTCTCCTTCTCTCTCTCCTTCTCTATCTCTGTAAACTTTAGAAGTTGCTGTTTCCCTCTCTTTTCTCTCTCTCTCTCTCTCTCTCTCTCTCTCTCTCTCTCTCTCTCTCTCTCTCTCTCTCTCTCTCTCTCTCTCTCTCTCCAATCCGTAGGCTTGAACTCAGGGCCTGAGCTACTTTTGCTCAAGGTTAGCACTCTACCATTTGAACCACAGTGCTGCTTCTGGCTTGCTCTTTTCACGTAGTATTGAGGAATCTAACCCAGGCCTTCATCCTTGATAGGTTAGCACTCTACCACTAAGCCACACAGTCAGCTTTTAGAGGTTTCTGACAAAGGTTTTCCTACATGCTATTATTTCTTCTGTGAGTGCTCTTAATGCTTGCTGAAGGTTGACTTTGTTTAGAAGACTTACCCTAATGCTCCCATACACAGAGATTCTATATATAGCTAAATGTTTTTCATTACTCAGAATTTCTCTATTTCTCTATTGTGTATGTTGTGAAATGTACTGAAGACTGACTTCTGATTAAAAGTCATTGCACATTTGTTCTATTCATTAGTTTTCTTTTCTTCTATGGGAATCAGGTTTGTGATGAACACAGAAGTATGCCTTCCAGGTCAAACACTTTCCACATTTGTAATATTCATAAGGTTTTTCTCTCCTATGTGCATTTTATACTTAGTCATGCGTTCATGATGGATTTTTTCATATTCTTATATTCATACGATTTTTATCCTGTGTCTATGTGGTATCATGCAAACTCAACTATGAGTTCTTCAAAAAAATTTCCCTTTCATTTTATTCATCGGATTCTATCCTGTGGGTGTTTAGTGATAAATCTTGACTTGTGCCTTCTGGGGAAAAGACTGAACATTTGCTACATTCATTAAGGGTTTTATCTTGTGTTGGTTCTGTGACACAAGCTGAGTTTTCTTCCACAGACTAAAAAGTCTTTCCTATTTATTACATTGCTAAGGCTTCTCATATGTGTGAACTCTCTTATGCTTCTTGAAGGGTGAATACTGCATGAAAGACTTTCAACTTTGGTTATATTCCTAAGGTTTCTAATATGCGTGAATTCTGTTATGTGACTTCCATCTGAAGGTCTTACCACATGTGATGCACTCGTACAGTTTCTTTCCTGTGTGTGTTCTCTGATGCAATTTGAGGGAAGACTTCCATTTGAAAGACATTCCACATCGGTTACATTCATAAGGTTTTTCTCCTGTTTGAATTGTCTTATGCATGTTGAGGTTTGGCTTCTGTGTGAAGGACTTTCCACATATGTTACACTCATAAGGTGTTTCTCCTGAGTATATTCTCTGATGAACATGGAGTTTTACCATCCATTTGAAAGACTTTCCGCATTCACTACATGCATAATTTTCTCTCCTGTGTTTGTTCTATTATGCCCATCAAGATATGACTTCCACTTGAAGGTCTTTCCACATTTGGAGCACACATAAGGTTTCTCTCCTGTGTGTGTTCTTTGATGCAATTTGAGGGAAGATTTCTGTCTGAAAGACTTTACACATTGGTTACATTCATAAGGTTTCACTCCTGTGTGTATTCTCTGATGAACACGAAGTTTTCACTTCCCTTGGAAAGACTTTCCACATTCATTACACTTATAAGATTTCTCTCCTGTGTGTGTTATTTGATGAACTCGAAGGTGTATCTTCTGGGTGAAAGACTTTTCAAATTTGTTACATTCATAAGGTTTCTCTTCTGTGTGTCTTCTCGGGTGCAAAGTGAGGTATGATTTCAGTTTAAAAGTCTTCCCACATTTATCCCATTCATAAGATTTCTCTTCTGTGTGAGATCTCTGATGTGTGCTGAGAGCTGAATTCTGGGCAGAAATTTTATTACGTTCCTCATATTCATAAGGTTTGTCTTCTCTTGGAGATCGAGGTTGGAGCGTCAGGTCTGACTTCTCAGAAATTAATTTTCACACTTGATGTACGCATCACATATCTCAGGATATTTGCTCTGAGGTATTGTAAGGCGTATTTCATTACTGAAAGATTTCTCACATTCACTACATGTATGAGGAGTCTCTCCTGTGTACATTTTTGGATGTGTAGTGATGGTCGGTGTGAAGTACAATATTTTTCATCACACAGTACATTTAGCAGTTTTCCTCCCTCCCTGAAGAATTTCTTGGGTAGGGAGAACAGAATTATGATACTGCAGATCTTTTGGACTGTCACAATCATGAATAAATTGCTCTGAATATCCGATGGATTTTTTAAGAAGAGGAGACATATGAGATCTATATGCAGCATGCATCTCATCAGGCTTAGGAGACAGAAGCATGTTCTGACACTTAATGAACTCACCCCTAAGTTGTTACCGTTATTACTAATCAGCTCTGGATTATGTGTAGAGCTCAAATTTAAAGTTGTTGCTAATCTCACGTTTTCCTCCACTTCGATACTACTTGCAACTGCTACTTCACAAAGACATTCATGTGGACTTTCCTGGCAGGTCTTGAACACATTTTCCATTACCTGGACATCTAAAATGAGTCATAGAAAAAAAGACACAAACATACATGAGATACAAATATTCCTTACTGTAAAGGTAATGACTTTACTTTCCCATCCTAAGTGTTAGATATTTTAAAATATAAAAGTGGAAATTGATTTGTGAGAAATATATGCTTTTCTCCCTAACATATTAAGAACATGATATTTTACATGACCAATAAGGTTTTTCTGTGTTTTAGTTCTCTTTTTATATCACAGGAAATATTTCTTGAAATTACCCATCTATGTATTGCTACAGTTTTAAGCTGAGTACTACCTATAGTATCCCTGCAGCTGTTTTTTTTCAAATACTGTTTTGTTTATACATTGAGGAATAGCTGCCTTTCTTTTATTTTTGAGAAATAATCTAAATATTGTGCTGTTTTGCATCTTTTTAAAACCTTCTTTTCTTTTCTTTTTTTTTGTAGTTCATAGGAATCGACCCTGCCCCTAAACAATTCAGCAGAGGACTATAACCCCTATCCTTGAGCTACAGCCCCACTTCCTGTTTTCTAGAGTTAAGTACAGATAAGAGTCTCAGGTCCTGAGTAGCAGATAGGATTACCTTACCTAGTTTCAATGCTGTTTGCTTATTAACCATTAAGTGAGGAACACGAATTTTTTCTAGATTCAGCGGCCACAAGTTTGGTTTATATGTCTGTTTGCCTTTGATCCAAGCAAGAACGATTCTTGAGAGTAAGGACTTACACCTATATCCCTTCAGTTACAACTTCTCACTAAAGTCTCAATTTAGGTATTTGTGGGAATTTTGAAATTTGTTTCTTTCCATTTGAAGTCTTATAAAAATTCATTTTCTAACACTCCTGTCACTCAGAACCATGGAAGACCAGAAAATCTCCAGCTCATTTTCTAGTTAATTTTCTTATGTTGATTGAAACTTTGTTGTTTTTTCTTTCCTTCCATTCCTGGGTTTGAACTTAGGACCTAACCACTGTCCTTGGGTTTTCTCAAGACTAGACCCCTACCAATGAAGTCATTACTTCTGGCTTTTTCTATGTATGTGGTAATAAGGAATCAAACCTGTGTCTTTGTGCATGCTAGGCAAGCACTCTACCACTAGGCTCAATTTCTGGTTGAAAGGTCTGGTTCTGAATACCAGTCTCTTCCTACCAGCAAAAAGATATTATCCTTATCAGAGAATAATGCCCTGACTTATTCCTTGTTTGCTCAATCATTTATAGTCTTAGTTTTAAAGAAATTAAATATCATTCTTTCTTTCTTTCTTTCTTTCTTTCTTTCTTCCTTTCTTTCTTTCTTTGTGTCTTCCTTTCCTTCCTTCCCTCTTTCTTCCCTCTTTCTTCTTTCTTTCTTTCTTTCTTTCTTTCTTTCTTTCTTTCTTTCTTTCTTTCTTTCTTTCTTTCTTGTTTTGCAGTCATGGGACTTGAATTCTAGACCTGGCTGTTCTTCCTGAGCTCTTCAGCTCAAGGCTACTGCCCTATGTCTTTAGCCTCAACCCCACTTCTCATTTTCTATTGGTTCATTGGAGAGAAGAGTCTAAGGTGTTTTGTGATAGGTCAGTCTTTGAACCTTGATCCTCAGATCTCAGCCTCCTAAGTAGCTAGGATTGACAGGCATGAGCCACGGGCTAATGGCTTTCTCATTTTATTTTGTTTCACAGTGATTTCTACAGAGAAATCTAACTTTAACTCTACTGCCACATAGAATTCATTATATCACCCTATGATTATTGGTGCCGGGGGTTTGAGCTAGCATGCACAAAGACCTGGTTCAGTTCCTTGGTACTACATACAAAGAAAAAGCCAGAAGTGGTGCTATGACTCAAGAAGTAGAGAGCTAGCCTTGAGAAAACCCAAGGACCATGCTCAGGCCCTGAGAACAAGCATAGGATTGGGAAAAGAAAATGATTCTTGATTCATTCACAAAGAATTCCATAGGTTCCACACAGTATTTAGGGTAACTAAGAATATTATTGCTCAGTACATCACAACATGAACTTACCAATGGGGCTCAGGCTCCAACATCAATATGAAGATGCATTCACTCACCTGTGATATTCTTGTTAGAGGAATTTCCTATCCAGAGTTCTGCACAGTGCTCTAGCTTGTCAATTAATACAGGTTTGGGAACACAGGGCCCTGTAAATTAGAAACAGTAGAGAATTATTGCTTATGCTGTGTCATCATTGCTTTAAGTTCGCAGACATCCTACTCACAAGTTATCTATTAAATCTTTTTTCTCATTTCTCACTGGCTCCATGGTTGACTTTTCCCCAGCTCTGGATTCATTTTGTATGGCATAAACTTAGCTGTCTTGCTCAAGGCTAGAAAAATACCAGTTTGAGTCCCAGCTCCACTTACATGCATAGGTCTTCATGCATGCTAGGCAAGCACTCCACCACAAAATCAAACTCTTGACACTCCACTAACAGTTTTGAGGGGTTATTTGGAGTTATAGAGTTTCATGGCAATTTTTATGCCATTGCTGGCTTCAAATTAGAATTCTTAGATTTCTTCCTCCTGAATATTTTAAGATTACAGGCATGAAACATTGCACTTAGTGCCAGGTTTCCATTATAAACTCACTGTTTAGTGATTTGTAGATTCTATTTCCAATAATGATATATATTCTATTCTGGATTGTTTATCCACTTACAATTACTGTGTAAGTTTGGAATGTCATCTCCATTAGAGGAAACATAATTTAGAACTGTTGTCAAAGTATCCTGAAGGTATCCTGAAGAATGAGTACAAAATTACCTTAGGTTTTCTTTAGAAAGTAATGATACTTCTCAGGGCCTGGAATCTTTCATTTAAATAGTATTGCAAGTTTGATAAACATTCACGTATCTGCAAAGTAACAAGGCACTTGGCCTTGCAAGTGAATTTGACTTTTGCTCACCTAAGGACACCAGGTTACTGTAGGTCTCCAGCATTACATCTCTGTACAGGGTCCTCTGAGCATTGTCCAGATGCTGCCACTCCTCCCAGCTGAAATCCACAGCTACATCATCAAATGACACCAGCTTCTGGAATGGCACATTTTCATCAAGTAATTAGCACTGAGTTATAAACACACCATGTCTGGAATTGTATTCTTTTTTTGTTGGAATTTTATTCCTTTACTTAAATGTTTAGACTTACATGAAATATTGACCTGAAAAGCTTAGGGATGGTGCCTAGGCCCAGAGTTCAAGTCCCAAGACCCACAAAAAAATAAAAAGGCAAGCCAGGTGTTGGTGGCTCACGCCTGTCATGCTAGCTACTCAGGAGACTGAGATCTGAGGACCATGGTTCAAAGCCAGCCTGGCACAAAATTCCATGAGACTCCTTTCCAATTACCCACCATAAAATGTTTAATGTCTTGTAGCATATCATGGTAGAGCAATTGTGGTATCAACAAAAATAAGTCGGGGGAGTAGATTTAGGTTATAAATGGAATGATTCCATTGCAAAGGAACTACATTATATGATGACATATGCTGGTACTGTGAGAATATTGCAAAATCTTAGGGTAGCAAGTAATAATACTGTGAAGTACACCCAGAATGTTAATGTTCTATGTCTGGCATAATAGTCACTTGGGGAAGAAACTTTTTTTTCTTTTTTTTGGCTGGGGGATTTGTAAGGCTTGAACTCTGGGCCTGGGCACTGTTCCTGAGCTCTTCAACTCAAGGCTATCACCCTACCTATGAAGCCACAGTGCCATTTCCCATATTCTAGTTGTTAACTGTAGATGAGATTATCATAGACTTTCTAATGCCCAGGCTGGCTTTGAACCAAATCTTTAGATATCAGCCTGATATCTGAGTAGCTAGGATTACAGGTAGAAGTCACTGCACCTGGCAAGAAATTTATTTCTTGCTGTTTTATACTACAAATTTAGTGTATGTTTTACTTTTTCAAAAAGACTGGGGATGACCTTTGTTCTGTATATAATGGGAAGAGGGGTACGGAGCTGTGAGCAGAAGAACTGAGGGGCAATACTCAGGGTAGGACAATAGCCTTAAACTAAAGAGCTCACGGCCCAAGGTCCAAGCCCCATGACTTTCCCAACTACCCCACAAAAAAGGGAAAAAATTGGAAATGTTAGAGGATTTTCTAAAAAGAATATATAGAAATAGTAGTTCAAAATGTAGAAAGAAGTTCAATATTAACAGTCATGAGAAAAATTAAAATTACAATGAAATCATTACTTTAAATATGTTAATATAAATATAGTTTTAAACAAAAAGATCCACATACACACACACAAACACACACACACACACACGCATACAAAAAGACAACTTTCAAAGTCTAACTATTACTGGGAAGGTAGTGAGAAGAAGTAGAACTTTGGAATAGTTCTGCAAGGAATATAAAACAATCAAAAATTGCGTGGAGAGTGCTAAAAAAGTACTAAATATAGAATTACATAGAAATATGGTCCAACACTTCTATTTCTAGATTTGTACCTAACGGAAGAGAAAGCAGAGACTAGAACAAATATGTGGAGAATCCATTCACAACTATTAATAATAATCAAAAGATAGAAGTATGCAAAACAATGCATTGAAAAGGAAGAACATTTTACTATATTTTACAGATGAATCTTGATTACAGTAAACTAAAAATACAGCAGTCATAAAGGAAGAGCTAGGGTATGTTTTCCCTTCCAGAGCTTCCAAGGATCAACAAACCCTTAGAGCCAAAAAGCACGATGGTTCCAGAGAATGGAGTAGAGAGGAACAGGAGCTGAATGTTTAATGATTATACATGGAAGATGAAAATTGCTCTAGATGGGTAGAATGAAGAGAGAACTGTACCCTAAACAATGGTTATGTAGCCACACAGGATGGGACACACCTATACTCCCTGATCTTGGGAAACTCAAGAAGGATTTGTAGCCATCCTAGATGCATGCAAAGATCTATCATAAAAACTAATGTGGAGGGGCTGGGAGTTTGGCATAGTTGTAGAGTGCTTGTACGAAGACGAAGGTTCAATTCTGCAGTACCACATACACAGAAAAAACCAGAAGTAGTGCTGTGGCTCAAGTAGAAGGTCGCTAGGCTTGAGGAAAGCTGAAGGACAGTGCTCAGACCGAGTTCCAGCCAAAGGGCTTGTTTAAAAAAAACCAGAAAGCTGAGCATGATGGGGTGGTGGCTCACTTCTATAATCCTAGCTACTCAGGAGGCTGAGATCTGAGGATCAAGGTTTAAAGCCATCCTGGCACAAAAAGACGTGAGACTCTTTCTCTTTAGAAAATGGGAAGTGGGGCTTGGCTCCAGGGTAAGGTGGTAGCCTGGAGCTGAAGAGCTCAGTGATAGTGCCCACGCTGAGTTCAAGATCTATGACCCACCAAAAAAAAAACAAAACACAAAAAATAATATGGAATAATTTGGATTCTGTGAATTTTATCAGGCATATAAATGTCTTTTTTTGCTGTTGAAATGACAAATTGTTTGGAAACATTTTAAAAGTTTTTACCTAGAAATGTACACTACAAATGGAATTAATAACAAACACAAAATATGCAAAAGATACAAATTATCACAATATGGGTATCCTGCTTCTGTATCTTTTCACTGACCCCAGTTCAAATGAGTCACATATTCTGAATCATTTCTCCCAGTCGATATATGCCACACATGTTAGCTTGTACTGAACTTCTTGGGAAATCAAAAGCAAATGCTAAGCAAATGTGTGTTAGATTTTGTCAACAGTGATATTTCAAATATAAATCTCTACTCATTGCATTATTTAATATCAATGCGGGAATCTAACTTACACTGGCAGAATCTTCAATCTTTTGAGAATCTTCAAAAGGGTGTGCAAATATTTAGGATCGTTATGTCTTCCTGGAGGAAAGATCCCTTTAGTAGTATGTAGTCACCTTCTTTGTCTTTTCTTACTAATTTTAGTTTGAAGTCTATTGTATCTGATATGAGGATGGCAACTCCAGCCTGTTTATGGGGGCAGTTAGCTTGATAGAGTTTATTCCAACCTCTCACTTTCAAAAGATGATTGTTTTTGGGTAAGATGTGTCTCTTGAAGACAGCAGAAAGATGGCTCTTGCTTTTTGATCCAACTAGACAGCATATGCCGTTTAATTGGAGAGTTAAGTCCATTGATATTGAGAGTTAGGATTGAGAGATATTTATTAGTTCCTACCATGTTTAAAAGCTTTAAGTAGGGCCTGTGTTTTGACAGTTCTTGTGGTCCTTAGATGGTATGCTGTTTAGGTGCCATTTCTTTCCCTATATTGCATTTATTTTGGTTTTCTATGTATAGAGCATCTTTGAGAATTCTCTGTAGTGTTGGTTTTGTTTCGACATATTGTTGCAGTTTTTCCCTGGAATGGAATGTTTTTATTGTTCCCTCAGTTATGAATGAGAGCTTAGCTGGCTACAGTATTCTTGGTTGGTAGTTATTTGATTTAAGGGCATGACATATATGCTTCCAGTCACATCGTGCTTGCATGTTCTCTGCTGAGAAATCTGGGGTTATTCTGATTGGTTTGCCTTTATAGGTTACTGATCCCTTTTCCCTGGCTGCATTTAGGATCTTTTCTTTCGTTTCTTTTGATCCAGTTCGGATCACAATGTGGCTGTGGGATGTTCTTTTCTGGTCAGGTCTGTTTGGGGTTCTAAAAGCTTCTCATATCTGGATGGGCCTGCCCTTCTGGATATTTGGGAAATTCTCTGAGATGATTCCCTGAAGTATATTTCCAATACCATTGACCTCTTTCTCCACGCCCTCCTCAATACCAACTAGCCTTAAATTAGGATTCCTAATTGTATATGGACCTCCTGAAGCGCTCTCTCAATTCTCGTAGATTTGGATTGACTCATTTTCTGTTCTTTCTCTATAGTACCTAAATTATTTTCAGCCTCGGAAATTCTCCCCTCTGCATTGTCTAACCTGCTATCAAAGCTATCTACTTAATTTTTCATCGCCCTTGCTTCTACTTGCTCCCTTTTGATGCCTTGCATCTCTTGTTTTAGATCATGTATGGATTTCTTTATCTCCTTGATTTCCTTTTGAGTGGTTAGCTCAGTAGCTTTACTTTCTTTGGACATTTGCTGGAGTTTGGTCACGTTTTTATTTGTGGATTCTATGAATTCATCCATCTTTCTTTGAAAAACCTTTATTATGGCCTCCTTTATGGCTTCTTCTTTTTCACTTATCACCTTGTTTATGCTTTCCTCTTGTTCAGCTATGGCTTCCTCCATTATCTCTTTCTTTATATTTTCACATTTTCCATTAATGATGTTTATCAATTGCATTTGTGTAGCATTTGGAAGACTCTCCTCTAGGTGTGCCAGTCACTGTTCAATTGTCTGTTTACATTGGGTGGGGGATGTTGTTTCTTGATTTGACATTTATCTTGAGTTTCTTGTTCTGCCCATTTGAAAATGGGAGCAAGATTACTACTAAATACGATTATAGTTTTTCAGATATAACCAACCTAGACCTCTGTAGCTGGCAGACACTAGATGTTCACAAGTTTTGATTGGTATTATCACTCTTTCTTTTTGTGCACTTACAGACCAGTCTAATACAACCACTGATAAACGATTTATACCCAAAACAATAAGCCTCTCAATCCAATCTCTATTGTCTTTAAGTCCCTCTGAGCCTAGAGAATAATTAACCACCTACATATACAATATTGCTCAACAGCCATCAAGTGTAGATCCGTGCAGTATAAGGGTTGAAAGACGAGCAGAGTTCCAGAGATAGAAAAAAAGAATGAGAAAGGTCAGGGGAGGTACAACAGGATTAACGTAGGAGTGTAATAATATTGTAATCATGAAGAAAAGGTATAGCATAAGGATAACTGACCTAAGTTGGTAAGTAGGTAGCATATTTGAGTACAAAGTTTGGAAAGTATTAGAATAAAACTTATGTGTTGCTGCACGACTAGCTCTTAGGCCAACCAGTGGCCTCACAGTGGACCATGGGATGGATCTTTTTTTCCTGTCTAGGTTGAGGGAAAGGGGTATTTCACAAGATGCAGAAGCGAAGATTTCAGAAGCCAATGCTGTGAATGAATTAGCTCGTAAAAAGCATTTTTATTTTCTTTTATTTTTCTGCCAGTCTTGGGGCTTGAATTCAGGGCCTGAGCAATGTCCTCGGGTTTTCTCAAGTCTAGCCCTCTGCCACTTGAGCCACAGTGCCACATCTAGATTTTCTATCTATGTGATACTGAGCAATCAAACCCAGATCTTCATGGATGCTAGGCAAGCACTCTACCTCTATGCCAAACTCTCAACCCTGACATAGTAATTATAAAGTCATCATCATCATATCAATCTATCCTTTCTCCTACAAAGAATGAACACTTATCTATGTGTGTAATGCTTTTTTTTTAAATTTCACTAATTCCTCTGTGTTTTTCCCTCTTGCATTTTTTACACATGACAGCAAAGCTAATCATCAAGAAAAAATTGATTAGGATACAGAAACCTAATAATATCCTAGTAGATTGACGTCAAAAATATGTGCAAGATGCCCTGTGTGTTTGACCTAGTGGTAGAGTCCTTGGCTACCACGCAAAAAGACTCAGGTTTGATTCCTCATTACCACATACATAGAAAACGCTGCAAGTGGTGCTGTGGCTCGGTGGGACAGCTAAAGCCTAAAGAAAGCCCAAGAACAATGTTCACACTCTGAGGTCAAGTCCCAAGACTAGCAAAAACAAATTCGACAAGGGGCAAAATGCAGGCAGAGAAGGCACTGTGAAGCAAATGTTTTGTAAAGGATGAGGGCAATATTGACCCTTAAGTTTGGATCTTACCTGAGAAAGGCTCCTCAAGCCTGAGACCAGACTGGTAGTCGAGCCTAGTGGAAGATATTGGGAATGGACTAATAAGGTGTGCTGTTTACTACATCCACATGTATATTGTGAGATTGGAGGAGAGATTCAGCCTCCAATATGTCTTTGGTGAGGTCTTCTGTGAGCAAGGATCTTTGGTCATTGGGCCCTGAAAGGTGACCTGCCTCCCTCACAATGGAACAGAATATGGAACCCTGGTAACCAAGCCACTGTAACTAACAACCAGCTCAAGCCAGCTCACTTGGACTGTGGCTCAGGAGGAAGAAAGATGTTGCTGTGCTGTTTCCAAAGGCCAGGAAACTCGAGTCTCAGGCATGGAAGTTGTGGATGTCTTACTCGAAGATGTACATGCTAGATCTTTGCCAAGCCACAAATCCAGTATAACAGGCCTTTCTCTAAGAAGAAGGCCAGGAAAATCCAGGGCAACCAGATGAGGTAAATTTCTAAGAAGAAATGTATTTGACCCCATCATCCTCCCCACACACTACAACTTTCTTTTTTTTCATTTTTTTATTGTAATTAGTAAAAGGGTTACATGATATTTGCCAGGTAGAAGGTGCATTAATTCACATACATTGATACTCTTTCACATGTCTTTGTACCCATTTCCCTCCAACCCCACACCCCCCACCCTTCTCGGTTTTCCCCCCTTCCCTATCAAATTTCAAATATCCAAATACAAATAAATTCAATATATCAGATAACAAAGTGAGATACTATACCAATATGGGATAACCAAGGGACAGTAAAGGAGACGAGAGAAAACATAGTACATTAAGTACAAAAATCATTCATTATATGGCTTTTGTTTCACTATCCTGGAGGTCCTTTCAATTAGCTTCACATTATATGGCCTTATATATGGCCTTTTGCTCTATTGCAAATCTCTGCTAGTAGAGCCCAAGGTTTCTACTGATTATGATGAATGAGGGAAACCACTGAGCCTAAGTTCCTTTGAGTCTGGCTTACTTCACTTAATGTGATTTGTTCTAAGTCTTTCCATATCCTAACAAATGGGGCGATGTCATTCTTTCTGACAGCAGCATAGAATTCCATTGTGTACAAATACCACAACTTGTTGATCCAGTCATCAACTGAGGGACATCTGGGTTGGTTCCATATCTTTGCTATGGTGAATAGCGCTGCAATGAACTTTGTTGTGCTAGTGGGTTTAGTATGCCCTTGTTTCTGGATTGTTGGGTAAATGCCAAGTAATGGAATTGCTGGGTCATAGGGGAGTTCTATGTTTAGTCTTTTGAGGCACTGCCACACTGCTTTCCATAGTGGTTGAACGAGTTTGCACTCCCACCAACAGTGTAGTAGTGATCCTTCCTGGCCACATCCCCTCCAGCATCTGTTGTCATTCGTTTTCCTGATCCTGGCCATGCTAACTGGAGTGAGGTGGAATCTTAGAGTTCTTTTGATATGCAATTATTTTATGACCAGAGATGTTGAGCATTTTTTCATGTGACTATAGGCCATTTTTGTTTCTTCTTCAGAGAAGACTCTCTTTAAGTCTTTGCCCCATTTTTTAATGGGATGGGTGTTACTTTGGAGGTTAGTTTTGGAGTGATTCAATTTTTTGAGTTGTTGATATATTTTAGATATGAGGCCTTTGTCCATTGTTTGGTTGGTGAAGATCTTTTCCCACTCTGTAGGCTTCCTGCTTAGTTTATTAGCTATATCCGTTGCCATACAAAAGCTCTGCAGTTTAATGCAGCCCCACTTATCCAGCCTTTCTCTGATTTGTTGTGATTCTTGGTCGTTATTAAGAAAGTTTCGACCTGTGTCAAGGAGGCCTAGTGTACCTCCAATTCCTTCCTGTAAACTTTTCAGTTTGTCAGTTTTACCTCCAGGTCTTTGATCCATTTGGAGTTAATTCTAGTGCAAGGTGACAAAGAATGATCCAACTCTAGTTTTCTGCAGGTCCTTAACCAGTTCTGCCCGCACAACTTGTTGAAGAGGCTATCCTTCTTCCATTCTATTTTTTGGCTCCCTTGTCAAAGATTAGGTGGCCATAGGTCTGTGGTTTAATATCTGGGTCCGCAGTTCTATTCCATTGGAATTCAGGCCTGTTCTTGTGCCAGTACCAAGCTGTTTTGAGAATTATAGCTCTGTAATAGAGTCTAACGTTTGGAATTGAAATTCCTCCAGCGCTGTTCTTTCTGCTACGGAGTGTTTTTGCTTACGGGGTCTTTTATTATTCCATATGAAATTTTGAATTGCCTCTTCTATTTCTTTAAAGAATGACATTGGGATGTTGATGGGTATTGCATTGAATTTGTAGATAGCCCTTGGCAAGATTCTCATTTTCACAATGTTGATTCTTCCAATCCAGGAGCATGGGAGGTTTTTCCATTTCCTTAGTTCTGCTTTAATTTCCTTTTTTAGGATTTTAAAGTTTTCATCTAAACGGTCCTTTACATTCTTAGTTAAGCTAATTCCTAGGTACTTTATTTTTTTGAGGCTATTGTGAAAGGAGTTTCTTTCCTGTTTATTGCCTCGTTTCTCTCACTATTGGTGTAAAGGAAGGCAGTTGATTTGTGAGGGTTGATTTTATGGCCTGCTACCCTTCCAAAGCTTTGAATCAGCTCAAGGAGCTTAAGAGTAGAGTCTATAGGATTCTTTAAATACAGAATCATGTCATCTGCAAAGAGGGATAGTTTTATTTCCTCTTTCCCTACTTGGATCCCCTTTATGCTTGCTTCTTGCCTTATTGCACTGCCTAGGAAATTTAGTACTATGTTAGATAGGAGTGGAGAGAGTGGGCATCCTTGTCTCGTTCCTGATTTTAGAGGGAATGGCTTTAGATTTTCACCATTAAGTATCATACTAGCAGTGGGTTTCTCATACAAGCCTTTATTACATTGAGAAATGTTCCATGGAGTCCTAGTTTCTCCACATCATTTAACATAAAGGGGTTTTGGATCTTGTAGAATGCCTTTTCCGCATCTATTGAGACAATCATGTGATTTTTGTCCTTGCTCCTGTTGATGTGTTGAATTATATTAATTGATTTGTGTACGTTGAACCAGCTTTGCCTCCCTGTGATGAATCCAGTTTGATCATAGTGTATAATTTTTTGATGAGTTGTTGTAGACGGTTGGCCAGTATTTTGTTGAGAAGTTTTGCATCGATGTTCATCAAAGAAATGGGTCGATAGTTCTCTTTCTTTGATGAATCTCTTTCTGGTTTCGGGATGAGGGATATACTGGCTTCACAGAATGAGTTTGGTAAAGAACATTCATTTTCAATTTCGTTGAAGATCTTGAGGAGTATTGGTATGAGCTCTGCTTTGAAGACCTTATGGAATTCAGCTGTGTATCCATCTGGCCCTGGGCTCTTTTTAAGTGGAAGTTGTCTAATATCCATTTCTATTTCAGAGCTTGAATTAGCCTGTTGAGTTGGGTTAGCTCTTCTTGGTTCAGTGTGGGTATGTTAATATTGTCTAGGAATTCATCCATTTCTTCTAGATGCTCAAATTTGTTGGCGTAAAGGTTTGAGAAGTATTCCCTCGTGATATTCTGGATCTTGGTAATTTCTGTCGTGATATTACCATTTTCATCTGCGATTTTGTTTATTTCGATATGCTCTCTTGTTTTTTTGGTAAGATTTGCTGAGCACTTTTCAATTTTGTTAATTCTTTCAAAGAACCAACTCCTTGTTTTGTTGATTCTTTCTATAGGTTTTTTTATTCCAAATCGTTTAATTCTGCTTTGATTTTAAAAATTTGCTTTCTACTAATGGGTTCATGGTTGGTTTGTTGCTCCTTTTCCAGGAGGTTAAAGTGAGATATTAACTCGTTCGTTTGCCATTTTTCCAACTTGCCGTTGTAGGCACTCAGCACTATAAATTTTCCTCTGAGTACTGCCTTTGTTGTGTCCCTAAGGAGTTGAAATTTGCGTGCTCCTTATTGTTAAATTTCATAAACAGTTGGATATCTGTTCTGAACTCTTCGATTACCCATTGTTTTTGATTCAACAATGTGTTGTTCAGAATCCATGAGTTACAGGGTTTTCGTTGGTGGGGATGTGTGTTCAGTTCCAATTTGATGCCTTTATGGTCTGAGAGTGTGCATGGAATAATTTCAGTGTTTCTGAATCTGTCCAGGTTTGTTTTATGGCCTAAGATGTGGTCTATTATGGAAAATGTTCCATGTGTTGCTGAGAAAAACGTATATTGTGTTGTTACTGGGTGGAATATTCTGCAGATGTCTGTTAGATCTAGTTGGTCTACAGAGTTGTTCAATTCTAAGGTTTATCTGTTTAGTTTTGCCTTGTTGATCGGTCCATGGGTGAGAGTGGAGTGTTAAACTCACCAACAATCACTGTATTTCGATCTATATGGTTTCCGTGTAAGTAAAGTTTGCCTGATGAAGTTTGGAGCTCCGGGATTGGGTGTGTAAATATTTAGGATCGTTATGTCTTGCTGGAGGAAAGATCCCTTTAGTAGTATGTAGCAACCTTCTTTGTCTTTTCTTACTAATTTTAGTTTGAAGTCTATTGTATCTGATATGAGGATGGCAACTCCAGGCTGTTTATGGGGGCAGTTAGCTTGATAGAGTTTATTCCAACCTCTCACTTTCAAAAGATGATTGTTTTGGGGTAAGATGTGTCTCTTGAAGACAGCAGAACGATGGCTCTTGCTTTTTGATCCAACTAGACAGCCTATGCCATTTTATTGGAAAGTTAAGTCCATTGATATTGAGAGTTGGGATTGAGAGATATTTATTATTTCCTAACATTTTTAAAAGCTTTTGGTAGGGCCTGTGTCTTGACAGTTCTTGTGGTCCTTAGATGGTATGCTGTTTAGGTGCCATTTCTTTCCATGTATTGCATTTATTTTGGTTTTCTATGTATAGAGAATCTTTGAGAATTCTCTGTAGTGTTGGTTTTGTTTCGACATATTGTTGCAGCTTTTCCCTGGAATGGAATGTTTTTATTGTTCCCTCAGTTATGAATGAGAGCTTAGCTGGCTACAGTATTCTTGGTTTGATTTAAGGGCATGACATATATGCTTCCAGTCACTTCGTGCTTGCATGGTCTCTGCTGAGAAATCTGGGGTTATTCTGATTGGTTTGCCTTTATAGGTTACCGGTCCCCTTTTCCCTGGCTGCCTTTAGGATCTTTTCTTTCGTTTCTATTGATCCAGTACGGATCACAATGTGGCGGTGGGATGTTCTTTTCTGGTCAGGTCTGTTTGGGGTTTCTAAAAGCTTCTCGTATCTGGATGGGCCTGCCCTTCTGGATATTTGGGAAATTCTCTGAGATGATTCCCCGAAGTATATTTCCAATACCATTGACCTCTCTCTCCACGCCCTCCTCAATACCAACTAGCCTTAAATTAGAATTCCTAATTGTATCTTGGACCTCCTGAAGCGCTCTCTCATATTTCCTACATTTGGATTGACTCATTTTCTGTTCTTTCTCTATAATACCTAAATTATCTTCAGCCCCGGAAATTCTCTCCTCTGCATTGTCTAACCTGCTATCAAAACTATCTACTTTATTTTTCATCTCCCTTCCTTCTAATTGCTCACTTTTAATGCCTTTCATCTCTTGTTTTAGATCATGTATGGATTTCTTAATCTCCTTAATTTCCTTTTGAGTGGTTAGCTCAGTAGCTTTATTTTCTTTGGACATTTGCTGGAGTTTGGTCACGGTTTTATTTGTGGATTCTATGAATTCATCCATCTTTCTTTGAAAACCCTTTATTATGGCCTCCTATATGCCTTGTTCTTTTTCACTTATCACCTTATTTATGCTTTCCTCTTGTTCAGCTATGGCTTCCTCCATTATCTCTTTCTTTATATTTTCACATTTTCCATTAATGATGTTTATCAATTGCATTTGTGTAGCACTTGGAAGACTCTTCTCTAGGTTTGCCAGTGACTGTTCCATTGTCTGTTCACATTGGGTGGGGGATGTTGTTTCTTGATTTGACATTTTTCTTGAGTTTCTTGTTCTGCCCATTTGAAAATGGGAGCAACATAACTACTAAATATGATTATAGTATTTCAGATATAACCAACCTAGACCTCTGTAGCTGGCAGACACTAGATGTTCACAAGTTTTGATTGGTATTATCACTCTTTCTTTTTGTGCACTTACAGACCAGTCTAATACAACCACTGATAAGCGATTTATACCCAAAACAATAAGCCTCTCAATCCAATCTCGATTGTCTTTAAGTCCCTCTGAGCCTAGATAATAATTAACCACCTACATATACAATATTCCTCAACAGCCATCATGTGTAGATCCATGTGTAGAGCCATCATGTATTATAAGGTTTGAAATACAAGCAGAGGTCCAGAGATAGAAAAAAAGAATGAGAGAGGTCAGGGGAGGTACAAGAGGATTAACGTAGGAGTGTAAGAATATTGTAGTCATGAAGAAAAGGTATAGCATAAGGATAACTGACCTAAGTTGGTAAGTAGGTAGCATATTTGAGTACAAAGTTTGGAAAGTATTAGAATAAAACTTATGTGTTGCTGCACGACTAGCTGTTAGCCCAACCAGTGGCCTCACAGTGGACCATGGGATGGATCTGTTTTTCTTGTCTACATTGAGGGAAAGGGGTATTTCACAAGATGCAGAAACGAAGATTTCAGAAGCAAATGCTGTGAGTGAATTAGCTCGTAAAAAGCATTTTCATTTTCTTTTATCTTTCTGCCATTCTTGGGGCTTGTATTCAGGGTGAGCACTGTACTCGGGTTTTCTCAAGTCTAGCCCTCTGCCACTTGAGCCACAGTGCCACATCTAGATTTTCTATCTATGTGATACTGAGCCATCAAACCCAGATTTTCATGGATGCTAGGCAAGCACTCTACCACTATACCAAACTCTCAACCCTGACATAGTAGTTATAAAGTCATCATCATCATATCAAAATATCCTTTCTCCTACAAAGAATGAACACTTATCTATGTGTGTAATGCTTTTTTAAATTTCACTAATTCTTATGTGTTTTTCCCTCTTGCATTTTTTACACATGACAGCAAAGCTAATCATCAGGAAAAAATTGATTAGGATACAGAAACCTAATAATATCCTAGTAGATTGACTTCAAAAATATGTGCAAGATGCCCTGTGTGTTTGACCTAGTGGTAGAGTCCTTGCTTACCACGCAAAAAGACTCAGGTTTGATTCCTCATTACCACATACATAGAAAACGCTGCAAGTGGTGCTGTGGCTCGGTGGGACAGCTAAAGCCTAAAGAAAGCCCAAGAACAATGTTCACACTCTGAGGTCAAGTCCCAAGACTAGCAAAAACAAAAAGAAATTCGACAAGGGGCAAAATGCAGGCAGAGAAGGCACTAAGAAGCAAATGTTTTGCAAAGGATGAGGGCAATATTGACCGTTAAATTTGGATCTTACCTAAGAAATGCTGCTTGAGCGTGAGACCAGACTGGTAGTTTGGCCTAGTGGAAGACATTGGGAATGGACAAATAAGGTGTGCTGTTTACTACATCCACATGTATATTCTGAGATTGGAGGAGAGATTCAGCCTCCAGTATGTCTTTGGTGAGGTCTTCTGTGAGCAAGGATCTTTGGTCATTGGGCCCTGAAAGGTGACCCTGCCTCCCTCACAATGGAACAGAATATGGAACCCTGGTAACCAAGCCACTGTAACTAACAACCAGCTGAAGCCAGCTCACATGGCCTGTGGCTCAGGAGGAAGAAAGATGTTGCTGTGCTGTTTCCAAAGGTCAGGAAAGTCGAGTCTCAGGCATGGAAGTTGTGGATGTCTTACTCGAAGATGTACATGCTAGATCTTTGCCAAGCCACAAATCCAGTATAACAGGCCTTTCTCTAAGAAGAAGGCCAGGAAATCCAGGGCAACAAGATGAGGTAAATTTATAAGAAGAAATGTATTTGACCCCATCATCCTCCCCACACACTACAACTTTCTTTTTTTTCATTTTTTTATTGTAATTAGTAAAAGGGTTACATGATATTTGCCAGGTAGTAGGTGCATTAATTCACATACATTGATACCCTTTCACATGTCTTGGTACCCATTTCCCTCCAACCCCACACCCCCACCCTTCTTGGTTTTCAAAACCCCCCTTCCCTATCAAATTTCAAATATCCAAATACAAATAAATTCAATATATCAGATAACAAAGTGAGATACTATACCAATATGGGATAACCAAGGGACAGCAAAGGAGATGAGAGACAACATAGTACTTTAAGGATAACAATCATTCATTATATGGGTTTTGTTTCAATATCCTGGAGGTCCTTTCAATTAGCTTCACATTATATGGCCTTATATATGGCCTTTTGCTCTATTGCAAATCTCTGCTAGTAGAGCCCAAGGTTTCTACTGATTATGACGAATGAGGGAAACCACTGAGCCTAAGTTCCTTTGAGTCTGGCTTACTTCACTTAATATGATTTTTTCTAAGTCTTGCCATATCCTAACAAATGGGGTGATGTCATTCTTTCTGACAGCAGCATAGAATTCCATTGTGTACAAATACCACAACTTGTTGATCCACTCATCAACTGAGGGACATCTGGGTTGGTTCCATATCTTTGCTATGGTGAATAGCGCTGCAATGAACATTGTTGTGCCATTGGGTTTAGTATGCCCTTGTTTCTGGATTGTTGGGTAAACGCCAAGCAGTGGTATTGCTGGGTCATAGGGGAGTTCTATGTTTAGCCTTTTGAGGCACTGCCACACTGCTTTCCATAGTGGTTGAACGAGTTTGCACTCCCACCAACAGTGTAGTAGTGATCCCTCCTGGCCACATCCCCTCCAGCATCTGTTGTCATTCGTTTTCCTGATCCTGGCCATTCTAACTGGAGTGAGGTGGAATCTTAGAGTTCTTTTGATATGCAATTCTTTTATGACCAGAGATGTTGAGCATTTCTTCATGTGTCTATAGGCCACTTTTGTTTCTTCTTCAGAGAAGACTCTCTTTAAGTCTTTGGCCCATTTTTTAATGGGATGGGTGTTACTTTGGAGGTTAGTTCTGGAGTGATTCAATTTTTTGAGTTGTTGATATATTTTAGATATGAGGCCTTTGTCCGTTGTTTGGTTGGTGAAGATCTTCTCCCACTCTGTAGGCTTCCTGATTAGTTTACTAGATATATCCGTTGCCATACAAAAGCTCTGCAGTTTAATGCAGTCCCACTTATCCAGCCTTTCTCTGATTTGTTGTGATTCTTGGTCCTTATTAAGCAAGTTTCGACCTGTGCCAAGGAGGCCTAGTTTATCTCCTATTCCTTCCTGTAAACTTTTCAGTGTGTCAGTTTTACCTCCAGGTCTTTGATCCATTTGGAGTTAATTCTAGTGCAAGGTGACAAAGAAGGATCCAACTTTAGTTTTCTGCTGGTGCTTAACCAGTTCTGCCAGCACAACTTGTTGAAGAGGCTATCTTTCTTCCATTCTATTTTTTGGCTCCCTTGTCAAAGATTAGGTGGCCATAGGTCTGTGGTTTAATATCTGGGTCCGCAGTTCTATTCCATTGGACTTCAGACCTGTTCTTTTGCCAGTACCAAGCTGTTTTGAGAATTATAGCTCTGTAATAGAGTCTAAAGTTTGGAATTGAAATTCCTCCAGCGCTGTTCTTTCTGCTAAGAAGTGTTTTTGCTTACGGGGTCTTTTATTATTCCATATGAAATTTTGAATTGCCTCTTCTATTTCTTTAAAGAATGACATTGGGATATTGATGGGTATTGCATTGAATTTGTAGATAGCCCTTGGCAAGATTCTCATTTTCACAATGTTGATTCTTTCAATCCAGGAGCATGGGAGGTTTTTCCATTTCCTTAGTTCTGCTTTAATTTCCTTTTTTAGGGTTTTAAGTTTTCATCTAAATGATCCTTTACATTCTTAGTTAAGCTAATTCCTAGGTACTTTATTTTCTTTGAGGCTATTGTGAAAGGAGTTTCTTTCCTGATTATTGCCTCATTCCTCTCACTATGGGCGTAAAGGAAGGCAGTTGATTTGTGAGGGTTGATTTTATGGCCTGCTACCCTTCCAAAGCTTTGAATCAGCTCAAGGAGCTTGGGACTAGAGTCTATAGGATTCTTTAAATACAGAATCACGTCATCTGCAAAGAGGGATAGTTTTATTTCCTCTTTCCCTACTTGGATCCCCTTTATGCTTGCTTCTTGCCTTATTGCACTGCCTAGGAAATTTAGTACTATGTTCGAAAGGAGTGGAGAGAGTGGGCATCCTTGTCTCGTTCCTGATTTTAGAGGGAATGGGTTTAGATTTTCACCATTAAGTATCATACTAGCAGTGGGTTTCTCATACACAGCCTTTATTACATTGAGAAATGTTCCATGGAGTCCTAGTTTCTCCACATCTTTTAACATAAAGGGGTTTTGGATCTTGTCAAATGCCTTATCCGCATCTATTGAGACAATCATGTGATTTTTGTCCTTGCTCCTGTTGGTGTGTTGAATTATATTAATTGATTTGTGTATGTTGAACCAGCTTTGCCTCCCTGTGATGAATCCAGTTTGATCATAGTGTATAATTTTTTGATGAGTTGTTGTAGACGGTTGCTCAACAGCCATCAAGTGTAGATCCGTGCAGTATAAGGGTTGAAAGACGAGCAGAGGTCCAGAGATAGAAAAAAAGAATGAGAGAGGTCAGGGGAGGTACAAGAGGATTAACGTAGGAGTGTAAGAATATTGTAGTAATGAAGAAAAGGTATAGCATAAGGATAACTGACCTAAGTTGGTAAGTAGGTAGCATATTTGAGTATTCTTTGTTGGTAGTTATTTGATTTTAGGGCATGACATATATGCTTCCAGTATTTTGTTGAGAAGTTTTGCATCGATGTTCATCAAAGAAATGGGTCTACAGTTCTCTTTCTTTGATGAATCTCTGTCTGGTTTATGGATGAGGGATATACTGGATTCACAGAATGAGTTTGGTAAACAACCTTCATTTTCAATTTCGTTGAAGAGCTTGAGGAGTATTGGTGTGAGCTCTGCTTTGAAGACCTTATAGAATTCAGCTGTGAATCCATCTGGCCCTGGGCTCTTTTTAAGTGGAAGTTGTCTAATTTCCATTTCTATTTCAGAGCTTGAAATAGGCCTGTTGAGTTGGGTTAGCTCTTCTTGGTTCAGTGTGGGTATGTTAATATTGTCTAGGAATTCATCCATTTCTTCTAGGTTCTCAAATTTCTTGGTGTAAAGTTTTCAGAAGTATTCCCCCATGGTATTCTGGATCTTGGTAATTTCTGTCGTGATATTACCATTTTCATCTGCGATTTTGTTTATTTCGATATGCTGTCTTGTTTTTTTTGGTAAGATTTGCTAAGGGGTTGTCAATTTTGCTAATTCTTTCAAAGAACCATCTCCTTGTTTTCTTGATTCTATAGGTTTTTTTTTATTCCAAATGATTTAATTCTGCTTTGATTTTAATAATTTGCTTTCTCCTAATGCGTTTAGGGTTGGTTTGTTGCTCTTTTTCCAGGAGGTTAAAGTGAGACATTAACTAGTTGATTTGCCATTTTTCCAACTTGCTGTTGTAGGCACTCAGCACTATAAATTTTCCTCTGAGTACGGCCTTTGTTGTGTCTCTAAGGAGTTGATGTTTGTGTGCTCCTTATTGTTAAATTTCATAAACAGTTTGATATCTGTTCTGATGTCTTCGATTACCCATTGTTTTTGATTCAACAATGTGTTGTTCAGAATCCATGAGTTACAGGGTTTTCGTTGGTGGAGATATGTTTCTGCTCCAATTTGATGCCTTTATGGTCTGAGAGTGTGCATGGAATAATTTCAATGTTTCTGAATCTGTCCAGGTTTGTTTTATGGCCTAAGATGTGGTCTATTATGGAAAATGTTGAATGTGCTGCTGAGAAAAACGTATATTGTGTTGTTACTGCGTGGAATATTCTGCAGATGTCTGTTAGATCTAGTTGGTCTATATAGTTGTTCAGTTCTAAGGTTTCTCTGTTGAGTTTTGCCTTGTTGATCGGTCCATAGGTGAGACTGGTGTGTTAAACTCACCAACAATCACTGTGTTTCGATCTATGTATGGTTTCAGTGTAAGTAAAGTTTGCTTGATGAAGTTTGGAGCTCCGGGATTGGGTGTGTATATATTTAGGATCGTTATGTCTTCCTGGAGGAAAGATCCCTTTAGTAGTATGTAGTAACCTTCTTTGTCTTTTCTTACTAATTTTAGTTTGAAGCCTATTGTATCTGATATGAGGATGGAAACTCCAGCCTTTTTATGGGGGCAGTTAGCTTGATAGAGTTTATTCCAACCTCTCACTTTCAAAAGATGATTATTTTTGGGTAAGATGTGTCTCTTGAAGACAGCAGAACGATGGCTCTTGCTTTTTGATCCAAATAGACAGCCTATGCCGTTTAATTGGAGAGTTAAGTCCATTGATATTGAGAGTTAGGATTGAGAGATATTTATTAGTTCCTACCATTTTTAAAAGCTTTTAGTCGGGCCTGTGTCTTGACAGTTCTTGTGGTCCTTAGATGGTATGCTGTTTAGGTGCCATTTCTTTCCCTATATTGCATTTATTTTGGTTTTCTATGTATAGAGCATCTTTGAGAATTCTCTGTAGTGTTGGTTTTGTTTCAACATATTGTTGCCCGCTTTTCCCTGGAATGGAATGTTTTTATTCTTCCCTCAGTTATGAATGAGAGCTTAGCTGGCTACAATATTCTTGGTTGGTAGTTATTTGATTTAAGGGCATGACATATATGCTTCCAGTCACTTCGTGCTTGCATGGTCTCTGCTGAGAAATCTGGGGTTATTCTGATTGGTTTGCCTTTATAGGTTACTGATCCCTTTTCCCTGGCTGCCTTTAGGATCTTTCCTTTCGTTTCTATTGATCCAGTTCGGATCACAATGTGGCGGTGGAATGTTCTTTCCTGGTCAGGTCTGTTTGGGGTTCTAAAAGCTTTTTGTATCTGGATGGGCCTGCCCTTCTGGATATTTGGGAAATTTTCTGAGATGATTCCCTGAAGTGTATTTCCAATACCATTGACCTCTTTATCCACGCCCTCCTCAATACCAACTAGCCTTAAATTAGGCTTCCTAATTGTATCTTGGTCCTCCTGAAGCGCTCTCTCATATTTCCTACATTTGGATTGACTCATTTTCTGTTCTTTCTCTATAATACCTAAATTATTTTCAGCCCCGGAAATTCTCTCCTCTGCATTGTCTAACCTGCTATCAAAGCTATCTACTTTATTTTTCATCTCCCTTGCTTCTAATTGCTCACTTTTGATGCCTTGCCTCTCTTGTTTTAGATCATGTATGGATTTCTTTATCTCCTTGATTTCCTTTTGAGTGGTTATCTCAGTAGCTTTATTTTCTTTGGATATTTGCTGGAGTTTGGTCACGTTTTTACTTGTGAATTCTATGAATTCATCCATCTTTCTTTGAAAAACCTTTGTTATGGCCTCCTATATGGCTTTTTCTCTTTCATTATCACCTTGTTTGTACTTTCCTCTTGTTCAGCTATGGCTTCCTCCATTATCTCTTTCTTCATATTTTCACATTTTCCATTAATGATGTTTATCAATTGCATTTGTGTAGCACTTGGAAGACTCTCCTCTATGTGTGCCAGTCACTGTTATATTGTCTGTTTACATTGGGTGGGGGATGTTGTTTCTTGATTTGACATTTTTCTTGAGTTTCTTGTTCTGCCAATTTGAAAATGGGAGCAAGATTTCTACTAAATACGATTATAGTTTTTCAGATATAACCAACCTAGACCTCTGTAGCTGGCAGACACTAGATGTTCACAAGTTTTGATTGGTATTATCACTCTTTCTTTTTGTGCACTTACAGACCAGTCTAATACAACCACTGATAAGCGATTTATACCCAAAACAATAAGCCTCTCAATCCAATCTCTATTGTCTTTAAGTCCCTGTGAGCCTAGAGAATAATTAACCACCTACATATACAATATTGCTCAACAGCCATCAAGTGTAGATCCTTGCAGTATAAGGGTTGAAAGACAAGCAGAGGTCCAGAGATAGAAAAAAAGAATGAGACAGGTCAGGGGAGGTACAAGAGGATTAACGTAGGAGTGTAAGAATATTGTAGTCATGAAAAAAAGGTATAGCATAAGGATAACTGACCTAAGTTGGTAAGTAGGTAGCATATTTGAGTACAAAGTTTGGAAAGTATTAGAATAAAACTTATGTGTTGCTGCACGACTAGCTCTTAGCCCAACCAGTGGCTGCACTGTGGACAATGGGATGGATCTGTTTTTCTTGTCTACGTTGTGGGATAGGGGTATTTGAAAAGATGCAGAAGCGAAGATTTCAGAAGCCAATGCTGTGAGTGAATTAGCTCGTAAAAAGCATTTTCATTTTTTTTATCTTTCTGCCAGTCTTGGGGCTTGTATTCAGGGTGAGCACTGTACTCGGGTTTTGTCAAGTCTAGCCCTCTGCCACTTGAGCCACAGTGCCACATCTAGATTTTCTATCTATGTGATACTGAGCAATCAAACCCAGATCTTCATGGATGCTAGGCAAGCACTCTACCACTATGCCAAACTCTCAACCCTGACATAGTAATTATCAAGTCATCATCATATCAAAATATCCTTTCTCCTACAAAGAATGAACACTTATCTATGTGTGTAATGCTTTTTTAAATTTCACTAATTCTTATGTGTTTTCCCTCTTGCATTTTTTACACATGACAGCAAAGCTAATCATCAGGAAAAAATTGATTAGGATACAGAAACCTAATAATATCCTAGTAGATTGACTTCAAAAATATGTGCAAGATGCCCTGTGTGTTTGACCTAGTGGTAGAGTCCTTGCTTACCACACAAAAAGACTCAGGTTTCATTCCTCATTACCACATACATAGAAAACGCTGCAAGTGGTGCTGTGGCTCGGTGGGACAGCTAAAGCCTAAAGAAAGCCCAAGAACAATGTTCACACTCGGAGGTCAAGTCCCAAGACTAGCAAAAACAAAAAGAAATTCGACAAGGGGCAAAATGCAGGCAGAGAAGGCACTGAGAAGCAAATGTTTTGTAAAGGATGAGGGCAATATTGACCCTTAAGTTTGGATCTTACCTAAGAAAGGCTCCTTGAGCCTGAGACCAGACTGGTAGTTGGGCCTAGTGGAAGGCATTGGGAATGGACAAATAAGGTGCGCTGTTTACTACATCCACATGTATATTGTGAGATTGGAGGAGAGATTCAGCCTCCAGTATGTCTTTGGTGAGGTCTTCTGTGAGCAAGGATCTTTGGTCATTGGGCCCTGAAAGGTGACGCTGCCTCCCTCACAATGGAACAGAATATGGAACGCTGGTAACCAAGTCACTGTAACTAACAACCAGCTCAAGCCAGCTCACTTGGACTGTGGCTCAGGAGGAAGAAAGATGTTGCTGTGCTGTTGCCAAAGGTCAGGAAAGTCGAGTCTCAGGCATGGAAGTTGTGGATGTCTTACTCGAAGTTGTACATGCTAGATCTTTGCCAAGCCACAAATCCAGTATAACAGGCCTTTCTCTAAGAAGAAGGCCAGGAAATCCAGGGCAACCAGATGAGGTAAATTTCTAAGAAGAAATGTATTTGACCCCATCATCCTCCCCACACACTGCAACTTTCTTTTTTTTTCATTTTTTTATTGTATTAGTAAAAGGGTTACATGATATTTGCCAGGTAGAAGGTGCATTAATTCACATACATTGATACCCTTTCACATGTCTTGGTACCCATTTCCCTCCAACCCCACACCCCCCACCCTTCTTGGTTTTCCAAACCCCCCCTTCCCTATCAAATTTCAAATATCCAAATACAAATAAATTCAATATATCAGATAACAAAGTGAGATACTATATCAATATGGGATAACGAAGGGACAGCAAAGGAGATGAGAGACAACATAGTACTTTAAGGACAACAATCATTCATTATATGGCTTTTGTTTCAATATCCTGGAGGTCCTTTCAATTAGCTTCACATTATATGGCCTTATATATTGCCTTTTGCTCTATTGCAAATCTCTGCTAGTAGAGCCCAAGGTTTCTACTGATTATGACGAATGAGGGAAACCACTGAGCCTAAGTTCCTTTGAGTCTGGCTTACTTCACTTAATATGATTTTTTCTAAGTCTTTCCATATCCTAACAAATGGGGTGATGTCATTCTTTCTGACAGCAGCATAGAATTCCATTGTGTACAAATACCAAAACTTGTTGATCCACTCATCAACTGAGGGACATCTGGGTTGGTTCCATATCGTTGCTATGGTGAATAGCGCTGCAATGAACATTGTTGTGCCATTGGGTTTAGTATGCCCTTGTTTCTGGATTGTTGGGTAAACGCCAAGTAGTGGTATTGCTGGGTCATAGGGGAGTTCTATGTTTAGCCTTTTGAGGCACTGCCACACTGCTTTCCATAGTGGTTGAACGAGTTTGCACTCCCACCAACAGTGTAGTAGTGATCCCTCCTGGCCACATCCCCTCCAGCATCTGTTGTCATTCGTTTTCCTGATCCTGGCCATTCTAACTGGAGTGAGGTGGAATCTTAGAGTTCTTTTGATATGCAATTCTTTTATGACCAGAGATGTTGAGCATTTCTTCATGTGTCTATACACCACTTTTGTTTCTTCTTCAGAGAAGACTCTCTTTAAGTCTTTGCCCCATTTTTTAATTGAGTGGGTGTTACTTTTGAGGTTAGTTTTGGAGTGATTCAATTTTTTGAGTTGTTGATATATTTTAGATATGAGGCCTTTGTCCGTTGTTTGGTTGGTGAAGATCTTCTCCCACTCTGTAGGCTTCCTGATTAGTTTACTAGATATATCCGTTGCCATACAAAAGCTCTGCAGTTTAATGCAGTCCCACTTATCCAGCCTTTCTCTGATTTGTTGTGATTCTTGGTCCTTATTAAGCAAGTTTCGACCTGTGCCAAGGAGGCCTAGTGTATCTCCTATTCCTTCCTGTAAACTTTTCAGTGTGTCAGTTTTACCTCCAGGTCTTTGATCCATTTGGAGTTAATTCAAGTGCAAGGTGACAAAGAAGGATCCAACTTTAGTTTTCTGCTGGTGCTTAACCAGTTCTACCAGCACAACTTGTTGAAGAGGCTATCTTTCTTCCATTCTATTTTTTGGCTCCCTTGTTAAAGATTAGGTGGCCATAGGTCTGTGGTTTAATATCTGGGTCCGCAGTTCTATTCCATTGGACTTCAGACCTGTTCTTTTGCCAGTACCAAGCTGTTTTGAGAATTATAGCTCTGTAATAGAGTCTAAAGTTTGGAATTGAAATTCCTCCAGCGTTGTTCTTTCTGCTAAGAAGTGTTTTTGCTTACGGGGTCTTTTATTATTCCATATGAAATTTTGAATTGCCTCTTCTATTTCTTTAAAGAATGACATTGGGATATTGATGGGTATTGCATTGAATTTGTAGATAGCCCTTGGCAAGATTCTCATTTTCACAATGTTGATTCTTTCAATCCAGGAGCATGGGAGGTTTTTCCATTTCCTTAGTTCTGCTTTAATTTCCTTTTTTAGGGTTTTAAGTTTTCATCTAAATGGTCCTTTACATTCTTAGTTAAGCTAATTCCTAGGTACTTTATTTTCTTTGAGGCTATTGTGAAAGGAGTTTCTTTCCTGATTATTGCCTCATTCCTCTCACTATGGGCGTAAAGGAAGGCAGTTGATTTGTGAGGGTTGATTTTATGGCCTGCTACCCTTCCAAAGCTTTGAATCAGCTCAAGGAGCTTGGGACTAGAGTCTATAGGATTCTTTAAATACAGAATCACGTCATCTGCAAAGAGGGATAGTTTTATTTCCTCTTTCCCTACTTGGATCCCCTTTATGCTTGCTTCTTGCCTTATTGCACTGCCTAGGAAATTTAGTACTATGTTCGAAAGGAGTGGAGAGAGTGGGCATCCTTGTCTCGTTCCTGATTTTAGAGGGAATGGGTTTAGATTTTCACCATTAAGTATCATACTAGCAGTGGGTTTCTCATACACAGCCTTTATTACATTGAGAAATGTTCCATGGAGTCCTAGTTTCTAAACATCTTTTAACATAAAGGGGTTTTGGATCTTGTCAAATGCCTTATCCGCATCTATTGAGACAATCATGTGATTTTTGTCCTTGCTCCTGTTGGTGTGTTGAATTATATTAATTGATTTGTGTATGTTGAACCAGCTTTGCCTCCCTGTGATGAATCCAGTTTGATCATAGTGTATAATTTTTTGATGAGTTGTTGTAGACGGTTGCTCAACAGCCATCAAGTGTAGATCCGTGCAGTATAAGGGTTGAAAGACGAGCAGAGGTCCAGAGATAGAAAAAAAGAATGAGAGAGGTCAGGGGAGGTACAAGAGGATTAACGTAGGAGTGTAAGAATATTGTAGTAATGAAGAAAAGGTATAGCATAAGGATAACTGACCTAAGTTGGTAAGTAGGTAGCATATTTGAGTATTCTTTGTTGGTAGTTATTTGATTTTAGGGCATGACATATATGCTTCCAGTATTTTGTTGAGAAGTTTTGCATCGATGTTCATCAAAGAAATGGGTCTACAGTTCTCTTTCTTTGATGAATCTCTGTCTGGTTTATGGATGAGGGATATACTGGATTCACAGAATGAGTTTGGTAAACAACCTTCATTTTCAATTTCGTTGAAGAGCTTGAGGAGTATTGGTGTGAGCTCTGCTTTGAAGACCTTATAGAATTCAGCTGTGAATCCATCTGGCCCTGGGCTCTTTTTAAGTGGAAGTTGTCTAATTTCCATTTCTATTTCAGAGCTTGAAATAGGCCTGTTGAGTTGGGTTAGCTCTTCTTGGTTCAGTGTGGGTATGTTAATATTGTCTAGGAATTCATCCATTTCTTCTAGGTTCTCAAATTTCTTGGTGTAAAGTTTTCAGAAGTATTCCCCCATGGTATTCTGGATCTTGGTAATTTCTGTCGTGATATTACCATTTTCATCTGCGATTTTGTTTATTTCGATATGCTGTCTTGTTTTTTTTGGTAAGATTTGCTAAGGGGTTGTCAATTTTGCTAATTCTTTCAAAGAACCATCTCCTTGTTTTCTTGATTCTATAGGTTTTTTTTATTCCAAATGATTTAATTCTGCTTTGATTTTAATAATTTGCTTTCTCCTAATGCGTTTAGGGTTGGTTTGTTGCTCTTTTTCCAGGAGGTTAAAGTGAGACATTAACTAGTTGATTTGCCATTTTTCCAACTTGCTGTTGTAGGCACTCAGCACTATAAATTTTCCTCTGAGTACTGCCTTTGTTGTGTCTCTAAGGAGTTGATGTTTGTGTGCTCCTTATTGTTAAATTTCATAAACAGTTTGATATCTGTTCTGATGTCTTCGATTACCCATTGTTTTTGATTCAACAATGTGTTGTTCAGAATCCATGAGTTACAGGGTTTTCGTTGGTGGAGATATGTTTCTGCTCCAATTTGATGCCTTTATGGTCTGAGAGTGTGCATGGAATAATTTCAATGTTTCTGAATCTGTCCAGGTTTGTTTTATGGCCTAAGATGTGGTCTATTATGGAAAATGTTGAATGTGCTGCTGAGAAAAACGTATATTGTGTTGTTACTGCGTGGAATATTCTGCAGATGTCTGTTAGATCTAGTTGGTCTATATAGTTGTTCAGTTCTAAGGTTTCTCTGTTGAGTTTTGCCTTGTTGATCGGTCCATAGGTGAGACTGGTGTGTTAAACTCACCAACAATCACTGTGTTTCGATCTATGTATGGTTTCAGTGTAAGTAAAGTTTGCTTGATGAAGTTTGGAGCTCCGGGATTGGGTGTGTATATATTTAGGATCGTTATGTCTTCCTGGAGGAAAGATCCCTTTAGTAGTATGTAGTAACCTTCTTTGTCTTTTCTTACTAATTTTAGTTTGAAGCCTATTGTATCTGATATGAGGATGGAAACTCCAGCCTTTTTATGGGGGCAGTTAGCTTGATAGAGTTTATTCCAACCTCTCACTTTCAAAAGATGATTATTTTTGGGTAAGATGTGTCTCTTGAAGACAGCAGAACGATGGCTCTTGCTTTTTGATCCAAATAGACAGCCTATGCCGTTTAATTGGAGAGTTAAGTCCATTGATATTGAGAGTTAGGATTGAGAGATATTTATTAGTTCCTACCATTTTTAAAAGCTTTTAGTAGGGCCTGTGTCTTGACAGTTCTTGTGGTCCTTAGATGGTATGCTGTTTAGGTGCCATTTCTTTCCCTATATTGCATTTATTTTGGTTTTCTATGTATAGAGCATCTTTGAGAATTCTCTGTAGTGTTGGTTTTGTTTCGACATATTGTTGCCGCTTTTCCCTGGAATGGAATGTTTTTATTCTTCCCTCAGTTATGAATGAGAGCTTAGCTGGCTACAATATTCTTGGTTGGTAGTTATTTGATTTAAGGGCATGACATATATGCTTCCAGTCACTTCGTGCTTGCATGGTCTCTGCTGAGAAATCTGGGGTTATTCTGATTGGTTTGCCTTTATAGGTTACTGATCCCTTTTCCCTGGCTGCCTTTAGGATCTTTCCTTTCGTTTCTATTGATCCAGTTCGGATCACAATGTGGCGGTGGAATGTTTTTTCCTGGTCAGGTCTGTTTGGGGTTCTAAAAGCTTTTTGTATCTGGATGGGCCTGCCCTTCTGGATATTTGGGAAATTTTCTGAGATGATTCCCTGAAGTGTATTTCCAATACCATTGACCTCTTTATCCACGCCCTCCTCAATACCAACTAGCCTTAAATTAGGCTTCCTAATTGTATCTTGGACCTCCTGAAGCGATCTGTCATATTTCCTAGATTTGGATTGACTCATTTTCTGTTCTTTCTCTATAATACCTAAATTATTTTCAGCCCCGGAAATTCTCTCCTCTGCATTGTCTAACCTGCTATCAAAGCTATCTACTTTATTTTTCATCTCCCTTGCTTCTAATTGCTCACTTTTGATGCCTTGCCTCTCTTGTTTTAGATCATGTATGGATTTCTTTATCTCCTTGATTTCCTTTTGAGTGGTTATCTCAGTAGCTTTATTTTCTTTGGATATTTGCTGGAGTTTGGTCACGTTTTTACTTGTGAATTCTATGAATTCATCCATCTTTCTTTGAAAAACCTTTGTTATGGCCTCCTATATGGCTTTTTCTCTTTCATTATCACCTTATTTGTACTTTCCTCTTGTTCAGCTATGGCTTCCTCCATTATCTCTTTCTTCATATTTTCACATTTTCCATTAATGATGTTTATCAATTGCATTTGTGTAGCACTTGGAAGACTCTCCTCTATGTGTGCCAGTCACTGTTATATTGTCTGTTTACATTGGGTGGGGGATGTTGTTTCTTGATTTGACATTTTTCTTGAGTTTCTTGTTCTGCCAATTTGAAAATGGGAGCAAGATTTCTACTAAATACGATTATAGTTTTTCAGATATAACCAACCTAGACCTCTGTAGCTGGCAGACACTAGATGTTCACAAGTTTTGATTGGTATTATCACTCTTTCTTTTTGTGCACTTACAGACCAGTCTAATACAACCACTGATAAGCGATTTATACACAAAACAATAAGCCTCTCAATCCAATCTCTATTGTCTTTAAGTCCCTGTGAGCCTAGAGAATAATTAACCACCTACATATACAATATTGCTCAACAGCCATCAAGTGTAGATCCTCGCAGTATAAGGGTTGAAAGACAAGCAGAGGTCCAGAGATAGAAAAAAAGAATGAGACAGGTCAGTGGAGGTACAAGAGGATTAACGTAGGAGTGTAAGAATATTGTAGTCATGAAAAAAAGGTATAGCATAAGGATAACTGACCTAAGTTGGTAAGTAGGTAGCATATTTGAGTACAAAGTTTGGAAAGTATTAGAATAAAACTTATGTGTTGCTGCACGACTAGCTCTTAGCCCAACTAGTGGCTGCACTGTGGACAATGGGATGGATCTGTTTTTCTTGTCTACGTTGTGGGATAGGGGTATTTGAAAAGATGCAGAAGCGAAGATTTCAGAAGCCAATGCTGTGAGTGAATTAGCTCGTAAATAGCATTTTCATTTTCTTTTATCTTTCTGCCAGTCTTGGGGCTTGAATTCAGGGCCTGAGCACTGTCCTCGGGTTTTCTCAAGTCCAGCCCTCTGCCACTTGAGCCACAGTGCCACATCTAGGTTTTCTATCTATGTAATACTGAGCAATCAAACCCAGATCTTCATGGATGCTAGGAAAGCACTCTACCATTATGCCAAACTGTCAACCCTGATATAGTAGTTATAAAGTCATCATCATCATATCAAAATATCCTTTCCCCTACAAAGAATTAACACTTATCTATGTGTGTAATGCTTTTTTTTTAATTTCACTAATTCTTCTGTGTTTTTCCCTCTTGCATTTTTTACACAAGACAGCAAAGCTAATTATCAGGAAAAAATTGATTAAGATACAGAAACCTTATAATATCCTAGTAGATTGACGTCACAAATATGTGCAAGATGCCCTGTGTGTTTGACCTGGTGGTCGAGTCCTTGGCTACCAAGCAAAAAGACTCAGGTTTGATTCCTCATTACCACATACATAGAAAGCGCTGCAAGTGGTGCTGTGGCTCGGTGGGACAGCTAAAGCCTAAAGAAAGCCCAAGAACAATGTTCACACTCTGAGGTCAAGTCCCAAGACTCGCAAAAACAAAAAAAAATTCAACAAGGGGCAAAATGCAGGCAGAGAAGGCACTGTGAAGCAAATGTTTTGTAAAGGATGAGGGCAATATTGACCCTTAAGTTTGGATCTTACCTAAGAAAGGCTCCTTGAGCCTGAGACCAGACTGGTTGTTGGGCCTATTGGAAAACATTGGGAATGGACAAATAAGGTGTGCTGTTTACTACATCCACATGTATATTGTGAGATTGGAGGAGAGATTCAGCCTCCAGTATGTCTTTGGTGAGGTCTTCTGTGAGCAAGGATCTTTGGTCATTGGGCCCTGAAAGGTGACGCTGCCTCCCTCACAATGGAACAGGATATGGAACCCTGGTAACCAAGCCACTGTAACTAACAACCAGCTCAAGCCAGCTCACTTGGCCTGTGGCTCAGGAGGAAGAAAGATGTTGCTGTGCTGTTGCCAAAGTTCAGGAAACTCGAGTCTCAGGCATGGAAGTTGTGGATGTCTTACTCGAAGATGTACATGCTAGATCTTTGCCAAGCCACAAATCCAGTAAAACAGGCCTTTCTCTAAGAAGAAGGCCAGGAAAATCCAGGGCAACCAGATGAGGTAAATTTCTAAGAAGAAATGTATTTGACCCCATCATCCTCCCCATACACTACAACTTTCTTTTTTTTTCATTTTTTATTCTAATTAGTAAAAGGGTTACATGATATTTGCCAGGTAGAAAGTGCATTAATTCACATATATTGATACCCTTTCACATGTCTTGGTACCCATTTCCCTCCAACCCCACACCCCCCACCCTTCTTGGTTTTCCCCCCTTCCCTATCAAATTTCAAATATCCAAATACAAATAAATTCAATATATCAGATAACAAAGTGAGATACTATACCAATATGGGATAACCAAGGTACAGCAAAGGAGATGAGAGACAACATAGTACATTAAGGACAACAATCATTCATTATATGGCTTTTGTTTCAATATCCTGGAGGTCCTTTCAATTAGCTTCACATTATATGGCCTTATATATGGCCTTTTGCTCTATTACAAATCTATGCTAGTAGAGCCCAAGGTTTCTACTGATTATGACGAATGAGGGAAACCACTGAGCCTAAGTTCCTTTGAGTCTGGCTTACTTCACTTAATATGATTTGTTCTAAGTCTTTCCATATCCTAACAAATGGGGTGATGTCATTCTTTCTGACAGCAGCATAGAATTCCATTGTGTACAAATACCACAACTTGTTGATCCACTCATCAACTGAGGGACATCTGGGTTGGTTCCATATCTTTGCTATGGTGAATAGCGCTGCAATGAACATTGTTGTGCTAGTGGGTTTAGTATGCCCTTGTTTCTGGATTGTTGGGTAAATGCCAAGTAGTGGAATTGCTGGTTCATAGGGGAGTTCTATGTTTAGCCTTTTGAGGCACTGCCACACTGGTTTCCATAGTGGTTGAACGAGTTTGCCCTCCCACCAACAGTGTAGTAGTGATCCCTCCTGGCCACATCCCCTCCAGCATCTGTTGTCATTCGTTTTCCTGATCCTGGCCATTCTAACTCGAGTGAGGTGGAATCTTAGAGTTCTTTTGATATGCAATTCTTTTATGACCAGAGATTTTGAGAATTTCTTCATGTGTCTATAGGCTATTTTTGTTTCTTCTTCAGAGAAGACTCTCTTTAAGTCTTTAGCCCATTTTTAATGGGATGGGTGTTACTTTGGAGGTTAGTTTTGGAGTGATTCAATTTTTTGAGTTGTTGATATGTTTTAGATATGAGGCCTTTTCCGTTGTTTGGTTGGTGAAGATCTTCTCCCACTCTGTAGGCTTCCTGATTAGTTTACTAGCTATATCCGTTGCCATATGAAAGCTCTGCAATTTAATGCAGTCCCACTTATCCAGCCTTTCTCTGATTTGTTGTGATTCTTGGTCCTTATTAAGCAAGTTTCGACCTGTGCCAAGGAGGCCTAGTGTATCTCCTATTCCTTCCTGTAAACTTTTCAGTGTGTCAACTTTTACCTCCAGGTCTTTGATCCATTTGGAGTTAATTCTAATGCAAGGTGACCAAGAAGGATCCAACTTTACTTTTCTGCTGGTGCTTAACCAGTTCTACCAGCACAACTTGTTGAAGAGGCTATCTTTCTTCCCTTCTATTTTTTTGGCTCCTTTGTCAAAGATTAGGTGGCCATAGGTCTGTGGTTTAATATCTGGGTCCGCAGTTCTATTCCATTGGACTTCAGGCCTGTTCTTGTGCCAGTACCAAGCTGTTTTGAGAATTATAGCTCTGTAATAGTCTAAAGTTTGGAATTGAAATTCCTCCAGCGCTGTTCTTTCTGCTAAGAAGTGTTTTTGCTATACGGGGTGTTTTATTATTCCATATGAAATTTTGAATTGCCTCTTCTATTTCTTTAAAGAATGACATTGGGATGTTGATGGGTATTGCCCTTGGCAAGATTGTCATTTTCACAATGTTGATTCTTCCAATCCAGGAGCATGGGAGGTTTTTCCATTTCCTTAGTTCTGCTTTAATTTCCTTTTTTAGGGTTTTAAAGTTTTCATCTAAACGGTCCTTTACATTCTTAGTTAAGCTAATTCCTAGGTACTTTATTTTCTTTGAGGCTATTGTGAAAGGAGTTTCTTTTCTGATTATTGCCTCATTCCTCTCACTATTGGCGTAAAGGAAGGCAGTTGATTTGTGAGGGTTGATTTTATGGCCTGCTACCCTTCCAAAGCTTTGAATCAGCTCAAGGAGCTTGGGAGTAGAGTCTATAGGATTCTTTAAATACAGAATCATGTCATCTGCAAAGAGGGATAGTTTTATTTCCTCTTTCCCTACTTGGATCCCCTTTATGCTTGCTTCTTGCCTTATTGCACTGCCTAGGAATTCTAGTACTATGTTAAAAAGGAGTGGAGAGTGTGGGATCCTGTATGCCACCCCTTAGTACTTTTATGCAAATCTTAGGCCTGTGGCATTTTAAGCACAATTCAACGCTCTGTTTTTTGCTGGTTAATTAGAGTTAAAAATCTTATGGAATTTATTGCATGGCTGATTTTGAACTGGAATCCTCAGGTCTCAGCTTATCTTGAGTAGGTAGGATTACACTACTTTTGCAACCTGTATGCTCATACACATCGCTTCTGATCCAAACACTCATTGTTCAATTTAACTAACAAGATGTGAGGAAAGATGATTGACTGTAATTTACTAGATGGGCTTCTAGTGAGTATATATTTCCACTTCCACTCTGAAGCCAGGGAAATGTTTCTGGTACATGTTTCAACTATCTCCTAAAGAGGAAATAATGTGTGAGTACGTTTGCTAGTATTTCAGATAGGAAATGGACTTTGGTGTTTGGAACCTGTTGGGCAGAGTATATCAGCTGGGCTGTGATAAGAGAGATGATGTTTCAGACAGGAATATTTTCATCCCAGACAGACTTAATCCAGATCCTTGGATTTCAGGCCTTGAGTAGATAGAATTACAAGTGTGAGCTGCCACCACCACCTGGTTCATTTTGGAAACCTTAATTGCTTCTCATTTGTTCCTTTCCTTTTTTGGAAGATTAATCTAAGCTGGCTGATTGTGCATCACAATGAAGTAATTGGCCTCAGGAATTGCAAATATTTGTTTCATCAGCACGGAATGAATGAAGTTGATCTAATCCCAATAGTATTTTCCTTCTGATAAATAGGGAACTTACCTATATCATTTTTCCTTGCCTTTGCTTTCCCAAAGCAAGCAACATGTTTCCTAAAAACAATACTTCATGAGAATATTATAATTAGAAGCTATCTTCTGCACACTTCAGAATAGTCCTTGCATTTATAAACTTATATTACAATATTAGGTAGAAGAATGGTGACTGTTAGTTTCATAACTATTTCATATGTTTTACTCTTTAAGGCTCATTAACTCAAGAAGGGATTAAATACATTTAGATAATAGTAGAACATAACTGCTGCTGATTTGATGTGTGTGCAGATGATACACAGATTTATTAGGATTACTCAAAAGTTTTCTTCAAATTTTCAGTAGTAGACTGCTATGCTAACTGGAAGGTGATAGTAATGATGCTGAAATTCTATGAATCAGCTATGAAGCAGAATTTCAGGGGAGAGTATTTGCTAGGTACTTAATTTCTAAGATGCATATCAAGAATATTGAACTATAACACCAAATGATGGAGCACTCAGCGTCACATTTTGTTTGTTTTATGCAAGTCCTGGGACTTGAACCCAGGGCCTGGGAACTGTCCTTAAATGTTTTTTTTTTTACTTCAAGCTAGTGTTCTACCACTTGATCCACAGCTCCACTTCCAGATTTTTGGTAATGAACTGTAAATCAGAATATCATGCAATTTGTTTGGGCTGGATTCAAACCTGATTCTGTGTAGATAGGATTCCAAGTGTGAGCGCACAGAGCCTGGCTAGTATCATTCATCATTCAAGTCATGGGACTGTAATTCTGCACCTGGGTCTTGTCACTGAGCTTTTCAGCTCAAGACTACTGCCCTATCCCTTGAGCCATAGGGCCACTTCTGGGTTCCTGGTGGTTAATTGGAGATAAGAGTCACATGGACTTCAGTCCCAGGCTGACTTTGAACTGCTATCCTTGGATCTCAGCCTCTTGAGTAGCTACATTTACAAGTGTGAGCCACCATACCCGGCTAAATTATTTTTTAAGTTAATTTTTTTTGTTAAGTCAGTATGTAGTTGGCATACGGTTACATAAGTAATGAACACATTTCTTAAGAAAATTGTTATCCCCTCCCACATTTTTCTCTGTTTTCCTACCCTCAGCCCCCTCTCCACCCAGATTGTTCAGTTCATTTCCGTTTAGTGTCTTCCAAGTATCACTGTTCAATTGGTTCACCCTTTTTCCTTTGTTTTTTTTTTACCATTTTATTATACCCTCTCCATTCCCGAAATCACATAAACCTATGTACAAGACACAGGGTACCCGAATTCAACACAGTGACTACAGAGAATAAAACTAAAGGGAAAAAGAAGAAAAGAGGTAAAAAGCAAAGAAAATGAAAGAACATCATACAGTACCTTAGAAGCAACAACACTGAAAAAACAAAACATAAAACCTTGGGCTGAAAATGTAGCTTGCCTAGCATGTATGAAACCCTGGATTCCATTCCTCAGCACCACATAAACAAAAACTGGAAGTGCCACTGTGACTCAGCTGGTAGATTTCTAAAGTTCAGCACAGAGTGTCTCCAAGTGACAAAAATCTGTCACATTTAAGTCAGGCTTCAAAACTTTGCTAGGAACCAGTTACGTGATTTGGAAGACAGTCCAATTTTCAAAAAGTCACTAGGCAGGCGCTGGAGGGTCATAATTGTCATTCTACTAGCCAGGGAGAAGGTGATTCAAAGCCTTTGCAAGCAAAAAAACGAAAACAAAAAAACTGTAAGTTTCTTCTCTCCACTTATCCACCCAAAAACTAAGTGGAGTTGTGGCTAAAACTGGTACAGCATTGGCCTTGAGGAAAAAGAACTAAGAGACCTTGCCCAGGTCCAAAGTTCAAGCTCCCCACCAAGAAAGAAAAAAAAAGGAGTCCAGATACCTTAGTTTCAAAAGTATATCTGTATATCTTAGTAGGTTTTTCTGATCTTTCCTCATTCATCTCATGGAACCACATAATCTTGATCCTGATCTGACTAAGAGCCTGCATTGTGCTTAATAAATTCATTCCACATATTCCAGTAGAATCTGGACAGCTAACAGCCACTTACCAATGCTTTATTCTACGTTTAGTCCAGTATGTCTTCATACCATCTACACAGTCAGCTATATCATCTTTCCAGAAGTAGCATTGAGTGCAGAACACTCAGAACTAAAATAATTGCATAAAGATGTAATAAAACCCCTTGATTCATTAAGAAAATTTCTGTACCACTTAGAGCAAGTACATTAGTGGTATTTACCTCTAGCCACTTTTTCTAAAAAAATTTATTAACATTGAATTTTACATCATATTTCAAATGTCATGTTTAACCAACAAGTATTCAAGAAGGGAATCGCTATACAATCACTGGCACATAAATTTTAGAATATAGTAAAAATTAAGCTGAGTCTTTGTATGTCATAGATACAGATTAATCTATAATAAAACACATGTCTATAGAGTGTATAGTCCATCCTAGATTTTTATGTCTATGTAGTTATGTTTATATCTCCAAAATTATGTCCAGAACTTTGGGTATCAACTATTCAATCATCGCTCTACTACTGTTTGAAACGAATATCCATATATTAAGGATGCAATGTACCTTTTGTTCCTTGGTCTTGACTTATCTCACTCAACAGGATTCACTCTAATTTCATCCACTACCCCAAAAATGCCATTATTATTTTTTTCTGTGCAGATCTTCTTTTTATGTATTTATTTTTATTGTAATTTATAGAAGGGTTACATTATATTCACCAGACAGAAGGTGCATTACATCTCAAACTTTGATACCCCATGTAATGATATGGTCCCCATTTCCCTTCCCCTACCCCCACTCATGTTCATTTCCCCCCTTCCCTATCCAATTTCAAATAACCAATTAGGCACATATGAAATATATCAGAAAACAACGTGAAATATTGTAACAATATGATATAACCAAGGGATAGCAAAAGAGATAAGAGATCACATAGTTCATTAAGGACAACAATCACTCACTATATGAGTTTTGTTTCTTTATCTTGAAGGTCCTTACATTTAGTGTCATACTATTTGTCACGATGTCTCTAGATTTTGTTCTATTGTAAATCTCTGGTAGCAGAGCCCAAGGTTTCTACTGAATTTGACAAATGAGGGAGACTCTTCGGCCTATGTTCCTTTGAGTTTGGCTTACTTCACTTAATATGATTTTTTTCCTTTTCATCCACTTCCCCGAGAATGCCATTATTTTATCTTGTCGGTTGGCTATGTATCATTCCATTGTGTGTGTATGTGTGTGTGTGTGTGTGTGTGTGTGTGTGTGCGCGCGTGTTTCACATTTTTTGTAGTAGAGCATCTGGTGTTTCCATCATCAAGCCTCATTTTCTACAGATATTTTTATAGTCTCTTTTTAATTTTCAGGGTAATGTATAGAGGGGTTAGGATTACATTTACAGGTAGTGGACTGCATTACTTCTCACACATTTATTCTACTCCACATGTTTTTGTCCCCAGTTCCCTCTCCCCTCCCTTCCCAATCATCTTGTTTCCCCCCTTCCCTTTCCTATTTGACATAAACAAATAAACATATATACAATATGCCAGGGAAAAAATCAGATACAATAACAATCTGACATTAACCAAAGGGCAAAATAAGAGATGAGAAATAACATAGTAGATTAAGGACAAAAATCACACAAGATTAAGAGCAACGATGACACAAGATATAGCTCTTGTTCCCATATCCTAGAGATCCTTTCATTTAGTCTCATCCTATATGACCTTATATACCTAGGTTTTTGAGTTATTGTAATCCTCTGCTAGGAGAGTCCTAGATGTGAACTAATTATTACAAATGAGGGAAACCATTGAGCTTATGTTTCTTTGGGTCTGGCTTGCTTCACTTAATAGGAATTTTTCCAAGTCTTTCCATTTCCTTACAAATGGGCGATGTCATTCCTTTTGATGGCAGCATAGCATTCCATTGTGTATAAGTACCACATCTTCTTGATTCAGTCATCTACTGAGTGGCATCTGGGTTGGTTTCATATCTTTGCTATGGTAAATAGTGCTGCAATGAGCATCATTGTGCTAGTGGCTTTAGTATGCCCCTTTTTCTGAACAATTGGGTTGATGCCAAGTAGTGAATTTGCTGGATCATAGGGGAGCTCTATGTTCAGTCTTTTGAGGAACCACCACACTGCTTTCCCTAGTGGTTGAATGAGTTTACACTCACACCAACAGTGTAGGTGTTATCCCCCCTGGTCACTTCCCCACCAGTATCTCTTATTAGATTTTTTGATAATGGCCATTCTGACTGGAGTCAGGTGGAATCTCAAAGTTGTTCTGATTTTCATTTCCCTTATTGCTAGAGATATGAAGCATTTCTTCATGTGTCTAAAGCCCATTTTAATTTTTTCTTCAGAGAATACTCTTTTAAGTCTTTAGCCCACCTTTTAATAGGATGGTTGTTTCTTTGAAGATTTGTTTGGGAGAGATTCTTTATTTTCAGCTACAGATATATTTTAGATAACTACATATATTTTTGTAGAAAAAAGAATGGAAGCCATCATGCTGGCTCACAACTTAATTTCAGCTACTTAGGAGGCTCAGGGCTTAGGATCACAGGTCAAAGCCAACCAGGGACCTACAGTGTGTGAGATCAAACTCTGTGAACATACAATGACTGTAAGAGGAATCTCACTGCCTGGGAATGTAGCCTAATGTTAGAGTGCTCACCTAGAATGCATGAAGACCTAGGTTCTATTCACCGGTACCGCATACTCAGAAAAAAGCCAAAAGTGGCGCTGTGTCTCAAGAGGCAGAGCACTCACCTTGGCAAGCCAGTCCAATGAAAATGTCGAGGCCCTGAGTCCAAGCCCTAGGACTGGCAAAAAGAAAAAAAAGAGCAATCTTACTTAAGTAACAAGGAATGTACCCTATATTTATACAGACTGAAAAATTCATTAAGAAATTAGAAAATAGGTATAAAGTGCATATTTTCTTTTGTGTGTTGGCACTGGGTCTTCTACTGAGTGCTTCAGCTCTATCCCTGACCTTTTCTGCTCAAGGCTAGCACTCTACCAATGCAGCCCCAAATCAACTATCTTCAATTGAGATATAAGCGATGAATATTTCAAGGTGCTTCATGAAAAACATTTTTATAAATTGAAACTTTCAACACAGTCTTATTTTAGTATGAATGTTGAGATGGGAAGAGACAGAAAAAGTGAAATGTTTCCTGATCCCCATAGAGAAGAGACTCAGCAGAACCACTGTGGTCTGCAGGCTTCTTTGTGAGTTTTGTTTGCTTGTTTGATTTTTGTCAATTGTGGGGCTTGAACTCTGGGCCTGGGCACTGTCCCTGAGCTCTTCAGCTCAAGACTAGTGCTTTAATCTGTGAGCCACAGTGCCACTTCTGGTTTTTCTGGCAGTTAACTGGGTACTTTGGCTGGCTTTAAACTTTGATTCTCAGGTCTTAGCCTCCTGAGTAGCTAAGATTATAGGTGTGAGGTACCATCACCAGGCTGCTGCTCTGTTACTATGCAGGTTCTGGATCAAGAACTTCAAGTTCTTACTTCAATTTTTTCTTCTCTTGCCTGATACTCTGCCATTTGAACGAAGCCCCAGTTCCTGGTCTTTGTTGGTTAATGAGAGATATTCTGATTTTCTAATATTCAGAGCAATGATTATAAAACCCAGCAGTTTACTTACTTGAATAAATTAAGAGACAGGACCTAGTGAGATGGAAAACACAATTTTTTTTCAAGTTGCTATCCTGTTCTAATGCATAAGTCTGGCTATTTTGCTTACACACAAATATGTATTTTACCAGTTTCTACTCTATTTTTGCTTAGCTTAAAACCACCACTGCCATTTCATAGATTTTGTTGTTGTTGTTTGCGGTGCTTGAACTCTGTGCCTGGGCTGTTCCTCAGATCTTCAGTTCAATGCCAGTGCTCTACTACATTTGATTTGGCCAGTCCTGGGCTTGAACTCAGGGACTGAGCACTGTCCTTATATTTTCTCAAGGCTAGGGCTCTACCACTTCAGACTCAGCACCACTTCCAGCATTTTTTTATGTATGTGGTATTGAGGAATTGAACCCAGGTCTTCGTGCATGGTAGGCAAGCACTCTACCACTAGGCCAAACTCCCAGCACAAAATTATTCATCATTACTATTAGCTATCTTCTTTTTTTATTATTGAATCATCATGGTGCTTGGACTTTGGGCCTGGACACTGTCCCTGAGCTCTTCAGCTCAAGGCTAGCGCTCTTCCTCTACAGCTCCATTTTTGGTTTCTGGTAGTTAATTGGTGATGTAAGCCTCACAAACATATGTGTCCAGGCTGACTTTGGGCTTTGAACCAAGATCCTCCAATCTCAGCCTCCACAGTAGCTAGAATTACACGCTTCAGCCAGCAGTGCCTGACTGTTTGATGTCTCTGTCTCTGTCTCTCTGTCTCTGTCTGTCTGCCTGTCTGTCTCTCTCTCTCTCTCTGTCTCTCTCTGTCTCTGTCTCTATTGTGCACCTGGGCAGTGTCCCTGGGCTCTTTAGCTCAAGGCTACAACCTGAAACACCTTGAGCCAGAGTGTCACTTCTGGTTTTCTGGTGCTTAAGTGGAAGTAACAGTTTCATGGACGTTAGTGTCTGGCCTGGCTTTGAACTGTGATCCTCAGAACCCAACCTTCTGAGATCATTTCCAGCTTTTTTTTTGGTGTAAGTGGTACAGAGTAATTGAACATAGGGCTTTGTGCATACTAGGCAAGCAAACTACCACTAGTGTGCACTCCAGCCTTAGATAAGGGCTTTCTTTTTCTTTTTCTTTTTTTCACTCATGGGGCTTGAACTCTGGGCCTGGATGTTGACCTTAAGCTCTTCAGCTCAAGGCAAGAGCTCTACCACTTGAGGCACATTGTCATTTTGAATTTTCTGGATTATTTGGAAATAAGATTCTCACAGATTTTTATGCCTGGGCCGTCTTTGAACCTCGATCCTCCAGGGTAGCTAGGATTACCATGGTGAGCCACCAGTCACGGGCATTAGATTATTATTTTTTGCATGTCCTATGGCTTCAACTCATGGCCAGAGCACTGTCCTAGGGCTTGCTCAAGGATAGCACTTTACTTCAGCCAGCCAACTCCCGGTCCAAATAGGCCACTCTTGAAGCTAGAATTACAGAGATCTGCCATAATACTGGCATGTCGTTATCTAAGTATATAATTTTTCTTCTCTTTTTGATGGCTTTTCCTTAGTGGACATATTTCCTACATATTTTATGGAAAACTTCCTTCCCACTGGGGCATAAGTTAAGCCTAGTGGAAGAGTTCTTGCCGAGCATGAATGAAGACCCAAGTTCAATTCCTCAGCACAACATAGATAAAAAAGATACAAGTGGTGCTGTGGCACATGTGATAGAACTTGCCCCTTAAGAATAAACAAAAACAAAAACAAGGATCGTGCTCAGGTCCTGAGTCTAAGCACAGTACTGGCAAAAAAAATTCTGCCCAAAGTAGACATTTAAACTTATTGTACTTTTCAAAAAATTTGTTGTCAAGGTGATATACAAAGAGATTGCTGTTACATATATAATGAGTACATTTCTTGTAAACACTGTTACCCCCCCTCTTCTCTTTCCCTTCCCCCCAAGTCATAAATTTCATTTACAACAAATATATATGTATTTTCATTCCTGAAAAAATAGTTTAAAATGTGTTCAAATAAATGATGTAAGTTGATATATTATCAAAATGGATTACTTGAACTCTAAAATAAACATTCTAGGTAATTTTTCTCATAAAATTGTAGTAATGCTATAAAACTAATAAAAAAGGAATTTTAGTTATTAATTTCTTATGTTTTACCTTTAACATTATCACACTAAGCATACTGTTTATGGTATTAATACAGACAGCATGAAATATGATTATGTAAAAAAATTAAATGATTCAAAATAGTAAGGTTGGGGGCCAGTAGTTTGGCTTGGTGGCACACACCCTGGATTGGCAAAAAGAAGTAGGGTTAGATAAAACAGATTTATTTCCAAATGTGTGGAAAATGGTATGATTTCTTGTTTCGCTAGTGCTGGGGCTTGAACTGAGGGACCAGGAACTGTCCTTGGCCACATTTGTTCAAGGGTGGCACTGTGACACCTGAGGCACAGTGCCCCATCTGCTTTTTCTGTGTATGCAGTGCCGAGGAATTGAATCAAGGTCTTCTTGTATACTAGGCGAGCACTCTACAATTAGGCCACATTCAAAGCCAAAGTAGATTTTTGATGCTGTTGTGGAGTTTTAATTTTTTTAAATATTTGTACAAAGCACAATGGATATATAAACAGACTTGAACTCACAGAACACAGTCCCACATAATATTACAGTTTCTCTGGCACTTCTCCCGATTGACAAAACACATTTCCAGGCATCTGCTCTGTCCTGAAGCTTTGGTAGCTGACTTCTCTTTCCATGGAGGCCTGGCCTGGATTCCTGGTGATTCCATGCATTTCATAGTTCCCTGTATATCCAGTAAGGTTGTCTTCTATGGGACCAGACCTGTCTGGTTTTTGGCCCACCCAGGACGTAGGTGTCTGAGGTCTCACATTCTAAGTGGACAATAAAACACAGGATAATAAGGACTGAAGAACTGCACACCATGATATTAACAATGAGAGTTTAATAGTTAGCAAAGTAAATACAATGAATACTTGACAAGAATCATGAGAGCAAGATAAAGAGATGTCTTTTTAGGAAGGGGACAGGGAAGCTCTAAATCCAGACTGGCCTCCAAGTTGCCTTCAGACAGTAATTCTACTTCAGAGTCCTCAGAAGGGTCTCCTTCCTCATGAGAAACAGAATGTCCTTCCTGAGTTAAGAGGGGGATGGATTCTGGTTTGTCGAATGGAGATTGAGTCTCTTTTAGTGAGATGGATGGGTCTGGATATTCTGTGAGGATGGATTCATTTTCCGCCAATGAATCCAGTATTGAGAGTACACTTGCTGCTTCCCATGGGGACATTTTCCATGAGCCCAGCGTGTGCCCCTTCAGCTTGCACAATAAGTGGAGTGTTACTCTGACTCACATGGACTGACTCTGGGTGGAGTATGAAAGGAAACGGAAGGAAATCTGGCTGCCCTTTTTCTTCCTCCATAGTATCTGCAGGTTCAACTGTGTCACATATGGGGTTCAGAGCAAAAGGTATATCCACAGGACTCTAAACCTGTTTGGTAATTTCTACAGAAGGCCCATGCTTTCTGGAGTGCAGTGATGATTCTCAGTCTCCATCAGTCACCAGCTCCATTGGTGGGTTTTTCATCCGGAGTTCAGGATAAGCTCTTCCACGATGACCCATACCTAAGAATGGAAATAGGTACAGAGTGGACAGAGTGGATTCTGCAAGTTGAAGTGTCACTCAACTTCCATGAGGATCTAATGGAGGAACCTGTAGAACTGGAGTTTAGACTGAACACTGAGGAGGTGTAGGGTCTTTCTAATGAGTGCTTATTCCCGAGTCCTTTCAGAGGATAGACATTATCTGGCTGACACCACCCATAAAGGGCATTTTGCCAAGCTCTGTAGAAGTAAGGGCCAACCAATATCTAGACTACATGGGCTTCCTACTCACAGGCTCTGAGGCACCCACACCAGGACTTCTACTTTTTCTGGGTCTTACTGGTCGCACATTCCTCCAGCTGGTCAAAAAGTATGTGTTTAGAAGAGCAGGTCCAAAGCCGGCATGTGGAGCCTTGTATAGAGCTTGAGTTGTGTCAGTGTGTGGCAGTTCTTGAACTCGTAGAAATCACTGGGGTAGAAGTCCATTCACATCGTATAGATGGAACACATGATGCTGTGGGCACATTCGGTACAAGGAAAGTGAGAGCCTTCTCTCTCCATCCTGAGCCTTCTACCAAAGCCCCTTTCTTGCAGGACTCTAATGCTGTGGTTGTCCTGCAGAGATGTGCACTTATGTGCTGGGAGGGGGGTAAGAGACACTCGAGAACAGGATGACTTTTACACCCCACTTCCAGAAGCTTCTGAGAGAGGCCTCTATGCATCTGTCCAAAGTAAACGCACCTTAAATTAAATAAGTAAATGCTCTAAATAAATCAATAAGTGAATGCTCTAAATAAAGAACTAAATGCTCATTCCTCTAATCTTAGCCACCCAGCTGGTTGAGCTCTGAAGATCACAGTGGAAAGCCAGTCTAGTCAGTAAAAGTCTAACGGCACTTGTCTTCAATTAGGCAGCAAAAAGCCAGAACTTGACCTATGACTCAAATGGTACAGTGCTAATTTTTGAACACCAAAGGGATGGCATTTAGACCTGGGTTCAGGTTCAAGTGGCAGCACTGGACCACACACCAAAATGTAAACACTTTCAGGTTCTAACAGGCAAAGCTATCACAATCCCTCCCTGATGGCTCAAAAGTGATTCAGCCCCCAGCTTTTCCTCTGACTCCAGTATTTCACAGGCCTCCGCCATTAGTACTGACACCTCATTTCTTACTGGGAAATGGGATTTCCTAGGATGTCACCTAGGTGAGGGCTGCAGTTGGGAGCCACTTACTCATGCATGAAATCAAACTTCTCAGTAAGCACACTGTTGAGACTCCAGTAGCTTGTGAGGGAAATGAAATGGCATGGTGTCCCAGTCATAATAAAGTAGTTTGCGCACTTGTATCATGCTTAGCTCCCCTGTGAACACCGCAGTGAACCAAACAGGCTTAGAGAGGAGCCAAGTATTCCAAGACTTGGCTAGGAAGGGTGATCAAACCTGCGTTTGGAGGGGGAACACTCACTTTTACAAGAGAATTTCCAGCAACTACTACATTGTCCTCCACTATTTGAAATTGTGCAGGAAGTTTCACACATAAAAGCGATCACCTTTCTGGTAGGCAGGGATCAGCTTTGTCAGCAGCATCTCCAACAGGCCTTCCTCCAGGATCCATAGGTTACAAGGCTCATTCAGAGACTGAGCTGACTTACCATCACACTATGTTGGCAAAACAGTGGATATTTCAAACGTAGGAATGGGACCACACTTCACACTGAGGAATTGGAATAGAGTAGATTGGAAATGACACACTCTATTCTCAGTATAGTCACTTGAAAGCACACAAGAAGGTTGTAGTGTGTGGGCAGGATGATGGGTTCAAATAGGTTTCCTCTCAATATACCTCATCTGAGTTGCCCTGGAGTTTCCTGGCTTTCTTCCTAGAGAAATGCCTGATATACTGGCATTTTGGCTTGGCACTGATCCAGCATCTACTTCTTCAAGTGAGACATCCATATCTCTCATGCCTGAGATGCGAGCCTCCTGACCTTTGGCAACAGCACAGCAACATCTTTTCGTTCCTGAGCCACAGGCCAAGGGAGCTGGCTTGAGCTGGTTGTCACATACAGTGGCTTGGTTACCAGGGTTCCATATTCTGTTCCATTGTGAGGGAGGTAGGGTCACCTTTCAAGGCCCAATGACCAAAGCTCCTTGCTCACAGAAGACCTCCCCAAAGACATACTTGAGGCTGAATCTCCCTTCCCACCTCACATATGGATGTAGTAAACAGCACACCTTTTTGTTCAAATCCCAAGTCATTAACTAGGCATAAGTGCTAGCCTGTTCTCAGGCTGAAGGAGCCTTTCTTATGTAAGATCCAAACTTAACTGTCACTATTCCCCTTACCCTTCACAAGACATTTTGCTTCACAGTGCCTTCTCAGCTTGCATGTTGCCTCTTGCACATTTTATTTTGCTAGTCCTGGGACTTGACCTCAGAGCCTGACCATTGTTCTTAGGCTTTCTTTAGGCTATAGCTGTCCCACCAAGCCACAGCACCACTTCCAGCGTTTTCTATGTATATGGTACTGCAGAATCAAACCGGAGTCTTTTTGTGTGGTAGCCAAGCACTCTACAAATAGATGAAACACCCAGGCCATCTTGCACAAATTTCTCACTTCAGTCTACTAGGACGTTGTTAGGTTTCTGTATCCTAATCTATTTTTCTTCCTGATGAATATCTGTGCTGTCATCTGTAAAAATGCAAGTGGGAAAATCACAGAAGCATTGGTGACATAAAAAAAGTCTTACAGACATAGAGAAGTGTTCATTCTTTGTAGGAAAAAGGATATTTTGATATGATGATGATGACTATTTATACATACTTTATCGGGGTTTAGAGTTTGGCCCAGTGGTAGAGTGCTTGCCTAGCATCCATGAAGATCTAGGTTTGAGTCCTTAATATCACACAGATATAAAAATCCATATGGCAATGTGGCTCAAGTGGCAGAGGGCTAGACTTGAGAAAAGCCAAGAGCAGTGCTCAGGCCCTGAGTTCAAGCCCCAGGAATGGCAGAGAAAACAAAAGAAAAGAAAAGAAAAGAAATGTGCTTTTTACAAGTTATTCACTCACAGCATTTGCCTCTGAATTCTTCGCTTCTGCATCTTGTGACTCATCCCTTTCCCTAAATGTAGACAAGAAAAACAGATTTTATTACGTGCTATTCTGTTGTCCAATCTTTGGATATTAATTCAAAATACAATATTGCCTGACATATTGTGTGTGTGCATGTGTGTGTGTATCTGCCAATGTGTGCATGCACACATGTGTACAGGGTTTAGGGCTTACTCATAGGGCCTGTGTGATAACCCTCAGCATCTTTTCCTCAAAGGTATTGGTCTTTCACTTCTAGCTTATTATAGCTAATTGGAGTTGAGAGATTCACTCAATTTCTTGCCCTGTGCATTGGAACCCAGTGCTGGGTTCTCATATTGTTAATTGTAGCTATAGAGAAGGCTGAGGTCTGGGGATCCTCGTTAGAATCCAGCCCCTGAAAGAAAGTCACTGATAGAAATCTTTATCTTCAGTTAAGCATGAATAAATAAGGCAAAAGTGGAACTGTGGCTCAGTTCCTCTTGTACCAGCCATGAGAAAATTAGCAATTGGCAGCACCTGGTCCCTGAGAGAAATCCTTAGCACTGGTTCAAAAAAAGAAAGAAAATAATGAAAAAAATTAAAACTTGCTGAGGAATCCATAAGGATAAACGTGCCTGTGAATAATCTTGTCATTTCAGATTCCCTCAAGAGCTTATGTCTATATGTTATCAAGTTTTTTTAAAGATATTTACATATTTTCTACCTTTCCTAAGCAGAGATAGCCATCCACAAAACACAAACAGAAACTTTCACACAGTATACCACCCACCCATAAGTGTCTGGCTATGTATATATGTATAGTCATATGTATTGATCTGTCTCTCTATGCTAATATATATATGCATAAACATATGTATTTAGACAAACAGGAAACATACATAGATAGGTCTCAGGCATTTCCAGATTTTGTGCAAGTCTTCTGAGTGCAACTTACCATTGTATTGTTTGTCAAGATAGAGTCCCTCTAACTTTTTGCCAGCTTCTTGTCCTTTGATACTTTTTTCTGCCGGTCCTGGGTTTTGAACGCTAGGCCTGGATGCTGTCACTGAGCTTGAGCTTCTTGCATTCAGTAGTTTATTGCAGATAAGAATCTCATGGTGTTTCTGTCCTGGGCTGGCTTTGAATTGTGATCCTCAGATCTCAAACTCCTGAGTAGCTAGGATGACAGTTTTGAGTTACCAGTACCTGGTTCCTTTGCCTCTTTTACCATTTTTTGGCCCCACCACAGCCATGGTATCTACCTTCCTATGTTCTCTCCACCTGCCCCCAGACAGGGGTCTGACAGATGCTTTCCACCCACTTATTCATGTCCTCCTCTGTATTGGCTGACAGCTAAGACATGCACTCACTTGTCTGGATGCCAAACACAAAGCCATGTGATTGTTTCTCAGTGTGGAACATCCTATCAGATTTATAGCACCACAGAGGGTCAGGTTGATGCTCCTCCAGGGCTTCTTAAATTGTTCTCATATTAATCCACAACACGTTTGTCATCACTTGTCCAGCTAATTCATGGACTAAACCAGCATTCCCTACAAACTTAGATCCCAATACCATGAGGACACTTAAGGGTGCATTAGGAGTGTGACCTGCAGGGGGATGTGAGCCTGTCTAACTTGGAGGGGATTTCTCCACCACAGGAAATGGAATACAAATTTAGAATCTGCTTTCATGAGGTGACAATCTCTGGCAGATGTTCTTATCAAATGTGGCACTGCCTACTTCCAGCTTAAAACATGGGTTGATGACCCAGCATAACAGAGAATGTATTCACCCAGGCCCAACACATAGGCTGGGACCCTGAACTTTCAGGTAGCATTTGGCTTTGAAGGTCATGAGATCTTAGTCTACAAATGATGAGCCCCCTCCCGTGAGGCATAGCAAACAGAGCCAAAGTGCAACCCAGTTAAGCACCAGATCAAGCTTCCCTTCTTCAGTAGGGTATGGTTTGAAAACTGTGCATAGCTTCTGTTTGAAGCCAGTCCAGAAAGGAAAGTCCATGAAACCCTCATTTCCAGTTAACTGCCAAGAAAAAGCCAAAGATAGAGATGAAGCTCAAGAGAGGTAGAGAGCCATCTGAAAAGAATGGTTACACCCTGCAACATCCTCATTATCTGATCTTGAAACCATCTCTGAGTGCATCCCAGCATGCAGCCAGCATCTGGGGGTGACAGTGACCCCTGCGCCCATTGGCAATCTGCACTGTCTCTGACATCTGTAATGTGAACCTCATTCTGTTGGGTTTGTGAAGTGGTGTCAACCCTGCAGAAGGAACCAACTGTGCCCTAACTCCCACTGTCCCCTGGGGCCCCTAGCATTCCCCCATCTGCACCCCTCCTGTGGCTTCTGATCCTAGGGAGCCCTCCTGCCCTGTCCAACACTCACATGAAGTGCATATTTCTTCTCCTGGGGCAACTTTTCCACAGAGAGTACATGACATGCCCACTCTCCAGGCACGGGGAGATCCTGCCAAAGTAGCAAATCAGTGATAAGGACATAAAGTGATGAATAGAATTTTAGATCCTGATGGTAGACAGTCTGCAAAATCCAAGGGAGAATGGAATTGGAGGGGACCAGGGATCAGGATGTGGGCATGGAGCTTCCCTGCCAACGGGGTGGGGGAAGTACAGGCTGGGGGATGCACAGGATGATCCATGGGCCCTGTGCAGCTACTGGGTCACCCCCTTCTGCATCTCAGACTTTGGCTTTGAGCTCTGTGATCGTCAAGATGTGCACAGTCTGTACTCTGGCTGGCAGAAGAAAGGACCCTGGGAAGACAATTGTAGACCCTTTGTGAGTGTAGGAAGGGGTAGGCTGGACACCCAGTCCAAGAGGAGCTAAAACTGGCGTCAAGGGGTGTGCAAGGAGTGGGTGTGAGGGTTGTGGGCAGTCACAGTCACGGCAGAGGTGGCTCTGTCTGGGGGGTGAGTGTCTCACTGTAGGCACAGCACTGGAGATATCAGAGATCCACATGAAAAGGAAATGCTGGAAATGGCACTACGGTTCAAATGGTAGAGCATCCACCTTGAGCAAAAGAGCTCAGGGACAGTACCCAGGACCTGAGTTCAAGCCTCATGACTGTAAAAGAAAAAGAACCAGGACTATGAGAGGGAACCTGGTATTCTCTGGGTCTAATCTGACACAAGAATAGGCCGGGATAGGCTGTGGAAAAACACAGAGAACATCTTCCCCCAGCTCATCCTGTCCTGTATGCAGGGACAGCCATGTAACTAGGGCTTCGGTGAGATCATCTTCATCCCTGTGCTGCCATCTGAATTGTAGGCCTCTGTCCTGGCATGGGGTGTCCTGATGGCTGAGCAGGTGCCCTAACCCTAGATGGAGAGCAGCCACTGAATGTGCGAGCTAAGGAAAGATCTGTTCCATAGCTATCAGGCCACCCAGCATGGGAGCCATAACCACCCCTCACCCAGGTAGAGACCAATGGTTCTCCAGGTGCTACTAACATTGCCCCACCCCTAGCTCTGGGTACAGGTGACATTCCCTCCACAAGGAGCAGGACAAAGTGAGGGATCAGGAAGCTGCCTATGGGCTTCAGATGATGGCCAGGCTGGCACTACAGATGGCCTCACTCTGTCACCACCTTCCCCTGCCTCCATCTTTCCTCCATCATGCCTCTCTACCTCCCACACATTAACCTTGGAAACCAATGAACTGGGCTCTCATCATTCCTCTCATCTCTTCACCCACCTTGCCATGATTCCAACCCTCTGTCACTTCCACCCCACACACATCCCACCACCAGCCACCCTGTAGCTTATGAGGATCCCACAGGAAGTTCTTGGTGAAGGGCTTGTGACCACAAAACAGTTACTATCACCCGCTCCGGGCTGATCCACCACAGAATAAGAACAGCCAAGCAGGCACACACTGCAGCAGAGTTGCTCTGCTGCCACCCTGATTTCTTCATGGCCAGGACTTGGCTCTCCTCAGCCTCTCAGCTCAGTAACCAGAACATTGTGCTTTCACAGAGCCATGGCTTCCAGTCTCCATGGACACAATGACATCAAGGTGATGCCAAATTCCCCACCTCTATATACTTCTAACTATGGGATGGGAGCTGAGGTTCTCTTCTGTGACTCCATCCGCTAAGAGGCTCATGCAGATTTCTATCCTTTGCTCATCATGGTGACTCTTTGGTTACCAGGTCACTGCTGGGCTTCCTGTTCACCACATATAGAACCCATACTCCAACACTTTTCTTAGAAGGACTGATGACTTTTAAATATTCTCTAGTTTTAAATTTCTAGTTCCTTCTCTCTTTCATTTATATATTTCCCTTCCTCACATACTTCCCTTTTTTAACCTTCCTTCTTTCATTCCTGGCATTGAACTCAAGACCTGGAGCTTTTTCTTAGCTTTTCTTTGCTCAAGGTAGCACTCAAGCTCTTGAGCCACAGCTCTACTTCAATCTTTGTACTTGTTCTGAACTGGGAGTAAGAGTCTCATGCATTTTTCCCTTTGCTGGGTTGGTTTTAAACCACAATGCTAAGAACAGGATCCTGAATATGCCTCGGATTACAGGTATTATCTAATCAAAACAAATTCCTGATTTCTTTTTTAGACATAATTAGTTCTTTCAGGTGAGCCACCAGCCACTCATGCAAGAGAATTGCAGGATCCCAGCATTCATCTTGTCTCCAGTCTTATTCCATCCATCTCACAATGGCCATCTAAAACACCCTGCTGCATGCATGAAGTCGCAAGGAACGTTCTCAACGCCAGGAGAAGCCCCCTTAAGCTCTGCCTCAGATATGCCCAGCCTCCATCCCACTTCCACAAGAGCATTTGTTTAGGAGAAATTTCCTGAGCATTTCATCATCTTTTCCTCACCATTCAAATTTCATCTTTGGAGTCATTTCTCCCAGACAAAGAGGAACATGATCCATGGTTTGATAGCAGCTCCAGCTTCATAGTCCCAGCCACCAACACCCCCCATTACCCTGCCAGACACCTGAATTCAATAACAATGTTTTCACTACCCCTGACCCTTATCAAATGTTTTAACTTATACACTGCATTAAAATAATTTTACTAAATGGAATAAACACATGGCATCAAGCTTCAGAATCTTTGCACCTGAACTTTTAGTGAATAACAGACATACCAGCATTTCTGTAGCCAACAGAAATCTTAGCTTTGAGATTTCAGCATTCCTGGTATCCATGTTTGGATGTGCTAACACTGCCCTTAATGGGGCACTTCAATCACACAATCCCACAACAATCAATGTCATTTGACATTCACTGGTAGGTGGTGCTAGGAAAAAGACTGATGTGCCAACTCCATGCTGGCTTGACCTATGCCATCTCCAAACCTGGAGCAAGTGGGGCTCCTCTCTCCATGACACCTTTTGTGTACTACCCCAGGAGGACCTTTACCTTGAGACAAAATTATGAAGACTATCTCTACCAGCAAAGATTCCAGTGAGATGTGCCTACATGGATAAAACTAAAATCTCACTAAAGTGAGTTTGTTGGCAGTGCTGGAGCCTGAACTCAGGGCCTGGGCACTAAGCATTTGTACTCAAGACTAGCCCTTTACCACTTGAGCCCAAACTCCATTCCCAGCTGTTTTTATTTTTGGTAGTAAGAATCTATCAGACTTTCCTGTTCTAGGTGACTTGGAACTTCCATACTCAGATCTCAGCCTCCTGACCAGCCTGGATTAAAAGTGTGAATCAGCCATACCCCAAACCTGAGGACTTCTGCCAGCACATTTTTTCCCAAAAATTGGAAGAGGAAGATGAGGGAGGGTTGGGCTCATCCTGCCCTGCATATGAAGGAGAGCATCAGCGCCTGAACTTCATTCCCTGTTGTAGGCTGCTGGAGGAAAAGGAAGCAAATAGGCATAGGCTGGCAGCAGATGCCACAGAACAACTTGTGACCAAGACTCCCAGAGAAGACCTCAGAATCGATGACAGAGTTGGATCTACCCAGTAACAGAGGCAGTGGTGACACCTGAAACTGCGCCTTTGAGCCTTTGCTGCTAGTAAACAGGGCCACCTATGTCTCAATGAGAAAGGTGAGATTTTGGTGGAGAAGGTGAGATTAAACATTATGTATCATGCAAGAAGACAGACTATAAGGGGTCTTTTATTATTCCAAGTGAAATTTTGGATTTCCTCTTCTGTTTCTTTAAAGAATGACATTGGGATATTGATGAATATTGCACTGAATTTGTACATAGTCCTTATCAAGATTGCCATTTTTACAATATTACTTCTTCCAAAGCAGGACCATAGGTTTTTGCATTTCCTCAGTTCTGCGTTAATTTCCTTCTCCAGGGTTTATAGTTCCATCAAAAACGTGCTTTACATTCTAAGTTAATTCCTAGGTATTTTATTTTCTTTGATAGCAAAATGAGTTGCTATCCTGATTCTTGCCTCATTCCTCTCATTTGTTGGCATATAGGAGGGCAGTTGACATTGAGGCTTAATTTTGTACCCTGCTACCTTACCAAAGTTTTATATCAGCTGAAGCAGCTTCGGAGTAGAGTCTATAGGGTTCTTTAAATACAGAATCATGTCATCTGTAAGGAGAGAAAGTTTCAGTTCCTCTTTCCCTTTTCCTCCTCACTCCAGTTAGAATGGCCAAGATCCAGAAATCTAATAACGTATGCTGGAGGGGATGTGGCCAGGAGGGATCACTACTACACTGCTGGTGGGATTGCAAACTCGTTCAACCACTATGGAAAGCACTATGGCAGTATCCCAAAAAGACTAAACATAGAGCTCCCCTGTGATCCAGCAATTTCACTACTTGCCAATCGTACAGATAGGATATACTAAATTCACTAGAACAATAACCTTTATCACAGCACTATTTACTATAGCAAAGGTATGGAACCAACCCAGATGCCCGTCAGTTGATGAGTAGATCATATATGTTATTTTTACACAATGGAATTCTGTGCTTCTGTCAGATAGAATGACATAGACGAATTTCTAAGGAAATAGAAAGACTGTAAAGTTTAGAAATTAGTTTCTGTCTCCTTCTCTCTCTCCTTCTCTATCTCTGTAAAATTTAGAAGTTGCTGTTTCCCTCTCTTTCTCTCTCTTTTCTCTCTCTCTCTCTCTCTCTCTCTCTCTCTCTCTCTCTCTCTCTCTCTCTCTCTCTCTCTCTCTCTCTCTCCAATCCGTAGGCTTGAACTCAGGGCCTGAGTTACTTCTGCTCAAGGTTAGCCCTCTACCATTTGAACCACAGTGCTGCTTCTGGCTTGCTCTTTTCACGTAGTATTGAGGAATCTAACCCAGGCCTTCATCCTTGATAGGTTAGCACTCTACCACTAAGCCACACAGTCAGCTTTTAGAGGTTTCTGACAAAGGTTTTCCTACATGCTATTATTTCTTCTGTGAGTGCTCTTAATGCTTGCTGAAGGTTGACTTTGTTTAGAAGACTTACCCTAATGCTCCCATATACAGAGATCCTATATATAGCTAAATGTTTTTCATTACTCAGAATTTCTCTATTTCTCTATTGTGTATGTTCTGAAATGTACTGAAGACTGACTTCTGATTAAAAGTCATTGAACATTTGTTCTATTCATTAGTTTTCTTTTCTTCTATGGGAATCAGGTTTGTGATGAACACAGAAGTATGCCTTCCAGGTCAAACACTTTCCACATTTGTAATATTCATAAGGTTTTTCTCTCCTATGTGCATTTTATTCTTAGTCATGCGTTCATGATGGATTTTTTCATATTCTTATATTCATACGATTTTTATCCTGTGTCTGTGTGGTATCATGCAAACTCAACTATGAGTTCTTCAAAAAAATTTCCCTTTCATTTTATTCATCGGATTCTATCCTGTGGGTGTTTAGTGATAAATCTTGACTTGTGCCTTCTGGGGAAAAGACTGAACATTTGCTACATTCATTAAGGGTTTTATCTTGTGTTGGTTCTGTGACACAGCTGAGTTTTCTTACACAGACTAAAAAGTCTTTCCTATTTATTACATTGCTAAGGCTTTTCATATGTGTGAACTCTCTTACGCTTCCTGAAGGGTGAATAGTGCACGAAAGACTTTCAACTTTGGTTATATTCCTAAGGTTTCTAATATGTGTGAATTCTGTTATGCCTCCTGTAATGTGACTTCCATCTGAAGGTCTTACCACATTTGATGCACTCATACAGTTTCTCTCCTCTGTGTGTTCTCTGATGCAATTTGAGAGAAGACTTCCATTTGAAAGACATTCCACATCGGTTACATTCATAAGGTTTTTCTCCTGTTTGAATTGTCTTATGCATGTTGAGGTTTGGCTTCTGTGTGAAGGACTTTCCACATGTGTTACACTCATAAGGTGTTTCTCCTGAGTATATTCTCTGATGAACATGGAGTTTTACCTTCTATTTGAAAGACTTTCCGCATTCACTACATGCATAAGTTTTCTCTCCTGTGTGTGTTCTATTATGCCCATCAAGATATGACTTCCACTTGAAGGTCTTTCCACATTTGTTGCACACATAAGGTTTCTCTCCTGTGTGTGTTCTTTGATGCAATTTGAGGGAAGATTTCTGTCTGAAAGACTTTACACATTGGTTACATTCATAAGGTTTCACTCCTGTGTGTATTCTCTGATGAACACGAAGTTTTCCCTTCCCTTGGAAAGACTTTCCACGTTCATTACACTTATAAGATTTCTCTCCTGTGTGTATTATTTGATGAACTCGAAGGTGTATCTTCTGGGTGAAAGACTTTTCACATTTGTTACATTCATAAGGTTTCTCTTCTGTGTGTCTTCTCTGGTGCAAAGTGAGGTATGATTTCAGTCTAAAAGTCTTCCCACATTTATCCCATTCATAAGATTTCTCTTGTGTGTGAGATCTCTGATGTGTGCTGAGAGCTGAATTCTGGGCAGAAATTTTATTACGTTCCTCATATTCATAAGGTTTGTCTTCTCTTGGAGATCGAGGTTGGAGCGTCAGGTCTGACTTCTCAGAAATTAATTTTCACACTTGATGTACGCATCACATATCTCAGGATATTTGCTCTGAGATATTGTAAGGCGTATTTCATTACTGAAAGATTTCTCACATTCACTACATGTATGAGGAGTCTCTCCTGTGTACATTTTCGGATGTGTAGTGATGGTCGGTGTTAAGTACAATATTTTTCATCACACAGTACATTTAGCAGTTTTCCTCCCTCCCTGAAGAATTTCTTGGGCAGGGAGAACAGAATTATGATACTGCAGATCTTTTGGACTGTCACAATCATGAATAAAATGCTCTGAATATCCATGGATTTTTTAAGAACAGGAGACATACGAGATCTATATGCAGCATGCATCTCATCAGGCTTAGGAGACAGAAGCATGTTCTGACACTTAATGAACTCCTCAGTCCTCACCCCTAAGTTGTTACCGTTATTACTAATCAGCTCTAGATTGTGTGTAGAGCTCAAATTTAAAGTTGTTGCTAATATCACATTTTCCTCCACTTCGATACTACTTGCAACTGCTACTTCACAAAGACATTCATGTGGACTTTCTTGGCAGGTCTTGAACACATTTTCCATTACCTGGACATCTAAAATGAGTCATAGAAAAAAAGACACAAACATACATGAGATACAAATATTCCTTACTGTAAAGGTAATGACTTTACTTTCCCATCCTAAGTGTTAGATATTTTAAAATATAAAAGTGGAAATTGATTTGTGAGAAAAATATGATTTTCTCACTAACATATTAAGAAAATGATATTTTACAATGACCAATAATGTTTTTCTGTGTTGTGGTTCTCTTTTTATATCACAGGAAATATTAATTGAAATTACACAACTATGTATTGCTACCGTTTTAAGCTGAGTACTACCTATAGTATACCTGCAGCTGTTTTTTTTCAAATACTGTTTTGTTTATACATTGAGGAATAGCTGCCTTTCTTTTATTTTTGAGAAATAATCTAAATATTGTGCTGTTTTGCATCTTTGTAAAACTTTCTTTTCTTTCTTTTCTTTTTTTTTTGTAGTTCATAGGTATCGGCCCTGTCCCTGAATGCTTCAGCAGAAGACTATACCCCCTATCCTTGAGCTACACCCCCACTTCTGTTTTCTAGAGTTAACTACAGATAAGAGTCTCAGGTCCTGAGTAGGAGATATGATTACCTTACCCAGTTTCAATGCTGTGTGCTTATTAACCATTAAGTGAGGAACACGAATTTTTTCTAGATTCAGCGGCCACAAGTTTGGTTTACATGTCTGTTTGCCTTTGATCCAAGCAAGAACGATTCTTGAGAGTAAGGACTTACACCTATATCCCTTCAGTTACAACTTCTCACTAAAGTCTCAATTTAGGTATTTGTGGGAATTTTGTAATTTGTTTCTTTCCATTTGAAGTCTTATAAAAATTCCTTTTCTAACACTCCTGTCCCTCAGAACCATGGAAGACCAGAAAATCTCCAGCTCATTGTCTAGTTAATTTTCTTACGTTGATTGAAACATTGTTGTTTTTTTTTCCTTCCATTCCTGGGTTTGAACTTAGGACCTAACCACTGTCCTTGGGTTTTCTCAAGACTAGAACCCTACCAATGAAGTCATTACTTCTGGCTTTTTCTATGTATGTGGTAATAAGGACTCAAACCTGTGTCTTTGTGCATGCTAGGCAAGCACTCTACCACTAGGCTCAATTTCTGGTGGAAAGGTCTGGTTCTGAACACCAGTCTCTTCCTACCAGCAAAAAGATATTATTCTTATCAGAGAATAATGCCCTGACTTATTCCTTGTTTGCTCAATCATTTATAGTCTTAGGTTTAAAGAAATGAAATATTATTCTCTTGTTTTCTTTCTTTCTTTCTTTCTTTCTTTCTTTCTTTCTTTCTTTCTTTCTTTCCTTCTTTCTTCCTTTCCTTCCTTCCCTCTTTCTTCCCTCTTTCTTCTTTCTTTCTTTCTTTCTTTCTTTCTTTCTTTCTTTCTTTCTTTCTTTCTTTCTTTCTTCCTTTCTTTCTTTCTTGTTTTGCAGTCATGGGACTTGAATTCTAGACCTGGCTGTTCTTCCTGAGCTCTTCAGCTCAAGGCTACTGCCCTATGTCTTTAGCCTCAACCCCACTTCTCATTTTCTATTGGTTCATTGGAGAGAAGAGTCTGAGGTGTTTTTGTGATAGGTCAGTCTTTGAACCTTGATTCTCAGATCTCAGCCTCCTAAGCAGCTAGGATTACAGGCATGAACCACGGGCTCATGGCTTTCTCATTTTATTTTGTTTCACAGTGATTTCTACAGAGAAATCTAACTTTAACTCTACTGCCACATAGAATTCATTATATCACCCTATGATTCTTGGTGCCGGGGGGTTTGGGCTAGCATGCACAAAGACCTGGTTCAGTTCCTTGGTACTACATACAAAGAAAAAGCAAGAAGTGGTGCTATGACTCAAGAAGTAGAGAGCTAGCCTTGAGAAAACCCAAGGACCATGCTCAGGCCCTGAGAACAAGCATAGGATTGGGAAAGGAAAATGATTCTTGATTCATTCACAAAGAATTCCATAGGTTCCACACAGGATTTAGGGTAACTAAGAATATTATTACTCAGTACATCACAACATGAACTTACCAATGGGGCTCAGGCTCCAACATCAATATGAAGATGCATTCACTCACCTGTGATATTCTTGTCAGAGGAATTTCCTATCCAGAGTTCTGCACAGTGCTCTAGCTTGTCAATTAATACAGGTTTGGGAACACAGGGGCCTGTAAATTAGAAACAGTAGAGAATTATTGCTTATGCTGGGTCATCATTGCTTTAAGTTCACAGACATCCTACTCAGAAGTTATCTATTAAATCTTTTTTGTCATTTCTCACTGGCTCCATGGTTGACTTTTCCCCAGCTCTGGATTCATTTTGTATGGCATAAACTTAGCTGTCTTGCTCAAGGCTAGAAAAATACCAGTTTGAGTCCCAGCTCCACTTACATGCATAGGTCTTCATGCATGCTAGGCAAGCACTCAACCACAAAGTCAAACTCTTGACACTCCACTAACAGTTTTGAGGGGTTACTTGGAGTTATAGAGTTTCATGGCAATTTTTATGCCATTGCTGGCTTCAAATGAGAATTCTGAGATTTCTTCCTCCTGAATATTTTAAGATTACAGGCATGAAACATTGCACCTAGTGCCAGGTTACCATTATAAACTCACTGTTTAGTGATTTGTAGATCCTATTTCCAATAATGATATATATTCTATTCTGGATTGTTTATCCACTTACAATTACGGTGTAAGTTTGGTATGTCGTCTCCATTAGAGGAAACATAATTTAGAACTGTTATCAAAGTATCCTGAAGGTATCCTGAAAATGAGTACAAAATTACCTTAGGTTTTCTTTAGAAAGTAATGATACTTCTCAGGGCCTGGAATATTTCATTTAAACAGTATTGAAAGTTTGATAAACATTCACGTATCTGCAAAATAACAAGGCACTTGGCCTTGCAAGTGAATTTGACTTTTGCTCACCTAAGGACACCAGGTTGCTGTAGGTCTCCAGCATTACATCTCGGTACAGGGTCCTCTGAGCATTGTCCAGATGCTGCCACTCCTCCCAGCTGAAATCCACAGCTACATCATCAAATGACACCAGCTTCTGGAATGGCACATTTTCATCAAGTAATTAACACCGAGTTATAAACACACCATGTCTGGAATTTTATTCTTTTTTGTTGGAATTTTATTCCTTTACTTAAATGTTTAGACTTACATGAAATATTGACCTGAAAAGCTTAGGGATGGTGCCTAGGCCCAGAGTTCAAGTCCCAAGACCCACAAAAAAATAAAAAGGCAAGCCAGGTGTTGGTGGCTCACGCCTGTCATCCTAGCTACTCAGGAGACTGAGATCTGAGGACCATGGTTCAAAGCCAGCCTGGCACAAAATTCCATGGGACTCCTTTCCAATTACCCACCATAAAATGTTTAATGGCTTGTGGCATGTAATGGTAGAGCAATTGTGGTATTGACAAAAATAAGTCGGGGGAGTAGATTGAGGTTATAAATGGAATTATTCCATTGAAAAGTAACTACATTATATGATGACATATGCTGGTACTGTGAGAATATTGCAAAATCTTAGGGTATCAAGTAATAATACTGTGAAGTACACCCAGAATGTTAATGTTCTATGTCTGGCATAATAATCTCTTGGGGAAGAAACTTTTTTTTTCTTTTTTTTGGCTGGGGGATTTGTAAGGCTTGAACTCTGGGCCTGGGCACTGTTCCTGAGCTCTTCAACTCAAGGCTATCACCCTACCTATGAAGCCACAGTGCCATTTCCCATATTCTAGTGGTTAACTGTAGATGAGAGTCTCATAGACTTTCTAATGCCCAGGCTGGCTTTGAACCAAATCTTTAGATATCAGCCTGATATCTGAGTAGCTAGCATTACAGGTAGAAGTCACTGCACCTGGCAAGAAATTTATTTCTTGCTGTTTTATACTACAAATGTACTGTATGTTTTACTTTTTCCAAAAGACTGAGGATGACCTTTGTTCTGTATATAATGGGAAGAGGGGTAGGGAGCTATGAGCAGAAGAACTGAGGGGCAATACTCAGGGTAGGACAATAGCCTTAAACTAAAGAGCTCACGGCCCAAGGTCCAAGCCCCATGACTTTCCAGACTACCCCACAAAAAAGGGAAAAAAATTGGAGATTGGAGAGGATTTTCTAAAAAGAATATATAGAAATAGTAGTTCAAAAAGTAGAAAAAAGTTCAATATTAACAGTCATGAGAAAAATTAAAATTACAATGAAATCATTACTTTAAATATGTTAATATAAATATAGTTTTAAACAAAAAGATCCACATACACACACACAAACACACACACACACACACGCATACAAAAAAAAACTTTCAAAGTCTAACTATTACTGGGAAGGTAGTGAGAAGAAGTAGAACTTTGGAATAGTTATGCAAGGAATATAAAACAATAAAAAATTGCTTGGAGAGTGCTAAAAAAGTACTAAATATAGAATTACATAGAAATATGGTCCAACACTTCTATTTCTAGATTTGTACCTAACGGAAGAGAAAGCAGAGACTAGAACAAATATGTGGAGAATCCATTCACAACTATTAATAATAATCAAAAGATAGAAATATGCAAAACAATGCATTGAAAAGGAAGAACATTTTACTATATATTACAGATGAATCTTGATTACAGTAAACTAAAAATACAGCAGTCATAAAGGAAGAGCTAGGGTATGTTTTCCCTTCCAGAGCTTCCAAGGATCAACAAACCCTTAGAGCCAAAAAGCACGATGGTTCCAGAGAATGGAGTAGAGAGGAACAGGAGCTGAATGTTTAATGATTATACATGGAAGATGAAAATTGCTCTAGATGGGTAGAATGAAGAGAGAACTGTACCCTAAACAATGGTTATGTAGCCACACAGGATGGGACACACCTATACTCCCTGATCTTGGGAAACTCAAGAAGGATTTCTAGCCATCCTAGATGCATGGAAAGATCTATCATAAAAACTAATGTGGAGGGGCTGGGAGTTTGGCATAGTTGTAGAGTGCTTGTATGAAGACGAAGGTCCAATTCCGAAGTACCACATACACAGAAAAAACCAGAAGTAGTGCTGTGGCTCAAGTAGAAGATCACTAGGCTTGAGGAAAGCTGAAGGACAGTGCTCAGAGCGAGTTCCAGCCAAAGGGCTTTTTTAAAAAAAAACCAGAAAGCTGAGAAGTGGCTCACTTCTATAATCCTAGCTACTCAGGAGGCTGAGATCTGAGGATCAAGGTTTAAAGCCATCCTCGCACAAAAAGACGTGAGACTCTTATCTCCAATTTACCTTTAGAAAATGGGAAGTGGGGCTTGGCTCCAGGGTAAGGTGGTAGCCTGGAGCTGAAGAGCTCAGTGATAGTGCCCAGGCTGAGTTCAAGATCTATGACCCACCAAAAAAAAACAAAAAACAAAATATAATATGGAAAAATTTGGATTCTGTGAATTTTATCAGGCATATAAATGTCTTTTTTTGCTGTTGAAATAACAAATTGTTTGCAAACATTTTAAAAGTTTTTACCTAGAAATGTACACTACAAATGGAATTAATAACAAACACAAAATATGCAAAAGATACAAATTATCACATTACGGATATCCTGCTTCTGTATCTTTTCACTGACTCCTGTTCAAATGAGTCACATATTCTGAACCATTTTTCCCAGTCAATATGCCACACATGTTAGCTTGTACTGAACTTCTTGGGAAATCAAAAGCAAATACTAAGCAAATGTGTGTTAGATTTTGTCAACAGTGATATTTCAAATATAAATCCCTACTCATTGCATTATTTAATATCAATGCCGGAATCTAAATTACACTGGCAGAATCTTCAATCTTTTGAGAATCTTCAAAAGGGTGTGTAAATATTTAGGATCGTTATGTCTTCCTGGAGGAAAGATCCCTTTAGTAGTATGTAGTCACCTTCTTTGTCTTTTCTTACTAATTTTAGTTTGAAGTCTATTGTATCTGATATGAGGATGGCAACTCCAGCCTGTTTATGGGGGCAGTTAGCTTGATAGAGTTTATTCCAACCTCTCACTTTCAAAAGATGATAATTTTTGGGTAAGATGTGTCTCTTGAAGACAGCAGAACGATGGCTCTTGCTTTTTGATCCAACTAGACAGCCTATGCCGTTTAATTGGAGAGTTAATTCCATTGATATTGAGAGTTAGGATTGAGAGATATTTATTAGTTCCTACCATTTTTAAAAGTTTTAGTAGGGCCTGTGTCTTGACAGTTCTTGTGGTCCTTAGATGGTATGCTGTTTAGGTGCCATTTCTTTCCCTATATTGCATTTATTTTGGTTTTCTATGTATACAGCATCTTTGAGAATTCTCTGTAGTGTTGGTTTTGTTTCGACATATTGTTGCAGCTTTTCCCTGGAATGGAATGTTTTTATTGTTCCCTCAGTTATGAATGAGAGCTTAGCTGGCTACAGTATTCTTGGTTGGTAGTTATTTGATTTAAGGGCATGACATATATGCTTCCAGTCACTTCATGCTTGCATGGTCTCTGCTGAGAAATCTGGGGTTATTCTGATTGGTTTGAATTTATACGTTACCGATCCCTTTTCCCTGGCTGCCCTTAGGATCTTTTCTTTCATTTCTATTGATCCAGTTCGGATCACAATGTGGCGGTGGGATGTTCTTTTCTGGTCAGGTCTGTTTGGGGTTCTAAAAGCTTCTCGTATCTGGATGGGCCGGCCCTTCTGGATATTTGGTAAATTCTCTGAGATGATTCCCTGAAGTATATTTCCAATACCATTGACCTCTTTCTCCATGCCCTCCTCAATACCAACTAGCCTTAAATTAGGCTTACTAATTGTATCTTGGACGTCCTGAAGCGCTCTTTCATATTTCCTAGATTTGGATTGTCTCATTTTCTGTTAATTCTCTATAATAACTAAATTATCTTCAGCCCTGGAATTTCTCTCCTCTGCATTGTCTAACCTGCTATCAAAGCTATCTGCTTTATTTTTCATCTCCCTTGCTTCTAATTGCTCATTTTTGATGCCTTGCATCTCTTGTTTTAGATCATGTATGGATTTCTTTATCTCCTTGATTTCCTTTTGAGTGGTTAACTCAGTAGCTTTTCTTTTCTTTGTTCATTTGCTGGAGTTTGGTCACGTTTTTATTTGTGTATTCTATGAATTCATCCATCTTTCTTTGAAAAATCTTTATTATGGCCTCCTTTATGGCTTCTTCTTTTTCACTTATCACCTTGTTTATGCTTTCCTCTTGCTCAGGTATGGCTTCCTCCATTATTTCTTTCTTTATATTTTCACATTTTCCATTAATGATGTTTATCAATTGCATTTGTGTAGCACTTGGAAGACTCTACTCTAGGTTTGCCAGTGACTGTTCCATTGTCTGTTTACATTGGGTAGGGGATGTTGTTCCTTGATTTGACATTTTTCTTGAGTTTCCTGTTATGCCCATCTGAAAATGGGGGCAAGATTACTACTAAATACGATTATAGTTTTTCAGATATAACCAACCTAGACCTCTGTAGCTGGCAGACACTAGATGTTCACCTGTTTTGATTGGTATTATCACTCTTTCTTTTTGTGCACTTACAGACCAGTCTAATACAACCACTGATAAGCGATTTATACCCAAAACAATAAGCCTCTCAATCCAATCTCTATTGTCTTTAAGTCCCTCTGAGCCTAGAGAATAATTAACCACCTACATATACAATATTGCTCAACAGCCATCAAGTGTAGAGCAGAGGTCCAGAGATAGAAAAAAAGAATGAGAGAGACAGGGGAGGTACAAGAGGATTAACGTAGGAGGGTAAGAATATTGTAGTCCTGAAGAAATGTATAGCATAAGGATAACTGACCTAAGTTGGTAAGTAGGTAGCATATTTGAGTACAAAGTTTGGAAAGTATTAGAATAAAACTTATGTGTTGCTGCACGACTAGCTCTTAGCCCAACCAGTGGCCTCACAGTGGACCATGGGATGGATCTGTTTTTCTTGTCTATGTTGAGGAAAAGGGGTATTTCACAAGATGCAGAAGCGAAGATTTCAGAAGCCAATGCTGTGAGTGAATTAGCTCGTAAAAAGCATTTTTATTTTCTTTTATCTTTCTGCCAGTCTTGGGGCTTGAATTCAGGGCCTGAGCAATGTCCTCGGGTTTTCTCAAGTCTAGTCCTCTGCCACTTGAGCCACAGTGCCACATCTAGATTTTCTATCTATGTGATACTGAGCAATCAAACCCAGATCTTCATGGATGCTAGGCAAGCACTCTACCACTATGCCAAATTCTCAACCCTGACATAGTCATTATAAAGTCATCAACATCATGTGAAAATATCTTTTCTCCTTCAAAGAATGAACACTTATCTATGTGTGTAATGCTTTTTTTAAAATTTCACTAATTCTTCTGTGTTTTTCCCTCTTGCATTTTTTTACACATGACAGCAAAGCTAATCATCAGGAAAAAATTGATTAGGATACAGAAACCTACTAATATCCTAGTAGATTGACGTCAAAAATATATGCAAGATGCCCTGTGTGTTGGACAAATAAGGTGTGTTGTTTACTAGATCCACATGTATATTGTGAGATTGGAGGAGAGATTCAGCCTCCAGTATGTCTTTGGGGAGTTCTTCTGTGAGCAAATATCTTTGGTCATTGGGCCCTGAAAGGTTACCCTGCCTCCCTCACAATGGAACAGAATATGGAACCCTGGTAACCAAGCCACTGTAACTAACAACCAACACAAGCCAGCTCCCTTGGCCTGTGGCTCAGGAGGAAGAAAGATGTTGCTGTGCTGTTGCCAATGATCAGGAAACTCGAGTCTCAGGCCTGGAAGTTGTGGATGTCTTACTCGAAGATGTACATGTTGATCATTGCCAAGCCACAAATCCAGTAAAACAGGCCTTTCTCTAAGAAGAAGGCTAGGAAAATCCAGGGCAACCAGATGAGGTATATTTCTAAGAAGAAATGTATTTGACCCCATCATCCTCCCCACACACTACAACTTTCTTTTTTTTAATTTTTTTATTGTAATTAGTAAAGGGTTACATGATATTTGCCAGATAGAAGGTGCATTAATTCACGTACATTGATACCATTTCACATGTCTTGGTACCCATTTCCCTCCAACCCCACACCCCCCACCCGTCTTGGTTATCCCCCCTTCCCTATCAAATTTCAAATATCCAAATACAAATAACTTCAATATATCAGATAAGAAAGTGAGATACTATACCAATATGGGATAACCAAGGAACAGCAAAGGATATGAGAGACAACATAGTACATTAAGGACAACAATCATTCATTATGTGGCTTTTGTTTCAATACACTGGAGGTCCTTTCAATTAGCTTCACATTATATGGCCTTATATATGGCCTTTTGCTCTATTGCAAATCTCTGCTAGTAGAGCCCAAGGTTTCTACTGATTATGACAAATGAGGGAAACCACTGAGCCTAAGTTCCTTTGAGTCTGGCTTACTTCACTTAATATGATTTGTTCTAAGTCTTTCCATATCCTAACAAATGGGGCGATGTCATTCTTTCTGACAGCAGCATAGAATTCCATTGTGTACAAATACCACAACTTGTTGATCCACTCATCAACTGAGGGACATCTGGGTTGATTCCATATCTTTGCTATGGTGAATAGTGCTGGAATGAACATTGTTGTGCTAGTGGGTTTAGTATGCCCTTGTTTCTGGATTGTTGGGTAAATGCCAAGTAGTGGAATTTCTGGGTCATAGGGGAGTTCTATGTTTAGCCTTTTGAGGCACTGCCACACTGCTTTCCATAGTGGTTGAACGAGTTTGCACTCCCACCAACAGTGTAGTAGTGATCCCTCCTGGCCACATCCCCTCCAGCATCTGTTGTCATTCGTTTTCCTGATCCTGGCCATTCTAACTGGAGTGAGGTGGAATCTTAGAGTTGTTTTGATTTGCATTTTTTTATGACCTGACATGTGGAGCATTTCTTCATGTGTCTATAGGCCATTTTTGATTCTTCTTCAGAGAAGACTCTCTTTAAGTCTTTGGCCCATTTTTTAATGGGATGGGTGTTACTTTGGAGGTTAGTTTTGGAGTGATTCAATTTTGTGAGTTTTTGATATATTTTAGATAGGAGGCCTTTGTCCGTTGTTTGGTTGGTGAAGATCTTCTCCCACTCTGTAGGCTTCCTGATTAGTTTACTAGCTATATCCGTTGCCATACAAAAGCTCTGCAGTTTAATGCAGTCCCACTTATCCAGCCTTTCTCTGATTTGTTGTGATTCTTGGTTCTTATTAAGAAAGTTTCGACCTGTGCCAAGGAGGCATAGTGTATCTCCTATTCCTTCCTGTAACCTTTTCAGTGTGTCAGCTTTTACCTCCAGGTCTTTGATCCATTTGGAGTTAATTCTAGTGCAAGGTGACAAAGAAGGATCCAACTTTAGTTTTCTGCTGGTGCTTTTCCAGTTCTGCCAGCACAACTTGTTGAAGAGGCTATCTTTCTTCCATTCTATTTTTTGGCTCCCTTGTCAAAGATTAGGTGGCCATAGGTCTGTGGTTTAATATCTGGGTCCGCAGTTCTATTCCATTGGACTTCAGGCCTGTTCTTGTGCCCGTACCAAGCTGTTTTGAGAATGATAGCTCTGTAATAGAGTCTAAAGTTTGGAATTGAAATTCCTCCAGCGCTGTTCTTTCTGCTATGAAGTGTTTTTGCTATACGGTGTCTTTCATTATTCCATATGAAATTTTGAATTGCCTCTTCTATTTCTTTAAAGAATGACATTGGGATGTTGATGGGGATTGCACTGAATTTGTAGATAGCCCTTGGCAAGATTGCCATTTTCACAATGTTGATTCTTCCAATCCAGGAGCATGGGAGGTTTTTCCATTTCCTTAGTTCTGCTTTAATTTCCTTTTTAGGGTTTTAAATTTTTCATCTAAATGGTCCTTTACATTCTTAGTTAAGCTAATTCCTAGGTACTTTATTTTCTTTGAGGCTATTGTGAAAGGAGTTTCTTTCCTGATTATTGCCTCGTTCCTCTCACTATTGGCGTAAAGGAAGGCAGTTGATTTGTGAGGGTTGATTTTATGGCCTACTACCCTTCCAAAGCTTTGAATCAGCTCAAGGAGCTTGGGAGTAGAGTCTATAGGATCCTTTAAATACAGAATCATGTCATCTGCAAAGAGGGATAGTTTTATTTCTTCTGTCCCTACTTGGATCCCCTTTATGTTTGCTTCTTGCCTTATTGCACTGCCTAGGGTTTCTAGGACTATGGTAAAAAGGAGTGTAAAGAGTGGGCATACTGAATACTACCCCTTAGCACTTTTATGCAAATCTTAGGCCTGTGGCATTTTAAGCACAATTCAACGCTCTGTTTTTTCCTGGTTAATTAGAGGTAAAAATCTTATGGAATTTATTGCATGGCTGATTTTGAACTGGAATCCTCAGGTCTCAGCTTATCTTGAGTAGCTAGGATTACAGTACTTTTACAACCTGTATGCTCAGACACATCGCTTCTGATCCAAACACTCATTGTTCAATTTAACTGACAAGATGTGAGGAAAGATGATTGACTGTAATTTGCTAGATGGGCTTCTAGTGAGTATATTTTTCCACTTCAACTCTGAAGCCAGGGAAATGTTTTTGGAACATGTTTCAACTATCTCCTAAAGAGGAAATAATGTGTGAGTACGTTTGCTAGTATTTCAGATAGGAAATGGACTTTGGTGTTTGGAACCTGTTGGGCAGAGTATATCAGCTGGGCTGTGATAAGAGAGATGATGTTTCAGACAGGAATATTTTCATCCCAGACAGACTTAATCCAGATCCTTGGATTTCAGGCCTTGAGTAGATAGAATTACAAGTGTGAGCTTCCACCACCACCTGGTTCATTTTGGGAACCTTAATTGCTTCTCATTTGTTCCTTTCCTTTTTTGGAAGATTGAGCTAAGCTGGCTGATTGTGCATCACAATGAAGTGATTGGCCTCAGGAATTGCAAATATTTGTTTCATCAGCACGGAATGAATGAAGTTGATCTAAACCCAATAGTATTTTCCTTCTGATAAATAGGGAACTTACTTATATCATTTTTCCTTGACTTTGCTTTCCCAAAGCAAGCAACATGTTTCTTAAATACTATACTTCATGAGAATATTATAATTAGAAGCTATCTTCTGCACACTTCAGAATAGTCCTTGCATTTATAAACTTATATTACAATATTAGGTAGAAGAATGGTGACTGTTAGTTTCATAACTACTACATATGTTTTACTCTTTAAGGCTCATTAACTCAAGAAGGGATTAAATACATTTAGATAATAGTAGAACATAGCTGCTGCTGATTTGATGTGTGCGCAGATGATACACAGATTTATTAGGATTACTCAAAAGTTTTCTTCAAATTTTCAGTAGTAGACTGCTATGCTAACTGGAAGGTGATAGTAATGATGCTGAAATTCTACGAATCAGCTATGAAGCAGAATTTCAGGGGAGAGTATTTGCTAGGGACTTAATTTCTAAGACACATATCAAGAATATTGAACTATAACACCAAATGATGGAGGACTCAGCGTCACATTTTGTTTGTTTTATGCAAGTCCTGGGACTTGAACCCAGGGCCTGGGAACTGTCCTTAAATATTTTTTTTGCTTCAGGCTAGTGTTCTACCACTTGATCCACAGCTCCACTTCCAGATTTTTGGTAATGACCTGTAAATCAGAATATCATGCAATTTGTTTGGGCTGGATTCAAACCTGATTCTGTGTAGATAGCATTCCAAGTGTGAGCGCTCAGAGCCTGGCTAGTATCATTCATCATTCAAGTCATGGGACTGCAATTCTGCACCTGGGTCTTGTCACTGAGCTTTTCAGCTCAAGACTACTGCCCTATCCCTTGAGCCATAGGGCCACTTCTGGGTTTCTGGTGGTTAATTGGAGATTAGAGTCACATGGACTTCAGTGCCCAGGCTGACTTTGAACTGCTATCCTTGGATCCCAGCCTCTTGATTAGCTACATTTACAAGTGTGAGAAACCATACCCGGCTAAATTATTTTTTAAGTTAATTTTTTTGTTAAGTCAATATATAGTTGGCATACGGTTACATAAGTAATGAACACATTTCTTAAGAAAATTGTTATCCCCTCCCTCATTTTTCTCTGTTTTCCTACCCTCAGCCCCCTCTCCACCCAGATTGTTCAGTTCATTTCCGTTTAGTGTCTTCCAAGTATCACTGTTCAATTGGTTCACCCTTTTTCCTTTGTTTTTGTTTTTTTTTTTTTACCATTTTATTATACCCTCTCCATTCCCGAAATCACATAAACCTATGTACAAGACACAGGGTACCCGAATTCAACACAGTGACTACAGAGAATAAAACTAAAGGGAAAAAGAAGAAAAGAGGTAAAAAGCAAAGAAAATGAAAGAACATTATACAGTACCTTAGAAGCAACAACACTGAAAAAACAAAACATAAAACCTTGGGCTGAAAATGTAGCTTGCCTAGCATGTATGAAACCCTGGATTCCATTCCTCAGCACCACATAAACAAAAACTGGAAGTGCCACTGTGACTCAGCTGGTAGATTTCTAACGTTCAGCACAGAGTGTCTCCAAGTGACAAAAATCTGTCACATTTAAGTCAGGCTTCAAAACTTTGCTAGGAACCAGTTACGTGATTTGGAAGAAAGTCCAATTTTCAAAAAATCACTAGGCAGGCGCTGGAGGGTCATAATTGTCATTCTACTAGCCAGGGAGAAGGTGATTCAAAGCCATTGCAAGCAAAAAAACGAAAACAAAAAAAACTGTAAGATTCTTCTCTCCACTTATCCAAACAAAAACTAAGTGGAGTTGTGGCTAAAACTGGTACAGCATTAGCCTTGAGGAAAAAGAACTAAGAGACCTTGCCCAGGTCCAAAGTTCAAGCTCCCCACCAAGAAAGAAAAAAAAGAGTCCAGATACCTTAGTTTCAAAAGTATATCTGGATATCTTAGTAGATTTTTCTGATCTTTCCTCATTCATCTCATGGAACCACATAATCTTGATCCTGATCTGACTAAGAGCCTGCATTGTGCTTAATAAATTCATTCCACATATTCTAGTAGAATCTGGACAGCTAACAGCCACTTACCAATGCTTTATTCTACGTTTAGGCCAGTATGTCTTCATACCATCTACACAGTCAGCTATATCATCTTTCCAGAAGTAGCATTGAGTGTAGAACACTCAGAACTAAAATAATTCCATAAAGATGTAATAAAACCCCTTGATTCATTAAGAAAATTTCTGTACCACTTAGAGCAAGTACATTAGTGGTATTTACCTCTAGCCTCTTTTTTTAAAAAAATTTATTAACAGTGAATTTTACATCATATTTCAAATGTTTTTGTTTAACCAACAAATATTCAAGAAGGGAATCGCTATACAATCACTGGCACATAAATTTTAGAATATAGTAAAAATTAAGCTGAGTCTTTGTATGTCATAGATACAGATTAATCTATAATAAAACACATGTCTATAGAGTGTATAGTCTATGCTAGATTTTAATGTCTATGTAGTTATGTTTATATCTCCAAAATTATGTCCAGAACTTTGGGTATCAACTATTCAATCATCGCTCTACTACTGTTTGAAACTAATATCCATATATTAAGGATACCATGTACGTTTTGTTCCTTGGTCTTGACTTATCTCACTCAACAGGATTCACTCTAATTTCATCCACTACCCCAAAAATGCCATTATTATGTTTTTCTGTGCAGATCTTCTTTTTATGTATTTATTTTTATTGTAATTTATAGAAGGGTTACATTATATTCACCAGATAGAAGGTGCATTACTTCTCAAACTTTGATACCCCATGTAATGATATGGTCCCCATTTCCCTTCCCCTACCCCCACTCATGTTCATTTCCCCCCTTCCCTATCCAATTTCAAATAACCAATTAGGCACATATGAAATATATCAGAAAACAAGGTGAAATGTTGTAACAATATGATATAACCAAGGGATAGCAAAAGAGATAAGAGATCACATAGTTCATTAAGGACAACAATCACTCATTATATGAGTTTTGTTTCTTTATCTTGGAGCTTACATTTAGTGTCATACTATTTGTCACGATGTCTCTAGATTTTGTTCTATTGTAAATCTCTGGTAGCAGAGCCCAAGGTTTCTACTGAATTTGACAAATGAGGGAGACTCTTGGGCCTATGTTCCTTTGAGTTTGGCTTACTTCACTTAATATGATTTTTTTCCTTTTCATCCACTTCCCCGAGAATGCCATTATTTTATCTTGTCGGTTGGCTATGTATCATTCCATTGTGTGTGTGTGTGTGTGTGTGCGTGTGTGTGTGTGTGTGTGTGTGTGTGTGCGTGTATCACATTTTTTGTAGTAGGGCATCTGGTTGTTTCCATCATCCAGCCTCATTTTCTACAGATATTTTTTATAGTCTCTTTTTTATTTTCAGGGTAATGTATAGAGGGGTTACGATTACATTTACAGGTAGTGGACTGCATTACTTCTCACACATTTATTCCACTCCACATATGTTTGTCCCCAGTTCCCTCTCCCCTCCCCTTCCCAATCATCTTGTTTCCCCCTTCCCTTTCTGATTTGACATAAACAAATAAACATATATACAATATGCCAGGGAAAAAATCAGATACAGTAACAATCTGACATTAACCAAAGGGCAAAATAAGAGATGAGAAATAATATAGTAGATTAAGGACAAAAATCACACAAGATTAAGAGCAACGATGACACAAGATATAGCTCTTGTTCCCATATCCTAGAGATCCTTTCATTTAGTCTCATCATATATGACCTTATATACCTAGGTTTTGAGTTATTGTAATCCTCTGCTAGGAGAGTCCTAGATGTGAAGTAATTATTACAAATGAGGGAAACCATTGAGCTTATGTTTCTTTGGGTCTGGCTTGCTTCACTTAATAGGAATTTTTCCAAGTCTTTCCATTTCCTTACAAATGGGGCGATGTCATTCCTTCTGATGGCAGCATAGCATTCCATTGTGTATAAGTACCACATCTTCTTGATTCAGTCATCTACTGAGTGGCATCTGGGTTGGTTTCATATCTTTGCTATGGTAAATAGTGCTGCAATGAGCATCATTGTGCTAGTGGCTTTAGTATGCCCTTTTTTCTGGACAATTGGGTAGATGCCAAGTAGTGGATTTGCTGGATTATAGGGGAGCTCTAGGTTCAGTTTTTTGAGGAACCACCACACTGCTTTCCCTAGTGGTTGAACGAGTTTACACTCACACCAACAGTGTAGGTGTTATCCCCCCTGGTCACTTCCCCACCAGTATCTCTTATTAGATTTTTTGATAATGGCCATTCTGACTGGAGTCAGGTGGAATCTCAAAGTTGTTTTGATTTTCATTTCCCTTATTGCTAGAGATATGGAGCATTTCTTCATGTGTCTAAAGCCCATTTTAATTTTTTCTTCAGAGAATACTCTTTTAAGTCTTTTGCCCCCTTTTAATAGGATGGTTGTTTCTTTGAAGATTTGTTTGGGAGAGATTCATTTTTTTCAGCTATAGATATATTTTATATAACTACATATATTTTTGTAGAAAAAAGAATGGAAGCCATCATGCTGGCTCACAACTTAATTTCAGCTACTTAGGAGGCTCAGGGCTTAGGATCACAGGTCAAAGCCAACCAGGGCCCTACAGTGTGTGAGATCAAACTCTGTGAACATACAAGGACTGTAAGAGGAATCTCACTGCCTGGGAATGTAGCCTAATGGTAGAGTGCTCACCTAGAATGTATGAAGACCTAGGTTCTATTCACCGGTACCGCATACTCAGAAAAAAGCTAGAAGTGGCGCTGTGTCTCAAGAGGCAGAGCACTCACCTTGGGCAAGCGAGTCCAACGAAAATGTCTAGGCCCTGAGTCCAAGCCCTAGGACTGGCAAAAAGAAAAAAAAAGAGCAATCTTACTTAAGTAACAAGGAATGTACCCTATATTTATACAGACTGAAAAATTCATTAAGAAATTAGAAAATATGTATAAAGTGCATAATTTCTTTTGTGTGTTGGCACTGGGTCTTCAACTGAGTGCTTCAGCTCTATCCCTGACCTTTTCTGCTCAAGGCTAGCACTCTACCAATGCAGCCCCAAATCAACTATCTTCAATTGAGATATAAGCGATGAATATTTCAGGGTGCTTCATGAAAAACATTTTTATAAATTGAAACTTTCAACACAGTCTTATTTTAGTATGAATGTTGAGATGGGAAGAGACAGAAAAAGTGAAATGTTTCCTGATCCCCATAGAGAAGAGACTCAGCAGAACCACTGTGGTCTGCAGGCTTCTTTGTGAGTTTTGTTTGCTTGTTTGATTGTTGTCAATTGTGAACTCTGGGCCTGGGCACTGTCCCTGAGCTCTTCAGCTCAAGGCTAGTGCTTTAATCTGTGAGCCACAGTGCCACTTCTGGCTTTTCTGGCAGTTAACTGGGTACTTTGGCTGGCTTTAAACTTTGATTCTCAGATCTTAGCCTCCTGAGTAGCTAAGATTATAGGTGTGAGGTACCATCACCAGGCTGCTGCTCTGTTACTATGCAGGTTCTGGATCAAGAACTTCAAGTTCTTACTTCAATTTTTTCTTCTCTTGCCTGATACTCTGCCATTTGAACGAAGCCCCAGTTCCTGGTCTTTGTTGGTTAATGAGAGATATTATGATTTTCTAATATTCAGAGCAATGATTATAAAACCCAGCATTTTACTTACTTGAATAAATTAAGAGACAGGACCTAGTGAGATGGAAAACACAATTTTTTTTCAAGTTGCTATCCTGTTCTAATGCATAAGTCTGGCTATTTTGCTTACACACAAATATGTATTTTACCAGTTTCTACTCTATTTTTGCTTAGCTTAAAACCACCACTGCCATTTCATAGATTTTGTTGTTGTTGTTTACGGTGCTTGAACTCTGTGCCTGGGCTGTTCCTCAGATCTTCAGTTCAATGCCAGTGCTCTACTCCTTTTGATTTGGCCAGTCCTGGGCTTGAACTCAGGGACTGAGCCCTGTCCTTATATTTTCTCAAGGCTAGGGCTCTACCACTTCAGCCTCAGCACCACTTCCAGCATTTTTCTATGTATGTGGTATTGAGGAATTGAACCCAGTACTTCGTGCATGCTAGGCAAGCACTCTACCACTAGGCCAAACTCCCAGCCCAAAATTATTCATCATTACTATTAGCTATCTTCTTTTTTTATTATTGATTCGTCATGGTGCTTGGACTTTGGGCCTGGACACTGTCCCTGAGCTCTTCAGCTCAAGGGTAGCGCTCTTCCTCTACAGCTCCATTTTCGGTTTCTGGTAGTTAATTGGTGATGTAAGTCTCACAAACATATGTGTCCAGGCTGGCTTTGGGCTTTGAACCAAGATCCTCCAATCTCAGCCTCCATAGTAGCTAGAATTACACGCTTCAGCCAGCAGTGCCTGACTGTTTGATGTGTCTGTCTCTGTCTCTCTGTCTCTGTCTGTCTCTGTCTGTCTGCCTGTCTGTCTGTCTGTCTGTCTGTCTGCCTGTCTGTCTGTCTCTCTCTCTCTCTCTCTCTCTCTCTGTCTCTGTCTCTCTCTCTCTCTCCCTCTCTCTGTCTCTCTCTCTCTCTCTCTCTCTCTGTCTCTCTCTCTCTCTCTCTCTCTCTCTCTCTCTCTCTCTCTCTCTCTCTCTCTCTCTCTCTCTCTCTCTCTCTCTCTCTCTTTTGGTTGTAAGAGTTTAATTCTGCACCTGGGCAGTGTCCCTGGGCTCTTCAGCTCAAGGCTACAACCTTAAACACCTTGAGCCATAGTGTCACTTCTGGTTTTCTGGTGCTTAAGTGGAAGTAACAGTTTCATGGACTTTAGTGTCTGGCCTGGCTTTGAACTGTGATCCTCAGAACCCAACCTTCTGAGATCATTTCCAGCTTTTTTTTTTGGTGTAAGTGGTACAGACTAATTGAACACAGGGCTTTGTGCATACTAGGCAAGCAAACTACCACTAGTGTGCACTCTAGCCTTAGATAAGGGCTTTCTTTTTCGTTTTCTTTTTTTTGCTCATGGGGCTTGAACTCTGGGCCTGGATGTTTACCTTAAGCTCTTCAGCTCAAGGCAAGAGTTCTACCACTTGAGGCACATTGTCATTTGGAATTTTCTGGATTATTTGGAAATAAGATTCTCACAGATTTTTATGCCTGGTCCGTCTTTGAACCTCGATCCTCCAGGGTAGCTAGGATTACCAGGGTGAGCCACCAGTCACGGGCATTAGATTATTATTTTTTGCATGTCCTATGGCTTCAACTCATGGCCAGAGCACTGTCCTAGGGCTTGCTCAAGGATAGCACTTTACTTCAGCCAGCCAACTCCCGGTCCAAATAGGCCACTCTTGAAGCTAGAATTACAGAGATCTCCCATAATACTGGCATGTCGTTATCTAAGTATATAATTTTTCTTCTCTTTTGATGGCTTTTCCTTAGTGGACATATTTCCTACATATTTTATGGAAAACTTCCTTCCCACTGGGGCCATAAGTTAAGCCTAGTGGAAGAGTTCTTGCCGAGCATGAATGAAGACCCAAGTTCAATTCCTCAGTACAACACAGATAAAAAAAGATAAAAGCGGTGCTGTGGCACATGTGATAGAACTTGCGCCTTAAGAATAAACAAAAACAAAAACAAGGATCGTGCTCAGGTCGTGAGTCTAAGCCCAAAGTAGACATTTAAACTTATTGTACTTTTTAATAAATTTGTTGTGTAGGTGATATACATAGAGATTGCTGTTACATATGTAATGAGTACATTTCATGTAAACACTGTTACCCCCTCCCCCCTTTTCTCTTCCCATCCCCCAAGTCATAAATTTCATTTACAACAAATATATATGTATTTTCATTCCTGAAAGAAATTGTTTAAAATGTGTTCAAATAAATGATGTAGGTTGATATATTTATCAAAATGGATTACTTGAACTCTAAAATAAACATTCTAGGTAATTTTTCTCATAAAATTGTAGTAATGCTATAAAACTAATAAAAAGGAATTTTAATTATTAATTTCTTATGTTTTACCTTTAACATTATTACACTAAGCATACTGTTTATGGTATTAATACAGACAGCATGAAATATGATTATGTAAAAAAATTAAATGATTAAAAATAGTAAGGTTGGGGGCCAGTAGTTTGGCTTGGTGGCACACACCCTGGACTGGCAAAAAAGAAATAGGGTTAGATAAAACAGATTTATTTCCAAATGTGTGGAAAATGGTATGATTTCTTGTTTGGCTAGTCCTGGGGCTTGAACTGAGGGACCAGGAACTGTCCTTGGCCACATTGGTTCAAGGGTGGCACTCTGACACCTGAGCCACAGTGCCCCATCTGCTTTTTCTATGTATGCAGTGCCGAGGAATTGAATCAAGGTCTTCTTGTATACTAGGCGAGCACTCTACAACTAGGCCACATTCAAAGCTAAAGTAGATTTTTGATGCTGTTGTGGAGTTTTAATTTTCTTAAATATTTGTACAAAGCACAATGGATATATAAACAGACTTGAACTCACAGAACAGTGTCCCACATAATATTACATTTACTCTGGCACTTCTCCCAATTGACAAAACACATTTCCAGGCATTTGCTCTGTCCTTAAGCTTTGGTAGCTGACTTCTCTTTCCATGGAGGCCTGGCCTGGATTCCTGGTGATTCCATGCATTCATAGTTCCCTGTATATCCAGTAAGGTTGTCTTCTATGGGACCAGACCTGTCTGGTTTTTGGCCCACCCAGGACCTAGGTGTCTGAGGTCTCACATTCTAAGTGGAAAATAAAACACAGTATGATAAGGACTGAAGAACTGCACACCATAATATTAACAATGAGAGTTTAATAGTTAGCAAAGTAAATACAATGAATACTTGACAAGAATCATGAGAGCAAGATAAAGAGATGTCTTTTTAGGAATGGGACAGGGAAGCTCTAAATCCAGACTGGCCTCCAAGTTGCCTTCAGACAGTAATTCTACTTCAGAGTCCTCAGAAGGGTCTCCTTCCTCATGAGAAACAGAATGTCCTTCCTGAGTTAAGAGGGGGATGGATTCTGGTTTGTCGAATGGAGATTGAGTCTCTTTTAGTGAGATGGATGGGTCTGGATATTCTGTGAGGATGGATTCATTTTCCTCCAATGAATCCAGTATTGAGAGTACACTTGCTGCTTCCCATGGGGACATTTTCCATGAGCCCAGCGTGTGCCCCTTCAGCTTGCACAATAAGTGGAGTGTTACTCTGACTCAGATGGACTGACTCTGGGTGGAATGTGAAAGGAAACAGAAGGAAATCTGGCTGCTCTTTTCTTCCTCCATAGTATCTGCAGGTTCAACTGTGTCACACATGGGGTTCAGAGCAAAAGGTATATCCACAGGACTCTAAACCTGTTTGGTAATTTCTACAGAAGGCCCATGCTTTCTGGAGTGCAGTGATGATTCTCAGTCTCCATCAGTCACGAGCTCCATTGGTGGGTTTTTCATCCCGAGTTCAGGATAAGCTCTTCCACGATGCCCCAAACCTAAGAAGGAAATAGATACAGAGTGGACAGAGTAGACTCTGCAAGTTGAAGTGTCACTCAACTTCCATGAGGCTCTAATGGAGGAACCTGTAGAACTGGAGTTTGGACTGAACTCTGAGGAGGTGTAGGGTCTTTCTAATGAATGCTTATTCCCGAGACCTTTCAGAGGACAGACATTACCTGGCTGACACCACCCATAAAGGGCATTTTGCCAAGCTCTGTAGAAGTAAGGGCCAACCAATATCTAGACCACATGGGCTTCCTACTCACAGGCTCTGAGGCACCCACACCAGGACTTCTACTTTTTCTTGGTCTTACTGGTCGCACATTCCTCCAGCTGGTCAAAAAGTATGTGTTTAGAAGAGCAGGTCCAAAGCCGGCATGTGGAGCCTCATATAGACCTTGAGTTGTGTCAGGATGTGGCAGTTCTTGAACTCGTAGAAATCACTGGGGTAGAAGTCCATTCACATAGTATAGATGGAACACACGATGCTGTGGGCGCATTCGGTACAAGGAAAGTGAGAGCCTTCTCTCTCCATCCTGAGCCTTCTACCATAGCCCCTTTCTTGCAGGACTCTAATGCTGTGGCTGGCCTGCAGGGATGTGCACTTATGTGCTGGGAGGGGGGTAAGAGACACTAGAGAACAGGATGACTTTTACACCCCACTTCCAGAAGCTTCTGAGAGAGGCCTCTATGCATCTGTCCAAAGTAAACGCACCTTAAATTAACTAAGTAAATGCTCTAAATAAATCAATAAGTGAATGCTCTAAATAAAGAAATAAATGCTCATTCCTCTAATCTTAGCCATCCAGCAGGCTGAGCTCTGAAGATCACAGTGGAAAGCCAGTCTAGTCAGTAAAAGTCTAAAGGCACTTGTCTTCAATTAGGCAGCAAAAGGCCAGAACTTGACCTATGACTCAAATGGTACAGTGCTAATTTTTGAACACCGAAGGGATGGCATTTAGACCTGGGTTCAAGTTCAAGTGGCAGCACTGGACCACACACCAAAATGTAAATGCTTTCAGGTTCTAACAGGCAAAGCTATCACAATCCCTCCCTGATGGCTCAAAAGTGATTCAGCCCCCAGCTTTTCCTCTGACTCCAGTATTTCACAGGCCTCCGCCATTAGTACTGACACCTCATTTCTTACTGGGAAATGGGATTTCCTAGGATGTCACCTAGGTGAGGGCTGCAGTTGGGAGCCACTTACTCATGCCTGAAATCCAACTTCTCAGTAAGCACACTGCTGAGACTCCAGGAGCTTGTGAGGGAAATGAAATGGCATGGTGTCCCAGTCATAATAAAGTAGTTTGTGCACCTGTATCATGCTTAGCTCCCCTGTGACCACCACAGTGAACCAAACAGGCTCAGAGAGGGGCCAAGTATTCCAAGCCTTGGCCAGGAGGGATGAGCAAACCTGGGTTTGGAGGGGGAACACTCACTTTTTCAAGAGAATTTCCAGCAACTACTACATTGTCCTCCACTATTTGAAATTGTGCAGGAAGTTTCACACATAAAAGAGATCACCTTTCTGGTAGGCAGGGATCAGCTTTGGCAGCAGCATCTCCAACAGCCTTTCCTCCAGGATCCATAGGTTACAAGGCTCATTCAGAGTCTGAGCTGACTTACCATCACACTATGTTGGCAAAACAGTGGATATTTCAAACGTAGGAATGGGACCACACTTCACACTGAGGAATTGGAATAGAGTAAATTGGAAATAACACACTCTAATCTCAGTATAGTCACTTGAAAGCACACAAGAAGGTTGTAGTGTGTGGGCAGGATGATGGGTTCAAATAGGTTTCCTCTCAATATACCTCATCTGAGTTGCCCTGGAGTTTCCTGGCTTTCTTCCTAGAGAAATGCCTGATATACTGGCATTTTGGCTTGGCACTGATACAGCATCTACTTCTTCAAGTGAGACATCCATATCTCTCATGCCTGAGATGCGAGCCTCCTGACCTTTGGCAACAGCACAGCAATATCTTTCTGGTTCCTGAGCCACAGGCCAAGGGAGCTGGCTTCAGCTGGTTGTCACATACAGTGGCTTGGTTACAAGGGTTCCATATTCTGTTCCATTGTGAGGGAGGTAGGGTCACCTTTCAAGGCCCAATGACCAAAGCTCCTTGCTCACAGAAGCCCTCCCCAAAGACATACTGGAGGCTGAATCTCCCTTTCCACCTCACATATGGATGTAGTAAACATCACATCTTTTTGTTCAAATACCAAGTCATTAACTAGGCATGAGTGCTAGCCTGGTCTCAGGCTCAAGGAGCCTTTCTTATGTAAGATCCAAACTTAACTGTCACTATTCCCCTTACCCTTCACAAGACATTTTGCTTCACAGTGCCTTCTCAGCTTGCATTTTGCCTTTTGCACATTTTTTTTGCTAGTCCTGGGACTTGACCTCAGAGCGTGACCATTGTTCTTAGGCTTTCTTTAGGCTATAGCTGTCCCACCAAGCCACAGCACCACTTCCAGCGTTTTCTATGTATATGGTACTGCAGAATCAAACCGGAGTCTTTTTGTGTGGTAGCCAAGCACTCTACAAATAGAAGAAACACCCAGGCCAGCTTGCACATATTTTTCACTTCAATCTACTAGGACGTTGTTAGGTTTCTGTATCCTAATCTATTTTTCTTCCTGATGAATATCTGTGCTGTCATCTGTAAAAATGCAAGTGGGAAAATCACAGAAGCATTGGTGACATAAAAAACGTCTTACAGACATAGAAAAGTATTCATTCTTTGTAGGAGAAAGGATATTTTGATATGATGATGATGAATATTTATAAATACTTTATCGGGGTTTAGAGTTTGGCCCAGTGGTAGAGTGCTTGCCTAGCATCCATGAAGATCTAGGTTTGAGTCCTTAATATCACACAGATATAAAAATCCATATGGCAATGTGGCTCAAGTGGCAGAGGGCTAGACTTGGGAAAAGCCAAGAGCAGTGCTCAGGCCCTGAGTTCAAGCCCCAGGAATGGCAGAAAAAAACAAAAGAAAAGAAAAGAAAAGAAAAGAAATGTGCTTTTTACAAGTTATTCACTCACAGTATTTGCCTCTGAATTCTTCGCTTCTGCATCTTGTGACTTATCCCTTTCCCTCAATGTAGACAAGAAAAACAGATTTTATTACTTGCTATCCTCTTGTCCAATCTTTGGATATTAATTCAAAATACAATATTGCCTGAGATATTGTGTGTGTGCATGTGTGTGTGTATCTGCCAATGTGTGCATGCACACATGTGTACAGGGTTTAGGGCTTACTCATAGGGCCTGTGTGATAACCCTCAGCATCTTTTCCTCAAAGGTATTGGTCTTTCACTTCTAGCTTATTATAGCTAATTGGAGTTGAGAGATTCACTCAATTTCTTGCCCTGTGCATTGGAACCCAGTGCTGGGTTCTCATATTGTTAATTGTAGCTATAGAGAAGGCTGAGGTCTGGGGATCCTCGTTAGAATCCAGCCCCTGAGAGAAAGTCACTGATAGAAATCTTTATCTTCAGTTAAGCACAAATAAATAAGGCAAAAGTGGAACTTTGGCTCAGTTCCTCTTGTACCAGCCATGAGAAAATTAGTAATTGGCAGCACCTGGTCCCTGAGAGAAATCCTTAGCACTGGTTCAAAAAAAGAAAGAAAATAATGAAAAAAATTAAAACTTGCTGAGGAATCCATAAGGATAAACGTGCCTGTGAATAATCTTGTCTTTTCAGATTCCCTCAAAAGCTTATGACTCTCTATATTTTATCAAGTTTTTTTAAAGATATTTACATATTTTCTATCTTGCTTAAATAGAGATAGCCATCCACAAAACACAAACACCAACTCTCACACAGTATACCACCCACCCATAAGTGTCTGGCTATGTATATATGTATAGTCATATGTATTCATCTGTCTCTCTATACTAATATATAAATGCATAAACATATGTATTTAGACAAACAGGAAACATACAAAGATAGGTCTCAGGCATTTCCAGATTTTGTGCAAGTCTTCTGAGTGCAACTTACCATTGTATTGTTTGTCAAGATAGTGTCCCTCTAACTTTTGGCCAGCTTCTTGTCCTTTGAACGCTAGGCCTGGATGCTGTCACTGAGCTTGTGCTTCTTGCATTCAGTAGTTTATTGCAGATAAGAGTCTCATGGAGTTTCTGTCCTGGGCTGGCTTTGAATTTTGATCCTCAGATCTCAAACTCCTGAGTAGCTAGGATGACAGTCTTGAGCTACCAGTACCTGGTTCCTTTGCCTCTTTTACCCTTTTTTTGGCCCCACCACAGCCATGGTATCTACCTTCCTATGTTCTCTCCACCTGCCCCCAGACAGGGGTCTGACAGATGCTTTCCACCCACTTATTCATGTCCTCCTCTGTATTGGCTGACAGCTAAGACATGCACTCACTTGTCTGGATGCCAAACACAAAGCCATGTGATTGTTTCTCAGTCTGGAACATCCTATCAGATTTATAGCACCACAGAGAGTCAGGTTGATGCTCCTCCAGGGCTTCTTAAATTGTTCTCATATTAATCCACAACACGTTTGTCATCACTTGTCCAGCTAATTCATGGACTAAACCAGCATTCCCTACAAACTTAGATCCCAATTCCATGAGGACACTCAAGGGTGCATTAGGAGTGTGACCTGCAGGTGGATGTGAGCCTGTCTAACTTGGAGGGGATTTCTCCACCACAGGAAATGGAATACAAATTTAGAATCTGCTTTCATGAGGTGTCAATCTCTGGCAGATGTTCTTATCAAATGTGGCACTGCCTACTTCCAGCTTAAAACATGGGTTGATGACCCAGCATAACAGAGAATGTATTCACCCAGGCCCAACACATAGGCTGGGACCCTGAACTTTCAGGTAGCATTTGGCTTTGAAGGTCATGAGATCTTAGTCTACAAATGATGAGCCCCCTCCCGTGAGGCATAGCAAACGGAGCCAAAGTGCAACCCAGTTAAGCACCAGATCAAGCTTCCCTTCTTCAGTAGGGTATGGTTTGAAAACTGTGCATAGCTTCTGTTTGAAGCCAGTCCAGAAAGGAAAGTCCATGAAACTCTCATTTCCAGTTAACTGCCAAGAAAAAGCCAAAGATAGAGATGAAGCTCAAGAGAGGTAGAGAGCCATCTGAAAAGAATGGTTACACCCTGCAACATCCTCATTATCTGATCTTGAAACCATCTCTGCGTGCATCCCAGCATGCAGCCAGCATCTGGGGGTGACAGTGACCCCTGTGCCCATTGGCAATCTGCACTGTCTCTGATATCTGTAATGTGAACCTCATTCTGTTGGGTTTGTGAAGCGGTGTCAACCCTACAGAAGGAACCAACTGTGCCCTAAGTCCCACTGTCCCCTGGGGCCCCTAGCATTCCCCCATCTGCACATCTCCTGTAGCTTCTGATCCTAGGGAGCCCTCCTGCCCTGTCCAACACTCACATGAAGTGCATATTTCTTCTCCTGGGGCAACTTCTCCACAGAGAGTACATGACATGCCCACTCTCCAGGCACGGGGAGATCCTGCCAAAGTAGCAAATCAGTGATAAGGACATAAAGTGATGAATAGAATTTTAGATCCTGATGGTAGACAGTCTGCAAAATCCAAGGGAGAATGGAATTGGAGGGGACCAGGGATCAGGATGTGGGCATGGAGCTTCCCTGCCAAGGGGGTGGGGGAAGTCACAGGCTGGGGGATGCACAGGATGATCCATGGGCCCTGTGAAGCTACTGGGTCACCCCTTTCTGCATCTCAGCCTTTGGCTTTGAGCTCTGTGATCGTCAAGATGTGCACAGTCTGTACTCTGGCTGGCAGAAGAAAGGACCCTGGGAAGACAATTGTAGACCCTTTGTGAGTGTAGAAAGGGGTAGGCTGGACACCCAGTCCAAGAGGAGCTAAAACTGGAGTCGAGGGGTGTGCAAGGAGTGGGTGTGAGGGTTGTAGGCAGTCACAGTCACGGCAGAGGTGGCTCTGTCTGTGGGGTGATTGCCTCCCTGCAAGCACAGCACTGGAGATATCAGAGATCCACATGAAAAGGAAAACCTGGAAATGGCACTATGGTTCAAATGGTAGAGCATCAACCTTGAGCAAAAGAGCTCAGGGACAGTACCCTGGACCTGACTTCAAGCCTCATGACTGTAAAAGAAAAAGAACCAGGACTATGAGAGGGAACCTGGTACTCTCTTGGTCTAATCTGACACAAGAAGAGGCCGGGATAGGCTGTGGAAAAACACAGAGACCATCTTCCCCCAGCTCATCCTGTCCTGCATGCAGGGACAGCCATGTAACTAGGGCTACGGTGAGATCATCTTCACCCCTGTGCTGCCATCTGAATTGTAGGCCTCTGTCCTGGCATGGGGTGTCCTGATGGCTGAGCAGGTGCCCTAACCCTAGATGGAGAGCAGCCACTGACTGTGGTAGCTAAGGAGAGATCTGTTCCATAGCTATCAGGCCACCCAGCATGGGAGCCAGAACCACCCCTCACCCAGGTAGAGGCCAATGGTTCTCCAGGTGCTACTAACATTTCCCCACCCCTAGCTCTGGGTACACGTGACAATCCCTCCACAAGGAGCAGGACAAAGTGAGGGATCAGGAAGCTGCCAATGGACTTCAGATGATGGCCAGGCTGGCACTACAGATGGCCTCACACTGTCACCATCTATCCTCCATCATGCCTCTCTACCTCCCACACATTAACCTTGGAAACCAATGAACTGGGCTCTCATCATTTCTCTCATCTCTTCACCCAGCTTGCCATGCGTCCATCCCTCTGTCACTTCCACCCCACACACATCCCACCACCAGCCACCCTGTAGCTTATGAGGATCCCACAGGAAGCTCTTGGTGAAGGGCTTGTGACCACAAAACAGTTACTATCACCCGCTCCGGCCTGATCCACCACAGAATAAGAACAGCCAAACAGGCACACACTGCAGCAGAGTTGCTCTACTGCCACCCTGATTTCTTCATGGCCAGGACTTTGCTCTCCTCAGCCTCTCAGCTCAGTAACCAGAACATTGTGCTTTCACAGAGCCATGGCTTCCAGTCTCCATGGACACAATGACATCAAGGTGATGCCAACTTCCCCATCTCTATATACATCTAACTATGGGATGGGAGCTGAGGTTCTATTCTGTGACTCCATCCGCTAAGAGGCTCATGCAGATTTCTATCCTTTGCTCATCATGGTGACTCTTTGGTTAACAAGTCACTGCTGGGCTTCCAGTTCACCACATATAGAACACATACTCCAACACTTTTCTTAGAAGGACTGATGACTTTTAAACATTCTCTAGTTTTAAATTTCTAGTTCCTTCTCTCTTTCATTTATATATTTCCCTTCCTCACATACTTCCCTTTTTTACCTTCCTTCTTTCATTCCTGGCCTTGAACTCAAGACCTGGAGCTTTTTCTTAGCTTTTCTTTGCTCAAGGTAGCACTCTAGCTCTTGAGCCACAGCTCTACTTCAATCTTTGTTCTTGCTCTAAACTGGGAGTAAGAGTCTCATGCATTTTTCCCTTTGCTGGGTTGGTTTTAAACCACAATACTAAGATCAGGATCCTGAATATGCCTCGGATTACAGGTATTATCTAATCAAAACAAATTCCTGATTTCTTTTTTAGACATAATTAGTTCTTTCAGGTGAGCCACCAGCCACTCATGCAAGAGAATTGCAGGATCCCAGCATTCATCTTGTCTCCAGTCTTATTCCATCCATCTCACAATGGCCATCTAAAACACCCTGCTGCATGCCTGAAGTCGCAAGGAACGTTCTCAACGCCACGAGAAGCCCCCTTAAGCTCTGCCTCAGATATGCCCAGCCCCCATCCCACTTCCACATGAGCATTTTTTTAGGAGAAATTTCCTGAGTACATCATCATCTTTTCCTCACCATTCGAATTTCATCTTTGGAGTCATTTCTCCCAAAGAGCAACATGATCCATGGTTTGATAGCAGCTCCAGCTTCATAGTCCCAGCCACCAACACCCCCCCATTACCCTGCCAGACACCTGAATTCAAGAACAATGTTTTCACTACCCTTGACTCTTATCAAATGTTTTAACTTATACAGTCCATTAAAATAATTTTACTAAATGGAATAAACACATGGCATCAAGCTTCAGAATCTTTGCACCTGAACATTTAGTGAATAACAGACACACCAGCATTTCTGTAGCCAACAAAAATCTTAGCTTTGTGATTTCAGCATTCCTGGTATCCAAGTTTGGATGTGCTAACACTGCCCTTAATGGGGCACTTCAATCACACAATCCCACAACAATCAATATCATTTGACATTCACTTGTAGGTGGTGCTAGGAAAAAGACTGATGTGCCAACTCCATGCTGGCTTGACCTATGCCATCTTCAAACCTGGAGCAAGTGGGGCTCCTCTCTCCATGACACCTTTTGTGTACTACCCCAGGAGGACCTTTACCTTGAGACAAAATTATGAAGACTATCTCTACCAGCAAAGATTCCAGTGAGATGTGCCTACATGGATAAAGCTAAAATCTCACTAAAGTGAGGTTGTTGGCAGTGCTGGAGCCTGAACTCAGGGCCTTGGCACTAAGCATTTGTACTCAAGACTAGCCCTTTACCACTTGAGCCCAAACTCCATTCCCAGCTGTTTTTATTTTTGGTAGTAAGAATCTATCAGACTTTCCTGTTCTAGGTGACTTGGAACTTCCATACTCAGATCTCAGCCTCCTGACCAGCCTGGATTAAAAGTGTGGATCAGCCATGCCCCACACCTGAGGACTTCTGCCAGCACATTTTTTCCCAAAAATTAGAAGAGGAAGATGAGGGAGGGTTGGGCTCATCCTGCCCTGCATATGAAGGAGAGCATCAGCGCCTGAACTTCATTCCCTGTTGTAGGCTGCTGGAGGAAAAGGAAGCAAATAGGCACAGGCTGGCAGCAGATGCCACAGAACAACTTGTGACCAAGACTCCCAGAGCAGACCTCAGAATCGATGACAGAGTTGGATCTACCCAGTAACAGAGGCAGTGGTGACACCTGAAACTGCGCGTTTGAGCCTTTGCTGCTAGTAAACAGGGCCACCTATGTCTCAATGAGAAAGGTGAGATTTTGGTGGAGAAGGTGAGATTAAACATTATGTATCATGCAAGAAGACAGACTATAAGGGGTCTTTTATTATTCCAAGTGAAATTTTGGATTTCCTCTTCTGTTTCTTTAAAGAATGACATTGGGATATTGATGAATATTGCACGGAATTTGTAGATAGTCCTTATCAAGATTGCCATTTTTACAATATTACTTCTTCCAAAGCAGGAGCATAGGTTTTTGCATTTCCTCAGTTCTGCGTTAATTTCCTTCTCCAGGGTTTATAGTTCCATCAAAAACGTGCTTTACATTCTAAGTTAATTCCTAGGTATTTTATTTTCTTTGATAGCTGTTGGGGACTGACTGTGGGGTCAGTCACCGTAACTGTGGGGTCAGTGACCTTGGACTCGCACAATTGAGTACACAAGGAAGTAAGCTCTTATGATTTTGGGCTGTGTCAATAGCTTCTCATTTAACCTGTTTGGGACTTGATAGCTTCTCATTCAACCTATTTCAGACTTGATACTGTTTGTACGAATGTAGCCCCTGGCAGTTCCCTAGTTTAAAGAAGTGTATTTAAGATTGAGAACTGGAAATAAACAGGGCTACGGTCTTGGGCTACAGGCTTCTTAAGCTGTGGTTCCTGATTTGGGCTGTAGCCCTCCTGAACCCCATCTGTTTGTCTCTCTTCTATTTTTTCCTAGTTCTTGCTCCCTATTTCAGGAATCCCAATTTGCGAACCCTGGTTTGCTGCCGGTTGACCCCGGCATCTGGCGCCCGAACAGGGACCCTGAAAATCTGGGACGAAGGTGAAGGACCCCTCCCTGTGGTGAGTAACACATCGTAGGACTATTAAGAGAGGATCTTAAGAGAGTGAATAGTCAGGAGGAAAAATTATGGGTCAAGTTAATAGCCATAGGTTATTTCTCCCGATCTTAACAGGCCTACTTGAAGCCCACGGAACGTGGGTGGAAAAAGGGGTGCTTCAGAGCTTCCTACAGTTTGTCGAGGAGGCATGCCCAAGGTTTATAGAGGAGGAATTCCAAAAAACCTGGCAGCGGATAGGAAAAAGAATTCAAGAATATTATAATGTATATGGCCCTGAAAAGACCCCAGTAGAGGCTATTGATGTATGGAATTTAGTAAGTGAATGCATAGATCCTCAACATGAGAATGCTGAACTTAATCTTGAATTAAGGGAACTTTATGAATTAAAGGACCCTTCTGAAAACCCTAAGGCTGAGCCATATGCCGCAGCCCAAGAGACTCTAAGTGAGATCTTGAAATGGGAACAACAACCAGTAGATATTGAGTATCAGAATTCAGGTTTGAATATCAAGGAGGAAAGTTATGATGAGTCAATGGAGGGCCAGATGGCTACGATAGAGAAGAAGTTAGAAGAAATGCTACATTTTCTATCGAAAATGGGGATGGAGCAGAGAGCCCCCCCAGAAGTAGGAAAGAAAGATGACCCTCAGGCCACTATGGTGTCTGATTCTAAACCTTACCCCTCACACCCACCGCCACCGGCTGCAGCCTTACAGCATCAATCCCTTTTTCAACCTTTAGGCAAGCCTAAAGGCCCTAGCAACAAGTCCCTTTTAACAGGCACTACAACCATGCACAATGCATCGCAATTAAACCTGACTCAGGCTGCTAGAGAGAGGGAAGATATTTCAGGGCCTCGATGCTTCCCTAGTTTAGTTGAGCATGATGAACAAGTATATCATCAACCTGTTCCTGTTAAACTGTTACAGGATTTAAAGAGTGCCTGCTCCCAATATGGGCCAACTGCCCCTTTTACTCAAGTAATATTGGAGGCCGCGTGTGCTGGTATTGCATGCCCAAATGACTGGAAGCGGCTTGCCAGAGCATGCCTTAGTGCAAGAGAGTACTTATTATGGGAGACAGACTTCACTGCACAGTGTCGGGCTAAAATTGAAACAAATAGGTCTAAGAACCTGCCTTACACTGTTGATCAGTTGTTAGGAGAGGGAACCTATAAAAACAACGAAGATCAATTGGGTTATGCAAAGGAGGCCTATTTGCAAATAAATGCTGCGGTGAGAGAGGCTTGGAAAAGGTTATGCAATTCCAATCTTACAAAAAATCTAGTAGAAGTTAAACAGGGACTGAATGAACCTTATCTAGAATTTTTGTCTCGATTAATGGAGACTGCAGACCGCCTAGTACAAGATGAGAACGCAAGGAGGATTATAGTTAGACACATAGCCTATGAAAATGCCAACGCCGCCTGTCAGGCGGCTATCAGACCCCATAGGAATAAGGGAGAAATCACGGACTTTATTTCACTGTGTGCTGATATTGGACCCTCCCATGCACAAGGCCTTACCTTAGCCGCCGCTCCTCAAGGAAAGACTGTTACTGAGTTTCTAAAATATAGAGGTCAGCGGCATTCTCGGGATGCTAGACCCCCAGGGCGTTGCTTTTCTTGTGGACAAATAGGACATTGGATGACGCAATGCCCACGCCAGGCCAGGCAAAAGAGAGAAAAATCACCTGGCACATGTCCACGCTGTGGTAAAGGGAAGCACTGGGCTAAAGATTGCAAGTCAGCAACAAATCGCAATGGCCGCCCATTTTTTGGGAAACTGGGGAAGGGGCCAGCCCCTGGCCCCGCAAAACCATGGGGCAGTCCCTTCCTCTTCTCGGCGACAAGTACATCTTCTAACAACCCCCCAATATCAGTCTCCAACCTCCTCCATGCCATCCCAGGCAGTGCAGGATTGGACCTCTGTTCCTCCACCTGCTCAGTATTGACCCCAGAGATGGGGACACAAGCTCTCCCCACGGGAGTCTTCAGCCCCCTTCCCCTGGGAGTGGCTGGATTGCTGTTAGGGCGAAATAGCTCAGTCCTTAAAGGGATACAGATTACACCTGGCAAAATTGACCAGGATTTTACTGGACAAATCAAAGAGGCAAGAACCAGGATAGCAACTCATTTTGCTATCAAAGAAAATAAAATACCTAGGAATTAACTTAGAATGTAAAGCACGTTTTTGATGGAACTATAAACCCTGGAGAAGGAAATTAATGCAGAACTGAGGAAATGCAAAAACCTATGCTCCTGCTTTGGAAGAAGTAATATTGTAAAAATGGCAATCTTGATAAGGACTATCTACAAATTCAGTGCAATATTCATCAATATCCCAATGTCATTCTTTAAAGAAACAGAAGAGGAAATCCAAAATTTCACTTGGAATAATAAAAGACCCCTTATAGTCTGTCTTCTTGCATGATACATAATGTTTAATCTCACCTTCTCCACCAAAATCTCACCTTTCTCATTGAGACATAGGTGGCCCTGTTTACTAGCAGCAAAGGCTCAAACGCGCAGTTTCAGGTGTCACCACTGCCTCTGTTACTGGGTAGATCCAACTCTGTCATCGATTCTGAGGTCTGCTCTGGGAGTCTTGGTCACAAGTTGTTCTGTGGCATCTGCTGCCAGCCTGTGCCTATTTGCTTCCTTTTCCTCCAGCAGCCTACAACAGGGAATGAAGTTCAGGCGCTGATGCTCTCCTTCATATGCAGGGCAGGATGAGCCCAACCCTCCCTCATCTTCCTCTTCCAATTTTTGGGAAAAAATGTGCTGGCAGAAGTCCTCAGGTGTGGGGCATGGCTGATCCACACTTTTAATCCAGGCTGGTCAGGAGGCTGAGATCTGAGTATGGAAGTTCCAAGTCATCTAGAACAGTAAAGTCTGATAGATTCTTACTACCAAAAATAAAAACAGCTGGGAATGGAGTTTGGGCTCAAGTGGTAAAGGGCTAGTCTTGAGTACAAATGCTTAGTGCCCAGGCCCTGAGTTCAGGCTCCAGCACTGCCAACAACCTCACTTTAGTGAGATTTTAGCTTTATCCATGTAGGCACATCTCACTGGAATCTTTGCTGGTAGAGATAGTCTTCATAATTTTGTCTCAAGGTAAAGGTCCTCCTGGGGTAGTACACAAAAGGTGTCATGGAGAGAGGAGCCCCACTTGCTCCAGGTTTGAAGATGGCATAGGTCAAGCCAGCATGGAGTTGGCACATCAGTCTTTTTCCTAGCACCACCTACCAGTGAATGTCAAATGACATTGATTGTTGTGGGATTGTGTGATTGAAGTGCCCCATTAAGGGCAGTGTTAGCACATCCAAACTTGGATACCAGGAATGGTGAAATCTCAAAGCTAAGATTTCTGTTGGCTACAGAAATGCTGGTGTGTCTGTTATTCACTAAATGTTCAGGTGCAAAGATTCTGAAGCTTGATGCCATGTGTTTATTCCATTTAGTAAAATTATTTTAATGCACTGTATAAGTTAAAACATTTGATAAGGGTCAGGGGTAGTGAAAACATTGTTCTTGAATTCAGGTGTCTGGCAGGGTAATGGGGGGGTGTTGGTGGCTGGGACTATGAAGCTGGAGCTGCTATCAAACCATGGATCATGTTGCTCTTTGTCTGGGAGAAATGACTCCAAAGATGAAATTTGAATGGTGAGGAAAAGATGATGATGTACTCAGGAAATTTCTCCTAAACAAATGCTCATGTGGAAGTGGGATGGGGGCTGGGCATATCTGAGGCAGAGCTTAAGGGGGCTTCTCATGGCGTTGAGAACGTTCCTTGCGACTTCAGTCATGCAGCAGGGTGTTTTAGATGGCCATTGTGAGATGGATGGAATAAGACTGGAGACAAGATGAATGCTGGGATCCTGCAATTCTCTTGCATGAGTGGCTGGTGGCTCACCTGAAAGAACTAATTATGTCTAAAAAAGAAATCAGGAATTTGTTTTGATTAGATAATACCCGTAATCCGAGGCATATTCAGGATCCTGATCTTAGCATTGTGGTTTAAAACCAACCCAGCAAAGGGACAAATGCAGGAGACTCTTACCCTCAGTTCAGAACAAGAACAAAGATTGAAGTAGAGCTGTGGCTCAAGAGCTAGAGTGCTACCTTGAGCAAAGAAAAGCTAAGAAAGAGCTCCAGGTCTTGAGTTCAAGGCCAGGAATGAAAGAAGGAAGGTTAAAAAAGGGAAGTATGTGAGGAAGGGAAATATATAAATGAAAGAGAGAAGGAACTAGAAATTTAAAACTAGAGAATATTTAAAAGTCATCAGTCCTTCTAAGAAAAGTGTTGGAGTATGGGTTCTATATGTGGTGAACTGGAAGCCCAGCAGTGACTTGTTAACCAAAGAGTCACCATGGTGAGCAAAGGATAGAAATCTGCATGAGCCTCTTAGCGGATGGAGTCACAGAAGAGAACCTCAGCTCCCATTCCATAGTTAGAAGTATATAGAGATGGGGAAGTTGGCATCACCTTGATGTCATTGTGTCCATGGAGACGGGAAGCCATGGCTCTGTGAAAGCACCATGTTCTGGTTACTGAGCTGAGAGGCTGAGGAGAGCCAAGTCCTGGCCATGAAGAAATCAGGGTGGCAGCAGAGCAACTCTGCTGCAGTGTGTGCCTGCTTGGCTGTTCTTATTCTGTGGTGGATCAGGCCGGAGCGGGTGATAGTAACTGTTTTGTGGTCACAAGCCCTTCACCAAGAGCTTCCTGTGGGATCCTCATAAGCTACAGGGTGGCTGGTGGTGGGATGTGTGTGGGGTGGAAGTGACAGAGGGATGGACGCATGGCAAGGTGGGTGAAGAGATGAGAGGAATGATGAGAGCCCAGTTCATTGGTTTCCAAGGTTAATGGGTGGGAGGTAGAGAGGCATGATGGAGGAAAGATTGAGGCAGGGGAAGGTGGTGACAGAGTGAGGCCATCTGTAGTGCCAGCCTGGCCATCATCTGAAGCCCATAGGCAGCTTCCTGATCCCTCACTTTGTCCTGCTCCTTGTGGAGGGAATGTCACGTTTACCCAGAGCTAGGGGTGGGGAAATGTTAGTAGCACCTGGAGAACCATTGGCCTCTACCTGGGTGATGGGTGGTTATGGCTCCCATGCTGGGTGGCCTGATAGCTATGGAACAGATCTCTCCTTAGCTACCACAGTCAGTGGCTGCTCTCCATCTAGGGTTAGGGCACCTGCTCAGCCATCAGGACACCCCATGCCAGGACAGAGGCCTACAATTCAGATGGCAGCACAGGGGTGAAGATGATCTCACCGTAGCCCTAGTTACATGGCTGTCCCTGCATGCAGGTCAGGATGAGCTGGGGGAAGATGTTCTCTGTGGTTTTCCACAGCCTGTCCCGGCCTCTTCTTGTGTCTGATTAGACCCAGAGAATACCAGGTTCCCTCTCATAGTCCTGGTTCTTTTTCTTTTACAGTCATGAGGCTTGAACTCAGGTCCTGGGTACTGTCCCTGAGCTCTTTTACTCAAGGTTGATGCTCTACCATTTGAACCATAGTGCCATTTCCAGCTTTTCCTTTTCATGTGGATCTCTGATATCTCCAGTGCTGTGCCTGCAGGGAGGCACTCACCCCACAGACAGAGCCACCTCTGCCGTGACTGTGACTGCCCACAACCCTCACACCCACTCCTTCCACACCCCTCGACTCCAGTTTTAGCTCCTCTTGGACTGGGTGTCCAGCCTACCCCTTCCTACACTCACAAAGGGTCTACAATTGTCTTCCCAGGGTCCTATCTTCTGCCAGCCAGAGTACAGACTGTGCACATCTTGACGATCACAGAGCTCAAAGCCAAAGGCTGAGATGCAGAAGGGGGTGACCCAGTAGCTGCACAGGGCCCATGGATCATCCTGTGCATCCCCCAGCCTGTGAGGTCCCCCACCCCCTTGGCAGGGAAGCTCCATGCCCACATCCTGATCCCTGGTCCCCTCCAATTCCATTCTCCCTTGGATTTTGCAGACTGTCTACCATCAGGATCTAAAATTCTATTCATCACTTTATGTCCTTATCACTGATTTGCTACTTTGGCAGGATCTCCCCGTGCCTGGAGAGTGGGCATTTCATGTACTCTTTGTGGAGAAGTTGCCCCAGGAGAAGAAATATGCACTTCATGTTAGTGTTGGACAGGGCACGAGGGCTCCCTAGGATCAGAAGCCACAGGAGGGGTGCAGATGGGGGAATGCTAGGGGCCCCAGGGGACAGTGGGAGTTAGGGCACAGTTGGTTCCTTCTGCAGGGTTGACACCGCTTCACAAACCCAACAGAATGAGGTTCACATTACACATATCAGAGACAGTGCAGATTTCCAATGGGCACAGGGGTCACTGTCACCCCCAGATGCTGGCTGCATGCTGGGATGCACGCAGAGATGGTTTCAAGATCAGATAATGAGGATGTTGCAGGGTGTAACCATTCTTTTCAGATGGCTCTCTACCTCTCTTGAGCTTCATCTCTATCTTTGGCTTTTTCTTGGCAGTTAACTGGAAATGAGAGTTTCATGGACTTTCCTTTCTGGACTGGCTTCAAACAGAAGCTATGCACAGTTTTCAAACCATACCCTACTGAAGAAGGGAAGCTTGATCTGGTGCCTAACTGGGTTGCACTTTGGCTCCATTTGCTATGCCTCACGGGAGGGGGCTCATCATTTGTAGACTAAGATCTCATGACCTTAAAGCCAAATGCTACCTGAAAGTTCAGGGTCCCAGCCTATGTGTTGGGCCTGGGTGAATACATTCTCTGTTATGCTGGGTCATCAACCCATGTTTTAAGCTGGAATTAGGCAGTGCCACATTTGATAAGAACATCTGCCAGAGATTGTCACCTCATGAAAGCAGATTCTAAATTTGTATTCCATTTCCTGTGGTGGAGAAATCCCCTCCAAGTTAGACAGGCTCACATCCCCCTGCAGGTCACACTCCTAATGCACCCTTGAGTGTCCTCATGCTATTGGGATCTAAGTTTGTAGTCCATGAATTAGCTGGACATGTGATGACAAACGTGTTGTGGATTAATATGAGAACAATTTAAGAAGCCCTGGAGGAGCATCAACCTGACCCTCTGTGGTGCTATAAATCTGATAGGATGTTCCAGACTGAGAAACAATCACATGGCTTTGTGTTTGGCATCCAGACAAGTGAGTGCATGTCTTAGCTGTCAGCCAATACAGAGAGGACATGAATAAGTGGGTTGAAAGCATGTGTCAGACCCCTGTCTGGGGACAGATGGAGAGAACATACGAAGGTAGATACCATGGCTGTGGTGGGGCCAAAAAAATGGTAAAAGAGGCAAAGGAACCAGGTACTGGTAGCTCAAGACTGTCATCCTAGCTACTCAGTAGTTTGAGATCAGAGGATCACAATTCAAAGCCAGCCCAGGACAGAAACTCCATGAGACTCTTACCTGCAATAAACTACTGAATGCAAGAAGCTCAAGCTCAGTGACAGCATCCAGGCCTAGCGTTCAAAACCCAGGACTGGCAAAAAAAAGTATCAAAGGACAAGAAGCTGGCCAAAAGTTAGAGGGACTCTATCTTGACAAACAATACAATGGTAAGTTGCACTCAGAAGACTTGCACAAAATCTGGAAATGCCTGAGACCTATCTATGTATGTTTCCTGTTTGTCTAAATACATATGTTTATGCATTTATATATTAGTATAGAGAGACAGATCAATACATATGACTATACATATATACATAGCCAGACACTTATGGGTGGGTGGTATACTGTGTGAGAGTTTGTGTTTGTGTTTTGTGGATGGCTATCTCTGTTTAAGAAAGATAGAAAATATGTAAATATCTTTAAAAACACTTGATAAAATATAGAGAGACATAAGCTCTTGAGGGAATCTGAAATGACAAGATTATTCACAGGCACGTTTATCCTTATGGATTCCTCAGCAAGTTTTAAGTTTTTTCATTATTTTCTTTCTTTTTTTGAACCAGTGCTAAGGATTTCTCTCAGGGACCAGGTGCTGCCAATTACTAATTTTCTCATGGCTGGTACAAGAGAAACTGAGCCACAGTTCCACTTTTGCCTTATTTATTCGTTCTTAAATGAAGATAAAGATTTCTATCAGTGACTTTCTCTCAGGGGCTGGATTCTAACGAGGATCCCCAGACCTCAGCCTTCTCTATAGCTACAATTAACATTATGAGAACCCAGCACTGGATTTCAATACACAGGGCAAGAAATTGAGTGAATCTCTCAACTCCAATTAGCTATAATAAGCTAGAAGTGAAAGACCAATACCTTTGAGGAAAAGATGCTAAGGGTTATCACACAGGCCCTATGAGTAAGCCCTAAACCTTGTACACATGTGTGCATGCACACATTGGCAGATACACACACAAATGCACACACACAATATCTCAGGCAATATTGTATTTTGAATTAATATCCAAAGATTGGACAACAGGATAGCAAGTAATAAAATCTGTTTTTCTTGTCTACATTGAGGGAAAGGGATAAATCACAAGATGCAGAAGCGAAGAATTCAGAGGCAAATGCTGCGAGTAAATAACTTGTAAAAAGCACATTTCTTTTCTTTTCTTTTCTTTTGTTTTTTTCTGCCATTCCTGGGGCTTGAACTCAGGGCCTGAGCATTGCTCTTGGCTTTTCCCCAGTCTAGCTCTCTGCCTCTTGAGCCACATTGCCATATGGATTTTTATATCTGTGTGATATTAAGGACTCAAACCTACATCTTCATGGATGCTAGGCAAGCACTCTAACACTGGGCCAAACTCTAAACCCTGGTAACGTATTTATCAATACTCATCATCATCATATCAAAATATCCTTTCTCCTACAAAGAATGAACACTTATCTATGCCTGTAAGACTTTTTTTATGTCACCAATGCTTCTGTGATTTTCCCACTTGCATTTTTACAGATGATAGCACAGATATTCCTAGTAGATTGAAGTGAAAAATATGTGCAAGATGGCCTGGGTGTGTCATCTATTTGTAGAGTGCTTTGCTACCACATAAAAAGACTCCGGTTTGATTCTGCAGTACCACATACATAGAAAACGCTGAAAGTGGTGCTGTGGCTTGGTGGGACAGCTATAGCCTAAAGAAAGCCTAAGAACAATGGTCAGGTTCTGAGGTCAAGTCCCAGGACTAGCAAAAAAATGTGCAAGAGGCAACATGCAAGCTGAGAAGGCACTGTGAAGCAAAATGTCTTGTGAAGGGTAAGGGGAATAGTGACAGTTAAGTTTGGATCTTACATAAGAAAGGCTCCTTGAGCCTGAGACCAGGCTATCACTTATGCCTAGTTAATGACTTGGGATTTGAACAAAAAGGTGTGCTGTTTACTACATCCATATGTGAGATGGAAAGGGAGATTCAGGCTCCAGTATGTCTTTGGGGAGGTCTTCTGTGAGCAAGGAGCTTTGGACATTGGGCCTTGAAAGGTGACCCTACCTCCCTCACAATGGAACAGAATATGGAACCCTGGTAACCAAGCCACTGTATGTGACAACCAGCTCAAGCCAGGTCCCTTGGCCTGTGGCTCAGGAACCAGAAAGATATTGCTGTGCTGTTGCCAAAGGTCAGGAGGCTCGCATCTCAGGCATGAGAGATATGGATGTCTCACTTGAAGAAGTAGATGCTGGATCAGTGCCAAGCCAAAATTCCAGTATATCAGGCATTTCTCTAGGAAGAAAGCCAGGAAACTCCAGGGCAACTCAGATGAGGTATATTGAGAGGAAACCTATTTGAACCCATCATCCTGCCCACACACTACAACCTTCTTGTGTGCTTTCAAGTGACTATACTGAGATTACAGTGTGTCATTTCCAATCTACTCTATTCCAATTCCTCAGTGTGAAGTGTGGTCCCATTCCTACGTTTGAAATATCCACTTTTTTGCCAACACAGTGTGATGGTAAGTCAGCTCAGACTCTGAATGAGCCTTGTAACCTATGTATCCTTTAGGAAGGCTTGTTGGAGATGCTGCTGACAAAGCTGATCCCTGCCTACCAGAAAGGTGATCTCTTTTATGTGGGAAACTTCCTGCACAATTTCAAATAGTGGAGGACAATGTAGTAGTTGGTGGAAATTCTCTTGAAAAAGTGAGTGTTCCCCCTCCAAACCCAGGTTTGCTCACCCCTCCTGGCCAAGTCTTGGAATACTTGGCTCCTCTCTGAGCCTGTTTGGTTCACTGCGGTGTTCACAGGGGAGCTAAGCATGATACAAGTGCACAAACTACTTTATTATGACTGGGACACCATGCCATTTCATTTCCCTCACAAGCTACTGGAGTCTCAACAGTGTGCTTACTGAGAAGTTGGATTGCAGGCATGAGTAAGTGACTCCCAACTGCAGCCCTCACCTAGGTGACATCCTAGGAAATCCCATTTCCCAGTAAGAAATGAGGTGTCAGTACTAATGGCGGAGGCCTGTGAAATACAGGAGTCAGAGGAAAAGCTGGGGCTGAATCACTTTTGAGCCATCAGGGAGGGATTGTGATAGCTTTGCCTGTTAGAACCTGAAAGCATTTACATTTTGGTGTGTGGTCCAGTGCTGCCACTTGAACTTGAACCCAGGTCTAAATGCCATCCCTTCGGTGTTCAAAAATTAGCACTGTACCATTTGAGTCATAGGTCAAGTTCTGGCTTTTTGCTGCCTAATTGAAGACAAGTGCCTTTAGACTTTTACTGACTAGACTGGCTTTCCACTGTGATCTTCAGAGCTCAGCCTGCTGGGTGGCTAAGATTAGAGGAATGAGCATTTAGTTCTTTATTTGGAGCATTCACTTATTGATTTATTTAGAGCATTTACTTAGTTAATTTAAGGTGCGTTTACTTTGGACAGATGCATAGAGGCCTCTCTCAGAAGCTTCTGGAAGTGGGGTGTAAAAGTCATCCTGTTCTCGAGTGTCTCTTACCCCCCTCCCAGCACATAAGTGCACATCTCTGCAGGACAGCCACAGCATTAGAGTCCTGCAAGAAAGGGGCTTTGGTAGAAGGCTCAGGATGGAGAGAGAAGGCTCTCACTTTCCTTGTACCGAATGTGCCCACAGCATCATGTGTTCCATCTATACGATGTGAATGGACTTCTACCCCAGTGATTTCTACGAGTTCAAGAACTGCCACACCCTGACACAACTCAAGCTCTATATGAGGCTCCAAATGCCTGCTTTGGACCTGCTCTTCTAAACACATACTTTTTGACCAGCTGGAGGAATGTGCGACCAGTAAGACCAAGAAAAAGTAGAAGTCCTGGTGTGGGTGCCTCAGAGCCTGTGAGTAGGAAGCCCATGTGGTCTAGATATTGGTTGGCCCTTACTTCTACAGAGCTTGGCAAAATGCCCTTTATGGGTGGTGTCAGCCAGGTAATGTCTGTCCTCTGAAAGGACTCGGGAATAAGCACTCATTAGAAAGACCCTACACCTCCTCAGAGTTCAGTCCGAACTCCAGTTCTACAGGTTCCTCCATTAGATCCTCATGGAAGTTGAGTGACACTTCAACTTGCAGGGTCTACTCTGTCCACTCTGTACCTATTTTCATTCTTAGGTTTGGGTCATCGTGGAAGAGCTTATCCTGAACTCCGGATGAAAAACCCACCAATGGAGCTGATGAATGTTGGAGACAGAGAATCATCAGTGCACTCCAGAAAGCATGGGACTTCTGTAGAAATTACCAAACAGGTTTAGAGTCCTGTGGATATACCTTTTGCTCTGAACCCCATGTGTGACACAGTTGAACCTGCAGATACTATGGAGGAAAAAAAAGAGCAGCCAGATTTCCTTCCGTTTCCTTTCACGCTCCACCCAGAGTCAGTCCATCTGAGTCAGAGTAACACTCCACTTATTGTGCAAGCTGAAGGGGAACACGCTGGGCTCATGGAAAATGTCCCCATGGGAAGCAGCAAGTGTACTCTCAATACTGGATTCATTGGAGGAAAATGAATCCATCCTCACAGAATATCCAGACCCATCCATCTCACTAAAAGAGACTCAATCTCCATTCGACAAACCAGAATCCATCCCCCTCTTAACTCAGGAAGGACATTCTGTTTCTCATGAGGAAGGAGACCCTTCTGAGGACTCTGAAGTAGAATTACTGTCTGAAGGCAACTTGGAGGCCAGTCTGGATTTAGAGCTTCCCTGTCCCATTCCTAAAAAGACATCTCTTTATCTTGCTCTCATGATTCTTGTCAAGTATTCATTGTATTTACTTTGCTAACTATTAAACTCTCATTGTTAATATTATGGTGTGCAGTTCTTCAGTCCTTATCATACTGTGTTTTATTTTCCACTTAGAATGTGAGACCTCAGACACCTAGGTCCTGGGTGGGCCAAAAACCAGACAGGTCTGGTCCCATAGAAGACAACCTTACTGGATATACAGGGAACTATGAATGCATGGAATCACCAGGAATCCAGGCCAGGCCTCCATGGAAAGAGAAGTCAGCTACCAAAGCTTAAGGACAGAGCAGATGCCTGAAATGTGTTTTGTCAATCGGGAGAAGTGCCAGAGTAACTGTAATATTATGTGGGACTCTGTTCTGTGAGTTCAAGTCTGTTTATGTATCCATTGTGCTTTGCACAAATATTTAAGAAAATTAAAACTCCACAATAGCATCAAAAATCTACTTTGGCTTTGAATGTGGCCTAGTTGTAGAGTGCTCGCCTAGTATACAAGAAGACCTTGATTCAATTCCTCGGCACTGCATACACAGAAAAAGCAGATGGGGCACTGTGGCTCAGGTGTCAGAGTGCCACCCTTGAACAAATGTGGCCAGTTCCTGGTCCCTCAGTTCAAGCCCCAGGACTAGCCAAACAAGAAATCATACCATTTTCCACACATTTGGAAATAAATCTGTTTTATCTAACCCTACTTCTTTTTTGCCAGTCCAGGGTGTGTGCCACCAAGCCAAACTACTGGCCCCCAACCTTACTATTTTTAATCATTTAATTTTTTTACATAATCATATTTCCTGCTGTCTGTAATAATACCATAAACAGTATGCTTAGTGAAATAATGTTAAATTTAAAACATAAGAAATTAATAAATAAAATTCCTTTTTTATTAGTTTTATAGCATTACTACAATTTTAGGAGAAAAATTACCTCGAGTGTTTATTTTAGAGTTCAAGTAATCCATTTTAATAAATATATCAACCTACATCATTTATTTGAACACATTTTAAACTATTTTTTTCAGGAATGAAAATACATATATATTTGTTGTAAATGAAATTTATGACTTGGGGGGAAGGGAAAGAGAAAAGGGGGGATGGGGTAACAGTGTTTACAAGAAATGTACTCATTACACATGTAAGAGCAATCTCTTTGTATATCACCTTGACAACAAATTTTTTGAAAAGTATAATAAGTTTAAATGTCTACTTTGGGCAGAATTTTTTTTTTGCCAGTACTGTGCTTAGACTCAGGACCTGAGCACGATCCTTGTTTTGGTTTTTGTTTATTCTTAAGTCGCAAGTTTTATCACATGTGCCACAGCATCACTTTTATCTTTTTTTATCTATGTTGTGCTGAGGAATTGAACTTGGGTCTTCATTCATGCTCGGCAAGAACTCTTCCACTAGGCTTAACTTATGGCCCCAGTGGGAAGGAAGTTTTCCATAAAATATGTAGGAAATATGTCCACTAAGGAAAAGCCATCAAAAATAGAAGTAAAATTATATACTTAGATAACGGCATGCCAGTATTATGGCAGATCTCTGTAATTCTAGCTTCAAGAGTGGCCTATTTGGACCGGGAGTTGGCTGGCTGAAGTAAAGTGCTATCCTTGAGCAAGCCCTAGGACAGTGCTCTGGCCATGAGTTGAAGCCATAGGACATTCAAAAAATAATAATTTATTGCCCGTGACTGGTGGCTCACCCTGGTAATCCTAGCTACCCTGGAGCATCGAGGTTCAAAGACAGCCCAGGCATAAAAATCTGTGAGAATCTTATTTCCAAATAATCCAGAAAATTCAAAATGACAATGTGCCTCAAGGGGTAGAGCTCTTGCCTTGAGCTGAAGAGCTTAAGGTAAACATCCAGGCCCAGAGTTCAAGCCCCATGAGTGAAAAAAAGAAAACGAAAAAGAAAGCCCTTATCTAAGGCTGGAGTGCACACTAGTGGCAGTTTGCTTGCCTAGTATGCACAAAGCCCTGTGTTCACTTACTCTGTACCACTTACACCAAAAAAAAAGCTGGAAATGATCTCAGAAGGTTGGGTTCTGAGGATCACAGTTCAAAGCCAGGCCAGACACTAAAGTCCATGAAACTGTTACTTCCACATAAGCACCAGAAAACCAGAAGTGACACTGTGGCTCAAGGTGTTTAAGGTTGTAGCCTTGAGCTGAAGAGCCCAGGTACACTGCCCAGGTGCACAATTAAAGCCTTACAACCAAGAGAGAGAGAGAGAGAGAGAGAGAGAGAGAGAGAGAGAGAGAGAGAGAGAGAGAGAGAGAGAGAGAGAGAGAGACAAAGAGACAGAGACAGAGAGAGACAGAGACAGAGACAGAGAGACAGAGAGAGGGAGAGAGACAGACAGGCAGACAGACAGAGACAGAGAGACAGAGACAGAGACATCAAACAGTCAGGCACTGATGGCTGATGCGTGTAATTCTAGCTACTGTGGAGGCTGAGATTGGAGGATCTTGGTTCAAAGATCAAAGCCAGCCTGGACACATATGTTTGTGAGACTTACATCACCAATTAACTACCAGAAACCAAAAATGGAGCTGTAGAGAAAGAGCACTAGCCTTGAGCTGAAGAGCTCAGGGACAGTGTCCAGGCCCAAAGTCCAAGCACCATGACGAATCAATAATAAAAAAAAGAAGATAGCTAATAGTAATTGTCGGGAGCAAGAGTGGAATCAAACTGTACTTTGATTTGCATCAGATAATTTCTTGAGTGTCTTATTGTTTTTTGGCCTTCTCCTGTTCAATTGATCTGAGATTTATCATATGAATGTAACCCCCAACAGTTCCCTGATTAACCATCTGGATGTAACACCTGGCAGTGCCCTGGTCTCAAGGAGGGATAAAAACTTTGAGTTGAGAATAAACGGGCGCTGCAGTTTTTGCCTGGGCTGCAGACCTCCCGGACCTGATGTGTTTGTCTCTCTTCTAATTTTTCCAGTCCCTGCCCCCTATTTCAGGAACCCCAATTTGCTGCCGGTAGGCCCCGGCATCTGGCGCCCGAACAGGGACCCTGAAAATCTGGGACGACGGTGGAGGACCCCGCTGTGGTGTGTAACACAAAGGGAATTGGGTAAATCTAAGTCTGAACTTCAAAAAAAAATTGGTAGGTTTGAATGTTTCCTGTATCTCAAAGGTTTATTGCATTGTCTTAAAGAAAAGCTGGTAAATATTTTTCTAGATCCTGAAATCTGCATTTTATTGCAAGGCATACAGCTGTTTACATTGTAAACATTGTATCCTGTTTAGCACAGAGGTGTTAGGGAATTTGGGATTTATTACTTTAAGTTAAAGTTTGGAAACATGTATTAGAGAACTCAATGTAAAATTGTTCATTAACGTCAGAAACTTTGCCTGTCTGTCTTTTCTTGCAAACTGACACTAGAAATCTGATGGTAAAATGTGGATAATGTGATTAGTATTTTAAAGGAATGTTTAAAGGTTTATCTCCATGCAATTGGGTGTATTTTAAAAAAGGGAAGGAAACTAAGTCCAGACTTAGGCTTTTGGTGCACTGATGTCTATAGTTCTTGCATTAGGGAAAAACTGTTATTTGAGTTTAAACTGTTGTTGGAGTTTTAGACAGTAATCTAAACTGCAAAAGAGCCCCTTTTTTCTAAAAGACAAGAGGAGTGCCTTGGGCCCTAGGGGGCCTGAGGGCAGAAGGAGTTCTTTGTGCCCTTAAAGGTTTTTCAATTGCAAATAAAGGCTAAGGTGTTAATTGTTTAAGCCAGTATCAGTAAAAGTTATTAAGAACATTGGAAATGGGTTTCTAAACAATATTTGAAAGTGAAGTTGTCTTAAATGTTTAAAGAAAGAGAAAAAAGGAAAATTAGGACTACCAAAGTAATTGCTTAATTGCTATTTCAGCTTGCTCTTGTAACTTCCAGCTAGCCCACTGGAGAAGAACAGCAATCCTTATTCAGATGTAACTTTGGCTTTTACCAGGTTCTAGGTAAGCTCATGCTTAGAGACTATTTCTGTGTCGACCACCTTGTTGCTCTAATTGGAGAAACGTTGTCTTTTGTAGGACTCACTGATCTGAAAACTGCAGTTTTGAGCCAGCCCCGGGCAAAGCAAAGTCCCTGTGAGACTGTGGTGTCTAATCTGGCAGCAGAATGCTATCAAGGCAGAGTTGCTTTGGAGCTCGAAGCCGCAGAGTGCTAGCTCTGAGCTGAACAGCTGGGCGACAGCACTCATGCACCAAGCGCAGGACTCACAGTGGCAGAGTGCAAGCCTTGAGCTGCAGAGCTGAGGTGCGGCACTCAGGCCCTGAGTTTGGGACTCAAAAGTGGCAGGGTGCTAGCCTTGAGCTGGAGAGCTGAGGGACAGTGCCCAGGCCCTGAGTTCAAGTCCAGCAACTAAGCAAGTGAAATGCCAATGGGACATTTATCCCTGTGTGGAGAAACACTACTGGGACACGATGCAGAAAGCCTCTGCTTGGATGGCAGAGATGGTGTCAGATCTTAGTCACTTGTGCTTGGCCGATCAAATTAAGCAGAGCCGGGAGGTCATAGAATAGTTTGTAAGCATGCCTTACTAATGCCCCTGCCTTTCATAACTGGGCAGGAACTTGTCAATCTTCTGTGATAGTGGGTAGTTTAAAGCCCTAATTGAGCGAAATTTTTATGTATTTATTTATTTATTTATTTTTGACACCAGCCACAACTTCAGGAAAAGTTTGTGGATCTGAGGCTTGTGTCTCTATTAATCTGTTTAGATCTGACAACTGAAGCATTGTTAAGGTTGCAGAAATTTAGTTCCCCAGACAATCAAGAAAAGGCCTTTGCAAATGGGTGCTATGTAAACTACACTATTGTAGCCGAAGATGGTTTGTGCAGTTGTTAAATGTTAAATATGATCTCCAGTTTGGAGCAAATTATTATTACTGATATCTAATCCTTGCAATCCCTGATAAAACAGGCTAGGCTTCTTAAGGTCCCTGGTCAAGCACAGAGACAACGCCCTTGAGTCAGCTTGAAGAAGTCACAGAAGCTGAATCTCCGCCCATCAATCCCCTTTAGATGAAGGGGCCAGTCATTTTTGGAAAGTGAGACAGGATAATTAGAGATAATTAGAGATAGTGGAAAGAATAGAAATTGCACTTGTGTTTCTTTAAAATAAAGACGGGGGATATGTCGGGAGCAAGAGTGGAATCAAACTGTACTTTGATTTGCATCAGATAATTGCTTGATTGTCTTATTGTTTTTTGGCCTTCTCCTCTTCAATTGATCTGAGATTTACCATATGAATGTAACCCTCAACAGATCCCTGATTAACCATCTGGATGTAACACCTGGCAGTGCCCTGGTCTCAAGGAGGGATAAAAAATTTGAGTTGAGAATAAACGGGCGCTGCAGTTTTTGCCTGGGCTGCAGACCTCCCGGACCCGATGAGTTTGTCTCTCTTCTAATTTTTCCAGTCCCTGCCCCCTATTTCAGGAAGTCCAATTTGCTGCCGGTAGGCCCCGGCAAGTAATGATGAATAATTTTGTGCTGGGAGTTTGGCCTAGTGGTAGAGTGCTTGCCTAGCATGCACGAAGACCTGGGTTCAATTCCTCAAAACAACATAAATACAAAAATGCTGGAAGTGGTGCTGAGGCTGAAGTGGTAGAGCCCTAGCCTTGAGAAAATATAAGCACTGTGCTCAGTCCCTGAGTTCAAGCCCAGGACTGGCCAAATCAAAAGTAGTAGAGCACTGGCATTGAACTGCAGATCTGAGGAACAGCCCAGGCACAGAGTTCAACCACCGCAAACAACAACAACAAAATCTATGAAATGGCAGTGGTGGTTTTAAGCTAAGCAAAAATAGAGTAGAAACTGGTAAAATACATATTTGTGTGTAAGCAAAATAGCCAGACTTATGCATTAGAACAGGACAGCAACTTGAAAAAAAATTGTGTTTTCCATCTCACTAGGTCCTGTCTCTTAATTTATTCAAGTAAGTAAAATGCTGGGTTTTATAATCATTGCTCTGAATATTAGAAAATCAGAATATCTCTCATTAACCAACAAAGACCAGGAACTGGGTCTTCGTTGAAATGGCCGAGTATCAGGCAAGAGAAGAAAAAATTGAAGTAAGAACTTGAAGTTCTTGATCCAGAACCTGCATAGTAACAGAGCAGCAGCCTGGTGATGGTACCTCACACCTATAATCTTAGCTACTCAGGAGGCTAAGATCTGAGAATCAAAGTTTAAAGCCAGCCAAAGTACCCAGTTAACTGCCAGAAAAACCAGAAGTGGCACTGTGGCTCACAGATTAAAGCACTAGCCTTGAGCTGAAGAGCTCAGGGACAGTGCCCAGGCCCAGAGTTCAAGCCCCACAATTGACAAAAATCAAACAAGCAAACAAAACTCACAAAGAAGCCTGCAGACCACTGTGGTTCTGCTGAGTCTCTTCTCTATGGGGATCAGGAAACATTTCACTTTTTCTGTCTCTTCCCATCTCAACATTCATACTAAAATAAGACTGTGTTGAAAGTTTCAATTTATAAAAATGTTTTTCATGAAGCACCCTGAAATATTCATCGCTTATATCTCAATTGAAGATAGTTGATTTGGGGCTGCATTGGTAGAGTGCTAGCCTTGAGCAGAAAAGGTCAGGGATAGATCTGAAGCACTCAGTTGAAGAGCCAGTGCCAACACACAAAAGAAATTATGCACTTTATACATATTTTCTAATTTCTTAATGAATTTTTCAATCTGTATAAATATAGGGTACATTCCTTGTTACTTAAGTAAGATTGCTCTTTTTTTTTCTTTTTGCCAGTCCTAGGGCTTGGACTCAGGGCCTAGACATTTTCGTTGGACTTGCTTGCCCAAGGTGAGTGCTCTGCCTCTTGAGACACAGTGCCACTTCTAGCTTTTTTCTGAGTATGCGGTACCGGTGAATAGAACCTAAGTCTTCATGCATTCTAGGTGAGCACTCTACCATTAGGCTACATTCACAGGCAGTGAGATTCCTCTACAGTCAATGTATGTTCACAGAGTTTGATCTCACACACTGTAGGGCCCTGGTTGGCTTTGACCTGTCATCCTAAGCCCTGAGCCTCCTAAGTAGCTGAAATTAAGTTGTGAGCCAGCATGATGGCTTCCATTCTTTTTTCTACAAAAATATATGTAGTTATCTAAAATATATCTATAGCTGAAAAAAATGAATCTCTCCCAAACAAATCTTCAAAGAAACAACCATCCTATTAAAAGCTGGGCTAAAGACTTAAAAGAGTATTCTCTGAAGAAAAAATTAAAATGGGCTTTAGACACATGAAGAAATGCTCCATATCTCTAGCAATAAGGGAAATGAAAATCAAAACAACTTTGAGATTCCACCTGACTCCAGTCAGAATGGCCATTATCAAAAAATCTAATAAGAGATACTGGTGGGGAAGTGACCAGGGGGGATCACACCTACACTGTTGGTGTGAGTGTAAACTCGTTCAACCACTAGGGAAAGCAGTGTGGTGGTTCCTCAAAAGACTGAACATAGAGCTCCCCTATGATCCAGCAAATCCACTACTTGGCACCTACCCAATTGTCCAGAAAAAAGGGCATACTAAAGCCACTAGCACAATGATGCTCATTGCAGCACTATTTACCATAGCAAAGATATGAAACCAACCCAGATGCCACTCAGTAGATGACTGAGTCAAGAAGATGTGGTACTTATACACAATGGAATGCTATGCTGCCATCAGAAGGAATGACATCTCCCCATATGTAAGGAAATGGAAGGACTTGGAAAAATTCCTATTAAGTGAAGCAAGCCAGACCCAAAGAAACATAAGCTCAATGGTTTCCCTCATTTGTAATAATTACTTCACATCTAGGACTCTGCTAGCAGAGGATTACAATAACTCAAAAACCTAGGTATATAAGGTCATATAGGATGAGACTAAATGTAAGGATCTCTAGGATATGGGAACAAGAGCTATATCTTGTGTCATCGTTGCTCTTAATCTTGTGTGACTTTTGTCCTTAATCTACTATGTTATTTCTCATCTCTTATTTTGCCCTTTGGTTAATGTCAGATTGTTTCAGTATCTGATTTTTTCCCTGGCATATTGTATATATGTTTATTTGTTTATGTCAAATAGGAAAGGGAAGGGGGGAAACAAGATGATTGGGAAGGGGAGGGGAGAGGGAACTGGGGACAAAAACATGTGGAGTGGAATAAATGTGTGAGAAGTAATGCAGTCCACTACCTGTAAATGTAATCATAACCCCTCTATACATTACCCTGAAAATAAAAAACAGACTATAAAAATATCTGTAGAAAATGAGGCTGGATGATGGAAACAACCAGATGCCCTACTACAAAAAATGTGATACACACACACACACACACACAGACACACACACACACACAATGGAATGATACATAGCCAACCGACAAGATAAAATAATGGCATTCTCGGGGAAGTGGATGAAAAGGAAAAAAATCATATTAAGTGAAGTAAGCCAAACTCAATGGAACATAGGCCTAAGGGTCTCCCTCATTTGTCAAATTCAGTAGAAACCTTGGGCTCTGCTACCAGAGATTTACAATAGAACAAAATCTAGAGACATCATGACAAATAGTATGACACTACATGTAAGGACCTCCAAGATAAAGAAACAAAACTCATATAATGAGTGATTGTTGTCCTTAATGAACTATGTGATCTCTTATCTCTTTTGCTGTCCCTTGGATGTATCATATTGTTACAATATTTCACCTTGTTTTCTGATATATTTCATATGTGCCTAATTGGTTATTTGAAATTGGATATGGAAGGGGGAAATGAACATGAGTGGGGGTAGGGGAAGGGAAATGGGGACCATATCATTACATGGGGTATCAAAGTTTGAGAAGTAATGCACCTTCTATCTGGTGAATATAATGTAACCCTTCTATAAATTACAATAAAAATAAATACATAAAAAGAAGATCTGCACAGAAAAAAATAATAATGGCATTTTTGGGGTAGTGGATGAAATTAGAGTGAATCCTGTTGAGTGAGATAAGTCAAGACCAAGGAACAAAAGGTACATGGTATCCTTAATATATGGATATTAGTTTCAAACAGTAGTAGAGCGATGATTGAATAGTTGATACCCAAAGTTCTGGACATAATTTTGGAGATATAAACATAAGTACATAGACATAAAACCTAGGATAGACTATACACTCTATAGACATGTGTTTTATTATAGATTAATCTGTATCTATGACATACAAAGACTCAGCTTAATTTTTACTATATTCTAAAATTTATGTGCCAGTGATTGTATAGCGATTCCCTTCTTGAATACTTGTTGGTTAAACATGACATTTGAAATATGATGTAAAATTCAAAGTTAATAATTTTTTTTTTAAAAAAAGCTAGAGGTAAATACCACTAATGTACTTGCTCTAAGTGGTACAGAAATTTTCTTAATGAATCAAGGAGTTTTATTACATCTTTATGCAATTATTTTAGTTCTGAGTGTTCTACACTCAATGATACTTCTGGAAAGATGATATAGCTGACTGTGTAGATGGTATGAAGACATACTGGCCTAAACGTAGAATAAAGCATTGGTAAGTGGCTGTTAGCTGTCCAGACTCTACTGGAATATGTGGAATGAATTTATTAAGCACAATGCAGGCTCTTAGTCAGATCAGGATCAAGATTATGTGGTTCCATGAGATGAATGAGGAAAGATCAGAAAAATCTACTAAGATATCCAGATATACTTTTGAAACTAAGGTATCTGGACTCCTCTTTTTTTCGTTCTTGGTGGGCAGCTTGAACTTTGGACCTGGGCAAGGTCTCTTAGTTCTTTTTCCTCAAGGCTAATGCTGTACCAGTTTTAGCCACAACTTCACTTAGTTTTTGGGTGGATAAGTGGAGAGAAGAATCTTACAGTTTTTTTTGTTTTCGTTTGTTTGCTCGCAAAGGCTTTGAATCACCTTCTCCATGGCTAGTAGAAGAATGACAATTATGACCCTCCAGCGCCTGGCTAGTGATTTTTTGAAAATAGGACTTTCTTCCAAATCACGTAACTGGTTCCTAGCAAAGTTTTGAAGCCTGACTTAAATGTGACAGATTTTTGTCACTTGGAGTCACTCTGTGCTAAACGTTAGAAATCTACCAGCTGATTCACAGTGGCACTTCCAGTTTTTGTTTATGTGGTGCTGAGGAATGGAGTCCAGGGTTTCATACATTCTAGGCAAGGTACATTTTCAGCCCAAGGTTTTATGTTTTGTTTTTTCAGTGTTCTTGCTTCTAAGGTACTGTATGATGTTCTTTCATTTTCTTTGCTTTTTACCTCTTTTCTTCTTTTTCCCTTTAGCTTTATTCTCTGTAGTCACTGTGTTGAATTCGGGTACCCTGTGTCTTGTACATAGGTTTATGTGATTTGGGAAAGGGAAAGGGTATAATAAAATGTTAAAAAAAATAAAAAAACAAAGGAAAAAATGTGTACCAATTGAATAGTGATATTTAGAAGACACAAAAGGGAAATGAACTGAACAATCTGGGTGGAGAGGGGGCTGAGGGTAGGAAAACAGAGAAAAATGAGGGAGGGAATAACAATTTTCTTAAGAAATGTGTTCATTACTTATGTAACCGTATGCCAACTATATATTGACTTAACAAAAAAATTAACTTAAAAAATAATTTAGCCGGTTATGGTGGCTCACACTTGTAAATGTAGCTACTCAAGAGGCTGGGATCCAAGGATAGCAGTTCAAAGTCAGCCTGGGCTCTGAAGTCCATGTGACTCTTATCTCCAATTAAACACCAGAAACCCAGAAGTGGCCCTATGGCTCAAGGGATAGGGCAGTAGTCTTGAGCTGAAAAGCTCAGTGACAAGACCCAGGTGCAGAATTGCAGTCCCATGACTTGAATGATGAATGATACTAGCCAGGCTCTGTGCGCTCACACTTGGAATCCTATCTACACAGAATCAGGTTTGAATCCAGCCCAAACAAATTGCATGATATTCTGATTTAAAGGTCATTACCAAAAATCTGGGAGTGGAGCTCTGGATCAAGTGATAGAACACTGGCCTGAAGCAAAAAAAACATTTAAGGACAGTTCCCAGGCCCTGGGTTCAAGTCCCAGGACTTGCATAAAACAAACAAAATGTGACGCTGAGTCCCCCATCATTTGGTGTTATAGTTCAATATTCTTGATATGCGTCTTAGAAATTAAGTCCCTAGCAAATACTCTCCCCTGAAATTCTGCTTCATAGCTGATTCATAGAATTTCAGCATCATTACTATCACCTTCCAGTTAGCATAGCAGTCTACTACTGAAAATTTGAAGAAAATTTTGAGTAATCCTAATAAATCTGTGTATCATCTGCACACACATCAAATCAGCAGCAGCTATGTTCTACTATTATCTAAATGTATTTAATCCCTTCTTGAGTTAATGAGCCTTAAATAGTAAAACATATGAAATAGTTATGAAACTAACAGTCACCATTCTTCTACCTAATATTGTAATATAAGTTTATAAATGCAAGGACTATTCTGAAGTGTGCAGAAGATAGCTTCTAACTATTATATTCTCCTGAAGTATAGTTTTTAAGAAACATGTTCCGTGCTTTGGGAAAGCAAAGGCAAGGAAAAATGATATAGGTAAGTCCCGTATTTATCAGAAGTAAAATACTATTGGGTTTAGATCAACTTCATTCATTCCGTGCTGATGAAACAAATATTTGCAATTCCTGACGCCAATCACTTCATTGTGATGCACAATCAGCCAGCTTAGATCAATCTTCCAAAAAAGGAAAGGAACAAATGAGAAGCAATTAAGGTTTCCAAAATGAACCAGGAGGTGGTGGCAGCTCACACTTTTAATTCTATCTACTCAAGGCCTGAAATCCAAGGATCTGGACTAAGTTTGTCTGGGATGAAAATATTCCTGTCTGAAACATCATCGTGTTATCACAGCCCAGCTGATACACTCTGCCCAACAGGTTCCAAACACCAAAGTCCATCTCCTATATGAAATACTAGCAAACGTACTCACACATTATTTCCTCTTTGGGAGATAGTTGAAACATGTACCAGAAACATTTCCCTGGCTTCAGAGTGGAAGTGGAAATATATACTCACTAGAAGCCCATCTAGTAAATTACAGTCAATCATCTTTCCTCACATCTTGTTAGTTAAATTGAACAATGAATGTTTGGATCAGAAGCGATGTGTATGAGCATACAGGTTGTAAAAGTACTGTAATCCTAGCTACTCAAGATAATCTGAGACCTGAGGATTCCACTTCAAAATCAGCCATGCTATAAATTCCATGAGATTTTTACCTCTAATTAACCAGCAAAAAACAGAGCATTGAATTGTGCTTAAAATGCCACAGGCCTAAGATTTGCATAAAAGTGCTAAGGGGTAGCATTCAGGATGCCCACTCTCTCCACTCCCTTTTAACATAGTCCTAGAATTCCTAGGCAGTGCAATAAGGCAAGAAGCAAGCATAAAGGGAATCCAAGTAGGGAAAGAGGAAATAAAACTATCCCTCTTTGCAGATGATATGATTTTGTATTTAAAAAATCTTATAGACTCTACTCCCAAGCTCCTTGAGCTGATTCAAAGCTTTGGAAGAGTAGCAAGCCATAAAATCAACCCTTACAAATCAACTGCCTTCCTTTACGCCAACAGTGAGAGGAACGAGGCAATAATCAGGAAAGAAACTCCTTTCACAATAGCCTCAAAGAAAATAAAGTACCTAGCAATTAGCTTAACTAAGAATGTAAAGGACCATTTAAATGAAAACTTTAAACCCCTAAAAAAGGAAATTAAAACAGAACTGAGGAAATGGAAAAACCTCCCATGCTCCTGGATTGGAAGAATCAACATTGTGAAAATAACAATCTTGCCAAGGGCTATCTACAAATTCAATGCAATACCCATCAACATCCCAATGTCATTCTTTAAAGATATATAAGAGGCAATTCAAAATTTCATATGGAATAATAAAAGACCCTGTATAGCAAAAACACTTCTTAGCAGAAAGAACAGCGCTGGAGGAATTTCAATTCCAAACTTTAGACTATTACAGAGCTATAATTTTCAAAACAGCTTGGTACGGGCACAAGAACAGGCCTGAGGTCCAATGGAATAGAACTGCGGACCCAGATATTAAACCACAGACCTATGGCCACCTAATCTTTGACAAGGGAGCCAAAAAAAATAGAATGGAAGAAAGATAGCCTCTTCAACAAGTTGTGCTGGCAGAACTGGTTAAGCACGAGCAGAAAACTAAGTTGGGTCCTTCTTTGTCACCTTGCACTAGAATTAACTCCACAGGGATCAAAGACCTGGAGGTAAACACTGACACACTGAAAAGTTTACAGGAAGGAATAGGAGATACACTACGCCTCCTTGGCACAGGTCGAAACTTTCTTAATAAGGACCAAGAATCACAACAATTCAGAGAAAGGCTGGATAAGTGGGACTGCATTAAACTGCAGAGCATTTGTATGGCAACGGATATATCTAGTAAACTAATCAGGAAGCGTACAGAGTGGGAGAAGATCTTCACCAACCAAACAATGGACAAAGGCCTCATATCTAAAATATATCAACAATGACTCCAAAACTAACCTCCAAAGTAACACCCATCCCATTAAAAAATGGGCCAAAGACTTAAAGAGAGTCTTCTCTGAAGAAGAAACAAAAATGGCCTATAGACACATGAAGAAATGATCAACATCTCTGGTCATAAAAGAAATTCAAATCAAAACAACTCTAAGATTCCACCTCACTCCAGCTACAATGGCCAGGATCAGGAAAATGAATGACAACAGATGCTGGAGGGGATGAGGCCAGGAGAGATCACTACTACACTGTTGGTGGGAGTGCAAACTCGTTCAACCACTATGGAAAGCAGTGTGGCAGTGCCTCAAAAGGCTAAACATAGGACTCCCCTATGACCCAGCAATACCACCACTTGGCATTTACCCAACCACCCAGAAACAAGGACATACTAAACCTACCAGCACAACAATGTTCATTGCAGCACTATTCACCATAGCAAAGATATGTAACCAACCCAGATGTCCCTCAGTTGATGAGTGGATCAACAAGTTGTGGTATTTGTACACAATGGAATTCTATGCTGCTGTCAGAAAGAATGACATCGCCCCAATTTTTAGGAAATGGAAAGACTTAGGAAAAATCATATTAAGTGAAGTAAGCCAGACTCAAAGGAACGTAGGCTCAATGGTTTCCCTCATTCGTCATAATCAGTAGAAACCTTGGGCTCTACTAGCAGAGGTTTGCAATTGAGCAAAATCTTGATACATAAGGACATATAATGTGAAGCGAATTGAAAGGACCTCCAGGATAGTGAAACAAAAGCCATATAATGATTGATGGTTGTCCTTAATGTACTATGTTATCTCTCATCTCTTTTTCTGTCTCTTGGTTAACTCATATTGTTACAGTATTTCACCTGATTGTCTGATATATTGTATATATGCATGTTTGGTTATTTCAAATAGGATAGGGAAGCGGGTAAAACAAGATGAGGGTTCGGGGTGGGCAGAGGGAACTGGGGACCAAGACATGAGAAAGTGTATCAATGTTTGTGAAGTAATGCACCTTCTATCTGGTGAATATAATGTAACCCTTCTATTAATTACAATAAAAATATATTAAAATAAAAAAAGGGACACATCTTACCCCAAAACAATCATCTTTTGAAAGTGAGAGGTTGGAATAAACTCTATCAAGCTAACTGCCCCCATAAACAGGCTGGAGTTGCCATCCTCATATCAGATACAATAGACTTCAAACTAAAATTAGTAAGAAAAGACAAAGAAGATGACTACGTACTACTAAAGGGATCTTTCCTCCAGGAAGACATAACGATCCTAAATATTTACACACCCTTTTGAAGATTCTCAAAAGATTGAAGATTCTGCCAGTGTAAGTTAGTTTCCGGCATTGATATTAAATAATGCAATGAGTAGGGATTTATATTTGAAATATCACTGTTGACAAAATCTAACACACATTTGCTTAGTATTTGCTTTTGATTTCCCAAGAAGTTCAGTACAAGCTAACATGTGTGGCATATATCGACTGGGAGAAATGATTCAGAATATGTGACTCATTTGAACAGGAGTCAGTGAAAAGATACAGAAGCAGGATACCCATATTGTGATAATTTGTATCTTTTGCATATTTTGTGTTTGTTATTAATTCCATTTGTAGTGTACATTTCTAGGTAAAAACTTTTAAAATGTTTCCAAACAATTTGTTATTTCAACAGCAAAAAAAGACATTTATATGCCTGATAAAATTCACAGAATCCAAATTTTTCCACATTATTTTTTGTTTTTTGTTTTTTTTTTTGGTGGGTCATAGATCTTGAACTCAGCCTGGGCACTATCCCTGAGCTACCACCTTACCCTGGAGCCAAGCCCCACTTCCCATTTTCTAAAGGTAAATTGGAGATAAGAGTCTCAGGTCTTTTTGTGCCAGGATGGCTTTAAACCTTGATCCTCAGATCTCAGCCTCCTGAGTAGCTAGGATTATAGAAGTGAGCCACCACCCCATCATGCTCAGCTTTCTGTTTATTTTCAAACAAGCCTTTTGGCTGGAACTCGGTCTGAGCACTGTCCTTCAGCTTTCCTCAAGCCTAGTGATCTTCTACTTGAGCCACAGCACTACTTCTGGTTTTTTCTGTGTATGTGGTACTGCGGAATTGAACCTTCGTCTTCATACAAGCACTCTACAACTATGCCAAACTCCCAGCCCCTCCACATTAGTTTTTATGATAGATCTTTCCATGCATCTAGGATGGCTAGAAATCCTTCTTGAGTTTCCCAAGATCAGGGAGTATAGGTGTGTCCCATCCTATGTGGCTACATAACCATTGTTTAGGGTACAGTTCTCTCTTCATTCTACCCATCTAGAGCAATTTTCATCTTCCATGTATAATCATTAAACATTCAGCTCCTGTTCCTCTCTACTCCATTCTCTGGAACCATCGTGCTTTTTGGCTCTAAGGGTTTGTTGATCCTTGGAAGCTCTGGAAGGGAAAACATACCCTAGCTCTTCCTTTATGACTGCTGTATTTTTAGTTGACTGTAATCAAGATTCATCTGTAAAATATAGTAAAATGTTCTTCCTTTTCAATGCATTGTTTTGCATATTTCTATCTTTTGATTATTATTAATAGTTGTGAATGGATTCTCCACATATTTGTTCTAGTCTCTGCTTTCTCTTCCGTTAGGTACAAATCTAGAAATAGAAGTGTTGGACCATATTTCTATGTAATTCTATATTTAGTACTTTTTTAGCACTCTCCACGCAATTTTTGATTGTTTTATATTCCTTGCAGAACTATTCCAAAGTTGTATTTCTTCTCACTATCTTCCCAGTAATAGTTAGACTTTGAAAGTTGTTTTTTTCTATGCGTGTGTGTGTGTGTTTGTGTGTGTGTATGTGGATCTTTTTGTTTAAAACTATATTTATATTAACATATTTAAAGTAATGATTTCATTGTAATTTTTTTCTCATGACTGATAATATTGAACTTCTTTCTACATTTTGAACTACTATTTCTATATATTCTTTTTAGAAAATCCTCTCCAATCTCTAATTTTTTTCCCTTTTTTTGTGGGGTAGTGGGGAAAGTCATGGGGCTTGGACCTTGGGCCGTGAGCTCTTTAGTTCAAGGCTATTGTCCTACCCTGAGTATTGCCCCTCAGTTCTTCTGCTCACAGCTCCCTACCCCTCTTCCCATTATATACAGAACAAAGGTCATTCTCAGTCTTTTCGAAAAAGTAAAACATACAGTAAATTTGTAGTATAAAACAGCAAGAAATAAATTTCATGCCTGTAATCCTAGCTACTCAGATATCAGGCTGATATCTAATGATTTGGTTCAAAGCCAGCCTGGGCATTAGAAAGTCTATGAGACTCTCATCTACAGTTAACCACTAGAATATGGGAAATGGCACTGTGGCTTCATAGGTAGGGTGATAGCCTTGAGTTGAAGAGCTCAGAAACAGTGCCCAGGCCCAGAGTTCAAGCCTTACAAATCCCCCAGCCAAAAAAAAGGAAAAAAAGTTTCTTCCCTAAGGGACTATTATGACAGACATAGAACATTAACATTCTGGGTGTACTTCACAGTACTATTACTTGATACCCTAAGATTTTGCAATATTCTCACAGTACCAGCATATGTCATCATATAATGTAGTTCCTTTTCAATGGAATAATTCCAATTATAACCTAAATCTACTCCCCCGACTTATTTTTCTCGATACCACAATTGCTCTACCATGATATGCCACAAGCCATTAAACATTTTATGGTGGGTAATTGGAAAGGAGTCTCATGGAATTTTGTGCCAGGCTGGCTTTGAACCATGGTCCTCAGATCTCAGTCTCCTGAGTAGCTAGGATGACAGGCGTGAGCCACCAACACCTGGCTTGCCTTTTTATTTTTTTGTGGGTCTTGGGACTTGAACTCTGGGCCTAGGCACCATCCCTAAGCTTTTCAGGTCAATATTTCATGTAAGTCTAAACATTTAAGTAAAGGAATAAAATTTCAAAAAAAAAAGAATAAAATTCCAGACATGGTGTGTTTATAACTCGGTGCTAATTCTTGATGAAAATGTGCCATTCCAGAAGCTGGTGTCATTTGATGATGTAGCTGTGGATTTCAGCTGGGAGGAGTGGCAGCATCTGGACAATGCTCAGAGGACCCTGTACAGAGATGTAATGCTGCAGACCTACAGCAACCTGGTGTCCTTAGGTGAGCAAAAGTCAAATTCACTTGCAAGGCCAAGTGCCTTGTTATTTTGCAGATACGTGAATGTTTATCAAACTTTCAATACTATTTAAATGAAAGATTCCAGGCACTGAGAAGTATCATTACTTTCTAAAGAAAACCTAAGGTAATTTTGTACTCATTCTTCAGGATACTTTGAAAACAGTTCTAAATTATGTTTCCTCTAATGGAGACGACATTCCAAACTTACACAGTAATTGTAAGTGGATAAACAATCCAGAATAGAATATATATCATTATTGGAAATAGGATCTACAAATCACTAAACAGTGAGTTTATAATGGAAACCTGGCACTAGGTGCAATGTTTCATGCCTGTAATCTTAAAATATTCAGGAGGAAGAAATCTAAGAATTATAATTTGAAGCCAGCAATGGCATAAAAATTGCCATGAAACTCTATAACTCCAAGTAACCCCTCAAAAATGTTAGTGGATTGTCAAGAGTTTGACTTTGTGGTTGAGTGCTTGCCTAGCATGAATGAAGACCTATGCATGTAAGTGGAGCTGGGACTCAAACTGGTATTTTTCTAGCCTTGAGCAAGACAGCTAAGTTTATGCCATACAAAATGAATCCAGAGCTGGGGAAAAGTCAACCATGGAGCCAGTGAGAAATGAGAAAAAAAGATTTAATAGATAACTTGTGAGTAGGATGTCTGCGAACTTAAAGCAATGATGACACAGCATAAGCAATAATTCTCTACTGTTTCTAATTTACAGGGCCCTGTGTTCCCAAACCTGTATTAATTGACAAGCTAGAGCACTGTGCAGAACTCTGGATAGGAAATTCCTCTGACAAGAATATCACAGGTGAGTGAATGCATCTTCATATTGATGTTGGAGCCTGAGCCCCATTGGTAAGTTCATGTTGTGATGTACTGAGCAATAATATTCTTAGTTACCCTAAATCCTGTGTGGAACCTATGGAATTCTTTGTGAATGAATCAAGAATCATTTTCTTTTCCCAATCCTATGCTTGGTCTCAGGGCCTAAGAATGGTCCTTGGGTTTTCTCAAGGCTAGCTCTCTACTTCTTGAGTCATAGCACCACTTCTGGCTTTTTCTTTGTATGTAGTACCAAGGAACTGAACCAGGTCTTTGTGAATGCTAGCCCAAACCCCCGGCACCAAGAATCATAGGGTGATATAATGAATTCTATGTGGCAGTAGAGTTAAAGTTAGATTTCTCTGTAGAAATCACTGTGAAACAAAATAAAATGAGAAAGCCATGAGCCCGTGGCTCATGCCTGTAATCCTACCTACTTAGGAGGCTGAGATCTGAGGATCAAGGTTCAAAGACTGACCTATTACAAAAACAACTTAGACTTTTCTCTCCAAAGAACCAATAGAAAATGAGAAGTGGGGTTGAGGCTAAAGACATAGGGCAGTAGCCTTGAGCTGAAGAGCTCAGGAAGAACAGCCAGGTCTAGAATTCAAGTCCCATGACTACAAAACAAGAAAGGAAGAAAGAAAGAAAGAAAGAAAGAAAGAAAGAAAGAAAGAAAGAAAGAAAGAAAGAAGAAAGAGGGAAGAAAGAGGGAAGAAAGAGGGAAGGAAGGAAAGGAAGAAAGGAAGAAAGGAAGAAAGGAAGAATGAAAGAAAGGAAGAAAGAAAGAAAGAAAGAAAGAAAGAAAGAAAGAAAGAAAGAAAGAAAGAAAAAAAAGAAAGACAGAATGATATTTCATTTCTTCAAAACTAAGACTATAAATGATTGAGCAAACAAGGAATAAGTCAGGGCATTATTCTCTGATAAGGATAATATCTTTTTGCTGGTAGGAAGAGACTGGTATTCAGAACCAGACCTTTCCACCAGAAATTGAGCCTAGTGGGAGAGTGCTTGCCTAGCATGCACAAAGACACAGGTTTGATTCCTTATTACCACATACATAGAAAAAGCCAGAAGTAATGACTTCATTGGTAGGGTTCTAGTCTGGAGAAAACCCAAGGACATTGGTTAGGTCCTAAGTACAAACCCAGGAATGGAAGGAAAAAAACAACAACAAAGTTTCAATCAACAAAAGAAAATTAACTAGACAATGAGCTGGATATTTTCTGGTCTTCCATGGTTCTGAGGGACAGGAGTGTTAGAAAAGGAATTTTTATAAGACTTCAAATGGAAAGAAACAAATTTCAAAATTCCCACAAATACCTAAATTGAGACTTAATGAGAAGTGGTAACTGAAGGGATATAGGTGTAAGTCCTTACTCTCAAGAATCGTTCTTGCTTGGATCAAAGGCAAACAGACATATAAACCAAACTTGTGGACGCTGAATCTAGAAAAAATTCGTGTTCCTCACTTAATGGTTAATAAGCAAACAGCATTGAAACTGGGTAAGGTAATCCTATCTGCTACTCAGGACCTGAGACTCTTATCTGTAGTTAACTCTAGAAAACAGGAAGTGGGGCTGTAGCTCTTCAGCTGAAGTGTTCAGGGACAGGGCCGAGGCCTATGAACTACAAAAAAAAACAAATTAAAGAAAAGAAAGTTTTAAAAAGATGCAAAACAGCACAATATTTAGATTATTTCTCAAAAATAAAAGAAAGGCACCTATTCCTCAATGTATAAACAAAACAGTAGATGAAAAAAAAACAGCTGCAGGTATATTATAGGTAGTACTCAGCTTAAAAATGTAGCAATACATAGTTGGGTAATTTCAATAAATATTTCCTGTGATATAAAAAGAGAACTAAAACACAGAAAAACATTATTGGTCATTGTAATATATCATTTTCTTAATATGTTAGGGAAAAAAGCATATATTTCTCATAAATCAATTTCCACTTTTATATTTTAAAATATCTAACACTTAGGATGGGAAAGTAAAGTCATTACCTTTACAGTAAGGAATATTTGTATCTCATGTATGTTTGTGTCTTTTTTTCTATGACTCATTTTAGATGTCCAGGTAATGGAAAATGTGTTCAAGACCTGCCAGGAAAGTCCACATGAATGTCTTTGTGAAGTAGCAGTTGCAAGTAGTATCGAAGTGGAGGAAAACGTGAGATTAGCAACAACTTTAAATTTGAGCTCTACACATAATCCAGAGCTGATTAGAAATAACGGTAACAACTTAGGGGTGAGGACTGAGGAGTTCATTAATTGTCAGAACATGCTTCTGTCTCCTAAGCCTGATGAGATGCATGCTGCATATAGATCTCGTATGTCTCCTGTTCTTAAAAAATCCATCGGATATTCAGAGCATTTTATTCATGATTGTGACAGTCCAAAAGATCTGCAGTATCATAATTCTGTTCTCCCTGCCCAAGAAATTCTTCAGGGAGGGAGGAAAAGTGCTAAATGTACTGTGTGATGAAAAATATTGTACTTAACACCGACCATCACTACACATCCGAAAATGTACACAGGAGAGACTCCTCATACATGTAGTAAATGTGAGAAATCTTTCAGTAATGAAATATGAAAATTAATTTCTGAGAAGTTAGACCTGACGCTCCAACCTCGATCTCAAACAGAAGACAAACCTTATGAATACGAGGAACGTAATACAATTTCTACTCAGAATTCAGCTCTCAGCACACATCAGAGATCTCACACAGAAGAGAAATCTTATGAATGGGATAAATGTGGGAAGACTTTTAGAGTGAAATCATACCTCACTTTGCACCAGAGAAGACACACAGAACAGAAACCTTATGAATGTAACAAATGTGAAAAGTCTTTCACCCAGAAGATATACCTTCGTGTTCATCAAATAACACACACAGGAGAGAAATCTTATAAGTGTAATGAATGTGGAAAGTCTTTCCAAGGGAAGGGAAAACTTCGTGTTCATCAGAGAATACACACAGGAGTGAAACCTTATGAATGTAAATAATGTGTAAAGTCTTTCAGACAGAAATCTTCCCTCAAATTGCATCAAAGAACACACACAGGAGAGAAACCTTATGTGTGCAACAAATGTGGAAAGACCTTCAAGTGGAAGTCATATCTTGATGGGCATAATAGAACACACACAGGAGAGAAAACTTATGCATGTAGTGAATGCAGAAAGTCTTTCAAATGGAAGGTAAAACTACATGTTCATCAGAGAATATAATCAGGAGAAACACCTTATGAGTGTAACATATGTGGAAAGTCCTTCACAGAGAAGCCAAACCTCAACATGCATAAGACAATTCAAACAGGAGAAAAACCTTATGAATGTAACCGATGTGGAATGTCTTTCAAATGGAAGTCTTCCCTCAAATTGCATCAGAGAACACACACAGGAGAGAAACTGTACGAGTGCATCAAATGTGGTAAGACCTTCAGATGGAAGTCACATTACAGGAGGCATAACAGAATTCACACATATTAGGAACCTTAGGAATATAACCAAAGTTGAAAGACTTTCGTGCAGTATTCACCCTTCAGGAAGCGTAAGAGAGTTCACACATATGAGAAGCCTTAGCAATGTAATAAATAGGAAAGACTTTTTAGTCTGTGGAAGAAAACTCAGCTTGTTTCACAGAACCAACACAAGATAAAACCCTTAATGAATGTAGCAAATGTTCAGTCTTTTCCCCAGAAGGCACAAGTCAAGATTTATCACTAAACACCCACAGGATAGAATCCTATGAATAAAATAAAAGGGAAATTTCTTTGTAGAACTCATAGTTGAGTTTGCTTGATACCACATAGACACAGGATAAAAAACGTATGAATATAAGAATATGAAAAAATCCATCATGAACGCATGACTAAGTATAAAATGCACATAGGAGAGAAAAACCTTATGAATATTACAAATATGGAAAGTGTTTGACCTGGAAGTCATACTTCTGTGTTCATCAGAATCCTGATTCCCATAGAAGAAAAGAAAACTAATGAATAGAACAAATGTGCAATGACTTTTAATCAGAAGTCAGTCTTCAGTACATTTCAGAACATACACAATAGAGAAATAGAGAAATTCTGAGTAATGAAAAACATTTAGCTATACATAGAATCTCTGTATATGGGAGCATTAGGGTAAGTCTTCTAAACAAAGTCAACCTTCAGCAAGCATTAAGAGCACTCACAGAAGAAATAATAGCATGTAGGAAAACCTTTGTCAGAAACCTCTAAAAGCTGACTGTGTGGCTTAGTGGTAGAGTGCTAACCTATCAAGGATGAAGGCCTGGGTTAGATTCCTCAATACTACGTGAAAAGAGCAAGCCAGAAGCAGCACTGTGAGTTCAAGACTAAGGATTGGAGAGAGAGAGAGAGAGAGAGAGAGAGAGAGAGAGAGAGAGAGAGAGAGAGAGAGAGAGAGAGAGAGAGAAAAGAAAATGCAAAAACCTATGCTCCTGGTTTGGAAGAAGTAATATTGTAAAAATGGCAATCTTGATAAGGACTATCTACAAATTCAGTGCAATATTCATCAATATCCCAATGTCATTCTTTAAAGAAACAGAAGAGGAAATCCAAAATATCACTTGGAATAATAAAAGACCCCTTATAGTCTGATTTCTTGCATAATACATAATGTTTAATTTCACCTTCTCCACCAAAATCTCACCTTTCTCATTGAGATATAGGTGGCCCTGTTTACTAGCAGCAAAGGCTCAAACGCGCAGTTTCAGTTGTCACCACTGCCTCTGTTACTGGGTAGATCCAACTCTGTCATCGATTCTGAGGTCTGCTCTGGGAGTCTTGGTCACAAGTTGTTCTGTGGCATCTGCTGCCAGCCTGTGCCTATTTGCTTCCTTTTCCTCCAGCAGCCTACAACAGGGAATGAAGTTCAGGCGCTGATGCTCTCCTTCATATGCAGGGCAGGATGAGCTCAACCCTCCCTCATCTTCCTCTTCCAATTTTTGGGAAAAAATGTGCTGGCAGAAGTCCTCAGGTGTGGGGCATGGCTGATCCACACTTTTAATCCAGGCTGGTCCGGAGGCTGAGATCTGAGTATGGAAGTTCCAAGTCACCTAGAATAGGAAAGTCTGATAGATTCTTACTACCAAAAATAAAAACAGCTGGGAATGGAGTTTGGGCTCAAGTGGTAAAGGGCTAGTCTTGAGTACAAATGCTTAGTGCCCAGGCCCTGAGTTCAGGCTCCAGCACTGCCAACAACCTCACTTTAGTGAGATTTTAGCTTTATCCATGTAGGCACATCTCACTGGAATCTTTGCTGGTAGAGATAGTCTTCATAATTTTGTCTCAAGGTAAAGGTCCTCCTGGGGTAGTACACAAAAGGTGTCATGGAGAGAGGAGCCCCACTTGCTCCAGGTTTGAAGATGGCATAGGTCAAGCCAGCATGGAGTTGGCACATCAGTCTTTTTCCTAGCACCACCTACCAGTGAATGTCAAATGACATTGATTGTTGTGGGATTGTGTGATTGAAGTGCCCCATTAAGGGCAGTGTTAGCACATCCAAACTTGGATACAAGGAATGCTGAAATCTCAAAGCTAAGATTTCTGTTGGCTACAGAAATGCTGGTTTGTCTGTTATTCACTAAAAGTTCAGGTGCAAAGATTCTGAAGCTTGATGCCATGTGTTTAATCCATTTACTAAAATTATTTTAATGCACTGTATAAGTTAAAACATTTGATAATAGTCAGGGGTAGTGAAAACATTGTTCTTGAATTCAGGTGTCTGGCAGGGTAATGCGGGGGTGTTGGTGGCTGGGACTATGAAGCTGGAGCTGCTATCAAACCATGGATCATGTTCCTCTTTGTCTGGGAGAAATGACTCCAAAGATGAAATTCGAATGGTGAGGAAAAGATGATTATGTACTCAGGAAATTTCTCCTAAACAAATGCTCATGTGGAAGTGGGATGGGGGCTGGGCATATCTGAGGCAGAGCTTAAGGGGGCTTCTCATGGCGTTGAGAACGTTCCTTGCGACTTCAGGCATGCAGCAGGGTGTTTTAGATGGCCATTGTGAGATGGATGGAATAAGACTGGAGACAAGATGAATGCTGGGATCCTGCAATGCTCTTGCATGAGTGGCTGGTGGCTCACCTGAAAGAACTAATTATGTCTGAAAAAGAAATCAAGAATTTGTTTTGATTAGATAATACCTGTAATCCGAGGCATATTCAGGATCCTGATCTTAGTATTGTGGTTTAAAACCAACCCAGCAAAGGGAAAAATGCATGAGACTCTTACACCCAGTTTAGAGCAAGAACAAAGATTGAAGTAGAGCTGTGGCTCAAGAGCTAGAGTGCTACCTTGACCAAAGAAAAGCTAAGAAAAAGTTACAGGTCTTGAGTTCAAGGCCAGGAATGAAAGAAGGAAGGTTAAAAAAGGGAAGTATGTGAGGAAGGGAAATATATAAATGAAAGAGAGAAGGAACTAGAAATTTAAAACTAGAGAATATTTAAAAGTCATCAGTCCTTCTAAGAAAAGTGTTGGAGTATGGGTTCTATATGTGGTGAACTGGAAGCCCAGCAGTGACTTGTTAACCAAAGAGTCACCATGATGAGCAAAGGATAGAAATCTGCATGAGCCTCTTAGCGGATGGAGTCACAGAAAAGAACCTCAGCTCACATCCCATAGTTAGAAGTATATAGAGATGGGGAAGTTGGCATCACCTTGATGTCATTGTGTCCATGGACACTGGAAGCCATGGCTCTGTGAAAGCACAATGTTCTGGTTACTGAGATGAGAGGCTGAGGAGAGCCAAGTCCTGGCCATGAAGAAATCAGGGTGGCAGCAGAGCAACTCTGCTGCAGTGTGTTCCTGCTTGGCTGTTCTTATTCTGTGGTGGATCAGGCCAGAGCGGGTCATAGTAACTGCTTTGTGGTCACAAGCCCTTCACCAAGAGCTTCCTGTGGGATCCTCATAAGCTACAGGGTGGCTGGTGGTGGGATGTGTGTGGGGTGGAAGTGACAGAGGGATGGACGCATGGCAAGGTGGGTGAAGAGATGAGAGGAATGATGAGAGCCCAGTTCATTGGTTTCCAAGGTTAATGGGTGGGAGGTAGAGAGGCATGATGGAGGAAAGATGGAGGCAGGGGAAGGTGGTGACAGAGTGAGGCCATCTGTAGTGCCAGCCTGGCCATCATCTGGAGCCCATAGGCAGCTTTCTGATCCCTTACTTTGTCCTGCTCCTTGTGGAGGGAATGTCACCTGTACCCAGAGCTAGGGGTGGGGCAATGTTAGTAGCACCTGGAGAACCATTGGCCTCTACCTGGGTGAGGGGTGGTTCTGGCTCCCATGCTGGGTGGCCTGATAGCTATGGAACAGATCTCTCCTTAGCTACCACAGTCAGTGGCTGCTCTCCATCTAGGGTTAGGGCACCTGCTCAGCCATCAGGACACCCCATGCCAGGACAGAGGCCTACAATTCAGATGGCAGCACAGGGGTGAAGATGATCTCACCGTAGCCCTAGTTACATGGCTGTCCCTGCATGCAGGTCAGGATGAGCTGGGGGAAGATGTTCTCTGTGTTTTTCCACAGCCTATCCCGGCCTCTTCTTGTGTCTGATTAGACCCAGAGAGTACCAGGTTCCCTCTCATAGTCCTGGTTCTTTTTCTTTTACAGTCATGAGGCTTGAACTCAGGTCCTGGGTACTGTACCTGAGCTCTTTTGCTCAAGGTTGATGCTCTACCATTTGAACCATAGTGCCATTTCCAGCTTTTCCTTTTCATGTGGATCTCTGATATCTCCAGTGCTGTGCCTGCAGGGATGCACTCACCTCACAGACAGAGCCACCTCTGCCGTGACTGTGACTGCCTACAACCCTCACACCCATTCCTTGCACACCCCTCGTCTCCAGTTTTAGCTCCTCTTGGACTGGGTGTCCAGCCTACCCCTTCCTACACTCACAAAGGGTCTACAATTGTCTTCCCAGGGTCCTTTCTTCTGCCAGCCAGAGTACAGACTGTGCACATCTTGACGATCACAGAGCTCAAAGCCAAAGGCTGAGATGAAGAAGGGGGTGACCCAGTAGCTGCACAGGGCCCATGGATCATTCTGTGCATCCCCTGGCCTGTGACTTCCCCCACCCCCTTGGCAGGGAAGCTCCATGCCCACATCCTGATCCCTGGTCCCCTCCAATTCCATTCTCCCTTGGATTTTGCAGACTGTCTACCATCAGGATCTAAAATTCTATTCATCACTTTATGTCCTTATCACTGATTTGCTACTTTGGCAGGATCTCCCCGTGCCTGGAGAGTGGGCATGTCATGTACTCTCTGTGGAGAAGTTGCCCCAGGAGAAGAAATATGCACTTCATGTGAGTGTTGGACAGGGCAGGAGGGCTCCCTAGGATCAGAAGCCACAGGAGGAGTGCAGATGGATGAATGCTAGGGGCCCAAGGGGATAGTGGGAGTTAGGGCACAGTTGGTTCCTTCTGCAGGGTTGACACCGCTTCACAACCCCAACAGAATGAGGTTCACATTACAGATGTCAGAGACAGTGCAGATTGCCAATGGCCGCAGGGGTCACTCTCACTCCCAGATGCTGGCTGCATGCTGGGATGCACGCAGAGATGGTTTCAAGATCAGATAATGAGGATGTTGCAGGGTGTAACCATTCTTTTCAGATGGCTCTCTACCTCTCTTGAGCTTCATCTCTATCTTTGGCTTTTTCTTGGCAGTTAACTGGAAATGAGAGTTTCATGGACTTTCCTTTCTGGACTGGCTTCAAACAGAAACTATGCACAGTTTTCAAACCATACCCTACTGAAGAAGGGAAGCTTGATCTGGTGCTTAACTGGGTTGCACTTTGGCTCCGTTTGCTATGCCTCACGGGAGGGGGCTCATCATTTGTAGACTAAGATCTCATGACCTTCAAAGCCAAATGCTACCTGAAAGTTCAGGGTCCCAGCCTATGTGTTGGGCCTGGGTGAATACATTCTCTGTTATGCTGGGTCATCAACCCATGTTTTAAGCTGGAAGTAGGCAGTGCCACATTTGATAAGAACATCTGCCAGAGATTGTCACCTCATGAAAGCAGATTCTAAATTTGTATTCTATTTCCTGTGGTGGAGCAATCCCCTCCAAGTTAGACAGGCTCATATCCACCTGCAGGTCACACTCCTAATTCACCCTTGAGTGTCCTCATGGTATTGGGATCTAAGTTTGTAGTCCATGAATTAGCTGGACAAGTGATGACAAACGTGTTGTGGATTAATATGAGAACAATTTAAGAAGCCCTGGAGGAGCATCAACCTGACCCTCTGTGGTGCTATAAATCTGATAGGATGTTCCAGACTGAGAAACAATCACATGGCTTTGTGTTTGGCATCCAGACAAGTGAGTGCATGTCTTAGCTGTCAGCCAATACAGAGAGGACATGAATAAGTGGGTTGAAAGCATGTGTCAGACCCCTGTCTGGGGGCAGGTGGAGAGAACAGGGAAGGTAGATACCATGGCTGTGGTGGGGCCAAAAAAAAGGGTAAAAGAGGCAAAGGAACCAGGTACTGGTAGCTCAAGACTGTCATCCTAGCTACTCAGGAGTTTGAGATCTGAGGATCACAATTCAAAGCCAGCCCAGGACAGAAACTCCATGAGACTCTTATCTGCAATAAACTACTGAATGCAAGAAGCTCAAGCTCAGTGACAGCATCCAGGCCTAGCGTTCAAAACCCAGGATCGGCAGAAAAAAGTATCAAAGGACAAGAAGCTGGCCAAAAGTTAGAGGGACTCTATCTTGACAAACAATACAATGGTAAGTTGCACTCAGAAGACTTGCACAAAATCTGGAAATGCCTGAGACCTATCTATGTATGTTTCCTGTTTGTCTAAATACATATGTTTATGCATTTATATATTAGTATAGAGAGACAGATCAATACATATGATTATACATATATACATAGCCAGACACTTATGGGTGGGTGGTATACTGTGTGAGAGTTTGTGTTTGTGTTTTGTGGATGCCAACTCTGTTTAAGAAAGATAGAAATTATGTAAATATCTTTAAAAAAACTTGATAAAATATAGAGAGTCATAAGCTCTTGAAGGAATCTGAAATGACAAGATTATTCACAGGCACGTTTATCCTTATGGATTCCTCAGCAAGTTTTAATTTTTTTCATTATTCTCTTTCTTTTTTTGAACCAGTGCTAAGGATTTCTCTCAGGGACCAGGTGCTGCCAATTACTAATTTTCTCATGGCTGGTACAAGAGGAACTGAGCCACAGTTCCACTTTTGCCTTATTTATTCGTGCTTAACTGAAGATAAAGATTTCTATCAGTGACTTTTTCTCAGGGGCTGGATTTTAACGAGGATCCCCAGACCTCAGCCTTCTCTATAGCTACAATTAGCAATATGAGAACCCAGCACTGGGTTCAAATGCACAGGGCAAGAAATTCAGTGAATTTCTCAACTCCAATTAGCTATAATAAGCTAGAAGTGAAAGACCAATACCTTTGAGGAAAAGATGCTGAGGGTTATCACACAGGCCTTATGAGTAAGCCCTAAACCCTGTGCACATGTGTGCATGCACACATTGGCAGATACACACACACATGCACACACACAATATCTCAGGCAATATTGTATTTTGAATTAATATCCAAAGATTGGACAACAGGATAGCAAGTAATAAAATCTGTTTTTCTTGTCTACATTGAGAGAAAGGGATAAGTCACAAGATGCAGAAGCGAAGAATTCAGAGGCAAATGCTGTGAGAGAATAACTTGTAAAAAGCACATTTCTTTTCTTTTCTTTTCTTTTCTTTTGTTTTTTCTACCATTCCTGGGGCTTGAACTCAGGGCCTGAGCACTGCTCTTGGCTTTTCCCAAGTCTAGCCCTCTGCCACTTGAGCCACATTGCCATATGGATTTTTATATCTGTGTGATATTAAGGACTCAAACCTAGATCTTCATGGATGCTAGGCAAGCACTCTACCACTGGGCCAAACTCTAAACCCAGATAAAGTATTTATAAATAGTCATCATTATATCAAAAGATCCTTTCTCCTACAAAGAATGAACACTTATCTATGTCTGTAAGACTTCTGTGATTTTCCCACTTGCATTTTTACAGATGACAGCACAGATATTCATCAGGAAGAAAAATAGATTAGGATACAGAAACCTAACAACGTCCTAGTAGATTGAAGTGAAAAATATGTGCAAGATGGCCTGGGTGTTTCCTCTCTTTGTTGAGTGCTTGACTACCACACAAAAAGACTCCGGTTTGATTCTGCAGTACCATATACATAGAAAACGCTGGAAGTGGTGCTGTGGCTTGGTGGGACAGCTATAGCCTAAAGAAAGCCTAAGAACAATGGTCAGGCTCTGAGGTCAAGTCCCAGGACTAGCAGAAAAAATGTGCAAGAGGCAAAATGCAAGCTGAGAAGGCACTGTGAAGCAAAATGTCTTGTGAAGGGTAAGGGGAATAGTGACAGTTAAGTTTGGATCTTACCTAAGAAAGGCTCCTTGAGCCTGAGACCAGGCTAGCACTTACGCCTAGTTAATGACTTTGGATTTGAACAAAAAGGTGTGCTGTTTACTACATCCATATGTGAGGTGGGAATGGAGATTCAGCCTCCAGTATGTCTTTGGGGAGGTCTTCTGTGAGCAAGGAGCTTTGGTCATTGGGCCTTGAAAGGTGACCCTACCTCCCTCACAATGGAACAGAATATGGAACCCTGGTAACTAAGCCACTGTATGTGACAACCAGCTCAAGCCAGCTCCCTTGGCCTGTGGCTCAGGAACCAGAAAGATGTTGCTGTGCTGTTGCCAAAGGTCAGGAGGCTCGCATCTCAGGCATGAGAGATATGGATGTCTCACTTGAAGAAGTAGATGCTGGATCAGTGCCAAGCCAAAATTCCAGTATATCAGGCATTTCTCTAGGAAGAAAGCCAGGAAACTCCAGGGCAACTCAGATGAGGTATATTGAGAGGAAACCTATTTGAACCCATCATCTTACCCACACATTACAACCTTCTTGTGTGCTTTCAAGTGACTATACTGAGATTAGAGTGCGACATTTCCAATCTACTCTATTCCAATTCCTCAGTGTGAAGTGTGGTCCCATTCCTACGTTTGAAATATCCACTGTTTTGCCAACATAGTGTGATGGTAAGTCAGCTCAGACTCTGAATGAGCCTTGTAACCTATGGATCCTGGAGGAAGGCCTGTTGGAGATGCTGCTGACAAAGCTGATCCCTGCCTACCAGAAAGGTGATCTCTTTTATGTGGGAAACTTCCTGCACAATTTCAAATAGTGGAGGACAATGTAGTAGTTGCTGGAAATTCTCTTGAAAAAGTGAGTGTTCCCCCTCCAAACCCAGGTTTGCTCACCCCTCCTGGCCAAGTCTTGGAATACTTGGCTCCTCTCTGAGCCTGTTTGGTTCACTGGGGTGTTCACAGGAGAGCTAAGCATGATATAAGTGCACAAACTACTTTATTATGACTGGGACACCATGCCATTTCATTTCCCTCACAAGCTACTGGAGTCTCAACAGTGTGCTTACTGAGAAGTTGGATTTCAGGCATGAGTAAGTGGCTCCCAACTGCAGCCCTCACCTAGGTGACATCCTAGGAAATCCCATTTCCCAGTAAGAAATGAGGTGTCAGTATTATTGGCGGAGGCCTGTGAAATAATGGAGTCAGAGGATAAGCTGGGGGCTGACTCACTTTTGAGCCATCAGGGATGGATTGTGATAGCTTTGCTTGTTAGAACCTGAAGGCATTTACATTTTGGTGTGTGGTCCAGTGCTGCCACTTGAACCTGAACCCAGGTCTAAATGCCATCCCTTTTGTGTTCAAAAATTAGCACTGTACCATTTGAGTCATAGGTCAAGTTCTGGCTTTTTGCTGCCTAATTGAAGACAAGTGCCTTTAGACTTTTACTGACTAGACTGGCTTTCCACTGTGATCTTCAGAGCTCAGCCTGCTGGGTGGCTAAGATTAGAGGAATGAGCATTTAGTTCTTTATTTAGAGCATTCACTTATTGATTTATTTAGAGCATTTACTTAGTTAATTTAAGGTGCGTTTACTTTGGACAGATGCATAGAGGCCTCTCTCAGAAGCTTCTGGAAGTGGGGTGTAAAAGTCATCCTGTTCTCGAGTGTCTCTTACCCCCCTCCCAGCACATAAGTGCACATCTCTGCAGGACAGCCACAGCATTAGAGTCCTGCAAGAAAGGGGCTTTGGTAGAAGGCTCAGGATGGAGAGAGAAGGCTCTCACTTTTCTTGTACGGAATGTGCCCACAGCATCATGTGTTCCATCTATACGATGTGAATGGACTTCTACCCCACTGATTTCTACGAGTTCAAGAACTGCCACACCCTGACACAACTCAAGCTCTATATGAGGCTCCACATGCCGGCTTTGGACCTGCTCTTCTAGACACACACTTTTTGACCAGCTGGAGGAATGTGCGACCAGTAAGACCAAGAAAAAGTAGAAGTCCTGGTGTGGGTGCCTCAGAGCCTGTGAGTAAGAAGCCCATGTGGTCTAGATATTGGTTGGCCCTTACTTTTACAGAGCTTAGCAAAATGCCCTTTATGGGTGGTGTCAGCCAGGTAATGTCTGTCATCTGAAAGGACTCGGGAATAAGCACTCATTAGAAAGACCCTACACGTCCTCAGTGTTCAGTCCAAACTCCAGTTCTACAGGTTCCTCCATTAGATCCTCATGGAATTTGAGTGACACTTCAACTTGCAGAGTCCACTCTGTCCACTCTGTACCTATTTCCATTCTTAGGTTTGGGTCATCGTGGAAGAGCTTATCCTGAACTCCGGATGAAAAACCCACCAATGGAGCTGGTGACTGATGGAGACTGAGAATCATCACTGCACTCCAGAAAGCATGGGCCTTCTGTAGAAATTACCAAACAGGTTTAGAGTCCTGTGGATATACCTTTTGCTCTGAACCCCATGTGTGACACAGTTGAACCTGCAGAAACTATGGAGGAAGAAAAAGAGCAGCTAGATTTACTTCCGTTTCCTTTCACACTCCACCCAGAGTCAGTCCATCTGAGTCAGAGTAACACTCCACTTATTGTGCAAGCTGAAGGGGCACACGCTGGGTTCATGGAAAATGTCCCCATGGGAAGCAGCAAGTGTACTCTCAATACTGGATTCATTGGAGGAAAATGAATCCATCCTCACAGAATATCCAGATCCATCCATCTCACTAAAAGAGACTCAATCTCCATTGGACAAACCAGAATCCATCCCCCTCTTAACTCAGGAAGGACATTCTGTTTCTCATGAGGAAGGAGACCCTTCTGAGGACTCTGAAGTAGAATTACTGTCTGAAGGCAACTTGGAGGCCAGTCTGGATTTAGAGCTTCCCTGTCCCCTTCCTAAAAAGACATCTCTTTATCTTGCTCTCATGACTCTTGTCAAGTATTCATTGTATTTACTTTGCTAACTATTAAACTCTCATTGTTAATATTATGGTGTGCAGTTCTTCAGTCCTTATTATACTGTATTTTATTGTCCACTTAGAATGTGAGACCTCAGACACATAGGTCCTGGGTGGGCCAAAAACCAGACAGGTCTGGTTATACAGGTTACTGTGTATACAGGGAACTATGAAATGCATGGAATCACCAGGAATCCAGGCCAGGCCTCCATGGAAAGACAAGTCAGCTACCAAAGCTTAAGGACAGTGCAGATGCCTGGAAATGTGTTTTGTCAATCGGGAGAAGTGCCAGAGTAACTGTAATATTATGTGGGACTCTGTTCTCTGAGTTCAAGTCTGTTTATATATCCATTGTGCTTTGTACAAATATTTAAGAAAATTAAAACTCCACAACAGCATCAAAAATGTACTTTGGCTTTGAATGTGGCCTAGTTGTAGAGTGCTCGCCTAGTATACAAGAAGACCTTGATTCAATTCCTCGGCACTGCATACACAGAAAAAGCAGATGGGGCACTGTGGCTCAGGTGTCAGAGTGCCACCCTTGAACAAATGTGGCCAAGGACAGTTCCTGGTCCCTCAGTTCAAGCCCCAGGACTAGCCAAACAAGAAATCATACCATTTTCCACACATTTGGAAATAAATCTGTTTTATATAACCCTACTTCTTTTTTGCCAGTCCAGGGTGTGTGCCACCAAGCCAAACTACTGGCCCCCAACCTTACTATTTTGAATCATTTAATTTTTTTACATAATCATATTTCATGCTGTCTGTATTAATACCATAAACTGTATGCTTAGTGTGATAATGTTAAAGGTAAAACATAAGAAATTAATAACTAAAATTCCTTTTTTATTAGTTTTATAGCATTACTACAATTTTATGAGAAAAATTACCTAGAATGTTTATTTTAGAGTTCAAGTAATCCATTTTGATAAATATATCAACCTACATCATTTATTTAAACACATTTTAAACTATTTTTTTCAGGAATGAAAATACATATATATTTGTTGTAAATGAAATTTATGACTTGGGGGAAGCGAAAGAGAAAAGGGGGGAGGGGGTAACAGTGTTTACAAGAAATGTACTCATTACATATGTAACAGCAATCTCTTTGTATATCACCTTGACAACAAATTTTTTGAAAAGTACAATAAGTTTAAATATCTACTTTGGGGAGAATTATTTTTGCCAGTACTGTGCTTAGACTCAGGACCTGAGCACGATCCTTGTTTTTGTTTTTGTTTATTCTTAAGGCGCAAGTTCTATCACATGTGCCACAGCACCACTTTTACCTTTTTATCTATGTTGTGCTGAGGAATTGAACTTGGGTCTTCATTCATGCTCGGCAAGAACTCTTCCACTAGGCTTAACTTATGGCCCCAGTGGGAAGGAAGTTTTCCATAAAATATGTAGGAAATATGTCCACTAAGGAAAAGCCATCAAAAATAGAAGAAAAATTATATACTTAGATAACGACATGCCAGTATTATGGCAGATCTCTGTAATTCTAGCTTCAAGAGTGGCCTATTTGGACCGGGAGTTGGCTGGCTGAAGTAAAGTGCTATCCTTGAGCAAGCCCTAGGACAGTGCTCTGGCCATGAGTTGAAGCCATAGGACATGCAAAAAATAATAATTTAATGCCCGTGACTGGTGGCTCACCCTGGTAATCCTAGCTACCCTGGAGGATCGAGGTTCAAAGACGGCCCAGGCATAAAAATCTGTGAGAATCTTATTTCCAAATAATCCAGAAAATTCAAAATGACAATGTGCCTCAAGTGGTAGAGCTCTTGCCTTGAGCTAAAGAGCTTAAGGTAAACATCCAGGCCCAGAGTTCAAGCCCCATGAGTGAAAGAAAGAAAAAGAAAAAGAAAGCTCTTATCTTAGGCTGGAGTGCACACTAGTGGTAGTTTGCTTGCCTAGTATGCACAAAGCCCTGTGTTCAATTACTCTTTACCACTTACACCAAAAAAAAGCTGGAAATGATCTCAGAAGTTTGGGTTTTGAGGATCACAGTTCAAAGCCAGGCCAGACACTAAAGTCCATGAAACTGTTACTTCCACTTAAGCACCAGAAAACCAGAAGTGAAACTGTGGCTCAAGGTGTTTAAGGTTGTAGCCTTGAGCTGAAGAGCCCAGGGACACTGCCCAGGTGCACAATTAAAGTCTTACAACCAAAAGACGGAGAGACAGAGAGAGAGAGACAGAGAGAGAGAGAGAGAGAGAGAGAGAGAGAGAGAGAGAGAGAGAGAGAGAGGGAGAGGGAGAGGGAGAGGGAGAGGGAGAGGGAGAGGGAGAGGGAGAGGGAGAGGGAGAGGGAGAGAGGGAGAGAGGGAGAGAGGGAGAGAGGGAGAGACAGAGAGACAGAGAGAGAGAGAGACAGAGAGACAGAGAGAGAGAGAGACAGAGAGAGAGACAGACAGACAGACAGGCAGACAGACAGAGACAGACAGAGACAGAGAGACAGAGACAGAGACATCAAACAGTCAGGCACTGGTGGCTGAAGCGTGTAATTCTAGCTACGATGGAGGCTGAGATTGGAGGTTCAAAGCCCAAAGCCAGCCTGGACACATATGTTTGTGAGACTTACATCACCAATTAACTACCAGAAACCGAAAATGGAGCTGTAGAGGAAGAGCGCTAGCCTTGAGCTGAAGAGCTCAGGGACAGTGTCCAGGCCCAAAGGCCAAGCACCATGACGAATCAATAATAAAAAAAAGAAGATAGCTAATTGTAATAATGAATAATTTTGGGCTGGCAGTTTGGCCTAGTGGTAGAGTGCTTGCCTAGCATGCACGAAGACCTGGGTTCAATTCCTCAATACCACATACATAGAAAAATGCTGGAAGTGGTGCTGAGGCTGAAGTGGTAGAGCCCTAGCCTTGAGAAAATATAAGCACTGTGCTCAGTCCCTGAGTTCAAGCCCAGGACTGGCCAAATCAAAAGTAGTAGAGCACTGGCATTGAACTGCAGATCTGAGGAACAGCCCAGGCACAGAGTTCAAGCACCGCAAACAACAACAACAAAATCTATGAAATGGCAGTGGTGGTTTTAAGCTAAGCAAAAATAGAGTAGAAACTGGTAAAATACATATTTGTGTGTAAGCAAAATAGCCAGACTTATGCATTAGAACAGGATAGCAACTTGAAAAGAAATTTTGTTTTCCATCTCACTAGGTCCTGTCTCTTAATTTATTCAAGTAAGTAAAATGCTGGGTTTTATAATCATTGCTCTGAATATTAGAAAATCAGAATATCTCTCATTAACCAACAAAGACTAGGAACTGGGTCTTCGTTCAAATGGCCGAGTATCAGGCAAGAGAAGAAAAAATTGAAGTAAGAACTTGAAGTTCTTGATCCAGAACCTGCATAGTAACAGAGCAGCAGCCTGGTGATGGTACCTCACACCTATAATCTTAGCTACTCAGGAGGCTAAGATCTGAGAATCAAAGTTTAAAGCCAGCCAAAGTACCCAGTTAACTGCCAGAAAAACCAGAAGTGGCACTGTGGCTCACAGATTAAAGCACTAGCCTTGAGCTGAAGAGCTCAGGGACAGTGCCCAGGCCCAGAGTTCAAGCCCCACAATTGACAAAAATCAAACAAGCAAACAAAACTCACAAAGAAGCCTGCAGACCACAGTGGTTCTGCTGAGTCTCTTCTCTATGGGGATCAGGAAACATTTCACTTTTTCTGTCTCTTCCCATCTCAACATTCATACTAAAATAAGACTGTGTTGAAAGTTTCAATTTATAAAAATGTTTTTCATGAAGCACCCTGAAATATTCATCGCTTATATCTCAATTGAAGATAGTTGCTTTGGGGCTGCATTGGTAGAGTGCTAGCCTTGAGCAGAAAAGGTCAGGGATAGAGCTGAGCACTCAGTTGAAGACCCAGTGCGAACACACAAAAGAAATTATGCACTTTATACATATTTTCTAAATTCTTAATGAATTTTCAGTCTGTATAAATATAGGGTACATTCCTTGTTACTGAAGTAAGATTGCTCTTTTTTTCTTTTTGCCAGTCCTAGGGCCTGGAGTCAGGGCCTAGAGATTTTCGTTGGACTCGCTTGCCCAAGGTGAGTGCTCTGCCTCTTGAGACACAGCGCCACTTCTAGCTTTTTTCTGAGTATGCGGTACCGGTGAATAGAACCTAGGTCTTCATGCATTCTAGGTGAACACTCTACCATTAGGCTACATTCCCAGGCAGTGAGATTCCTCTTACAGTCATTGTATGTTCACAGAGTTTGATCTCACACACTGTAGGGCCCTGGTTGGCTTTGACCTGTGATCCTAAGCCCTGAGCCTCCTAAGCAGCTGAAATTAAGTTGTGAGCCTGCATGATGGCTTCCATTCTTTTTTCTACAAAAATATATGTAGTTATCTAAAATATATCTATAGCTGAAAAAAATGAATCTCTCCCAAACAAATCTTCAAAGAAACAACCATCCTATTAAAAGGTTGGCTAAAGACTTAAAAGAGTATTCTCTGAAGAAAAAATTAAAATGGGCTTTAGACACATGAAGAAATGCTCCATATCTCTAGCAATAAGGGAAATGCAAATCAAAACAACTTTGAGATTCCACCTGACTCCAGTCAGAATGGCCATTATCAAAAAATCTAATAAGAGATACTGGTGGGGAAGTGACCAGGGGGGATCACACCTACACTGTTGGTGTGAGTGTAAACTCATTCAACCACTAGGGAAAGCAGTGTGGTGGTTCCTCAAAAGACTGAACATAGAGCTCCCCTATGATCCAGGAAATCCACTACTTGGCATCTACCCAATTGTCCAGAAAAAAGGGCATACTAAAGCCACTAGCACAATGATGCTCATTGCAGCACTATTTACCATAGCAAAGATATGAAACCAACCCAGATGCCACTCAGTAGATGACTGAATCAAGAAGATGTGGTACTTACACACAATGGAATGCTATGCTGCCATCAGAAGGAAAGACATCGCCCAATTTGTAAGGAAATGGAAAAACTTGGAAAAATTCCTATTAAGTGAAGCAAGCCAGACCCAAAGAAACATAAGCTCAATGGTTTCCCTCATTTGTAATAATTAGTTCACATCTAGGACTCTCCTAGCAGAGGATTACAATAACTCAAAAACCTAGGTATATAAGGTCATATAGGATGAGACTAAATGAAAGGATCTCTAGGATATGGGAACAAGAGCTATATCTTGTGTCATCGTTGCTCTTAATCTTGTGTGACTTTTGTCCTTAATCTACTATGTTATTTCTCATCTCTTATTTTGCCCTTTGGTTAATGTCAGATTGTTACTGTATCTGATTTTTTCCCTGGCATATTGTATATATGTTTATTTGTTTATGTCAAATAGGAAAGGGAAGGGGGGAAACAAGATGATTGGGAAGGGGAGGGGAGAGGGAACTGGGGACAAAAACATGTGGAGTGGAATAAATGTGTGAGAAGTAATGCAGTCCACTACCTGTAAATGTAATCGTAACCCCTCTATACATTACCCTGAAAATAAAAAAGAGACTATAAAAATATCTGTAGAAAATGAGGCTGGATGATGGAAACAACCAGATGCCCTACTACAAAAAATGTGATACACGCACACACACACACACACACACACACACACACACACACACACAATGGAATGATACATAGCCAACCGACAAGATAAAATAATGGCATTCTCAGGGAAGTGGATGAAAAGGAAAAAAATCATATTAAGTGAAGTAAGCCAAACTCAAAGGAACATAGGCCCAATAGTCTCCCTCATTTGTCAAATTCAGTAGAAACCTTGGGCTCTGCTACCAGAGATTTACAATAGAACAAAATCTAGAGTCATCGTGACAAATAGTATGACACTAAATGTAAGGACCTCCAGGATGAAGAAACAAAACTCATATAATGAGTGATTGTTGTCCTTAATGAACTATGTGATCTCTTATCTCTTTTGCTATCCCTTGGTTATATCATATTGTTACAATATTTCACCTTGTTTTCTGATATATTTCATATGTGCCTAATTGGTTATTTGAAATTGGATAGGGAAGGGGGGAAATGAACATGAATGGGGGTAGGGGAAGGGAAATGGGGACCATATCATTACAAGGGGTATCAAAGTTTGAGAAGTAATGCACCTTCTATCTGGTGAATATAATGTAACCCTTCTATAAATTACAATAAAAATAAATACATAAAAAGAAGATCTGCACAGAAAAAAGTAATAATGGCATTTTTGGGGTAGTGGATGAAATTAGAGTGAATCCTGTTGAGTGAGATAAGTCAAGACCAAGGAACAAAAGGTACATGGTATCCTTAATATATGGATACTAGTTTCAAACAGTAGTAGAGCGATGATTGAATAGTTGATACCCAAAGTTCTGGACATAATTTTGGAGATATAAACATAACTACATAGACATAAAATCTAGGATAGACTATACACTCTATAGACATGTGTTTTATTATAGATTAATCTGTATCTATGACATACAAAGACTCAGCTTAATTTTTACTATATTCTAAAATTTATGTGCCAGTGATTGTATAGCGATTCCCTTCTTGAATACTTGTTGGTTAAACATGACATTTGAAATATGATGTAAAATTCAATGTTAATAAATTTTTTAAAAAAAAAGAGGGTAGAGTTAAATACCACTAATGTACTTACTCCAAGTGGTACAGAAATTTTCTTAATGAATCAAGGAGTTTTATTACATCTTTATGCAATTATATTAGTTCTGAGTGTTCTACACTCAATGCTACTTCTGGAAAGATGATATAGCTGACTGTGTAGATGGTATGAAGACATACTGGACTAAACGTAGAATAAAGCATTGGTAAGTGGCTGTTAGCTGATCAGATTCTACTGGAATATGTGGAATGAATTTATTAAGCACAATGCAGGCTCTTAGTCAGATCAGGATCAAGATTATGTGGTTCCATGAGATGAATGAGGAAAGATCAGAAAAATCTACTAAGATATCCAGATATACTTTTGAAACTAAGGTATCTGGACTCCTTTTTTTTTCTTTCTTGGTGGGGAGCTTGAACTTTGGACCTGGGCAAGGTCTCTTAGTTCTTTGTCCTCAAGGCTAATGCTGTACCAGTTTTAGCCACAACTCCACTTAGTTTTTGGGTGGATAAGTGGAGAGAAGAATCTTACAGGTTTTTTTGTTTTCGTTTTTTTGCTTGCAAAGGCTTCGAATCACCTTCTCCCTGGCTAGTAGAATGACAATTATGACCCTCCAGCGCCTGGCTAGTGATTTTTTGAAAATAGGACTTTCTTCCAAATCACGTAACTGGTTTCTAGCAAAGTTTTGAAGCCTGACTTAAATGTGACACATTTTTGTCACTTGGAGACACTCTGTGCTGAACTTTAGAAATCTACCAGCTGAGTCACACTGGCACTTCCAGTTTCTGTTTATGTGGTGCTGAGGAATGGAATCCAGGGTTTCATACATTCTAGGCAAGCTACAATTTCAGCCCAACAATCCAGAAACAAGGGCATACTAAACCCACTAGCACAACAATGTTCATTGCAGCACTATTCACCATAGCAAAGATATGGAACCAACCCAGATGTCCCTCAGCTGATGAGTGGATCAGCAAGTTGTGGTATTTGTACAGAATGGAATTCTATGCTGCTGTCAGAAAGAATGGCATCTCCCCATTTGTTTGGAAATGGAAAGACTTAGAACAAATCATATTAAGTGAAGTAAGCCAGACTCAAAGGAACTTAGGCTCAGTGGTTTCCCTCATTCGTCATAATCAGTAGAAACCTTGGGCTCTACTAGCAGAGATTTGCAATAGAGCAAAAGGCCATATATAAGACCATATAATGTGAAGCTAATTGAAAGGACCTCCAGGATATTGAAACAAAAGCCACATAATGAATGATTGTTGTCCTTAATGTACTATGTTGTCTCTCATCTCCTTTGCTGTCCCTTGGTTACCCCATATTGGTATACTATCCCACTTTGTTATCTGATATATTGAATTTATTTGTATTGGGATATTTGAAATTTGATAGGGAAGGGGGGAAAACCAAGACGGGTGGGGCGTGTGGGGTTGGAGGGAAATGGGTACCAACACATGTGAAAGGGTATCAATGTATATGAATTAATGCACCTTCTATCTGGCAAATATCATGTAACCCTTTTACTAATTACAATAAAAAAATTTTAAAGAAAAAGAAAGTTGTAGTGTGTGGGAAGGATGATGGGGTCAAATACATATCTTCTTAGAAATATACCTCATCTGGTTGCCCTGGATTTTCCTGGCCTTCTTCTTAGAGAAAGGCCTGTTATACTGGATTTTTGGCTTGGCAATTATCTATCATGTACATCTTCGCGTAAGACAGCCACAACATCCATGCCTGAGACTCGAGTTTCCTGACCTTTGGCAACAGCACAGCAACATCTTTCTTCCTCCTGAGCCACAGTCGGCCAAGTGAGCTGGCTTGAGTTGGTTGTTAGTTACAGTGGCTTGGTTACCAGGTTTCCTTATTCTGTTCCATTGTGAGGGAGGCAGGGTCACCTTTCAGGGCCCAATGACAAAAGATCCTTGCTCACAGAAGACCTCACCAAAGACATACTGGAGGCTGAATCTCTCCTCCAATCTCACAATATACATGTGGATGTAGTAAACAGCACACCTTATTTGTCCAATCCCAATGTCTTCCACTAGGCCCAACTACCAGTCTGGTCTCAGGCGCAAGGAGCCTTTCTTAAGTAAGATCCAAACATAAGGGTCAATATTGCCCTCATCCTTTACAAAACATTAGCTTCACAGTGCCTTCTCTGCCTGCATTTTGCCCCTTGTCGAAATTTTTTTGTTTTTGCTAGTCTTGGGACTTGACCTCCGAGTGTGAACATTGTTCTTGGGCTTTCTTTAGGCTTTAGCTGTCCCACCGAGCCACAGCACCACTTGCAGCGTTTTCTATGTATGTGGTAATGAGGAATCAAACCTGAGCCTTTTTGCGTGGTAGCCAAGGACTCTACCACTAGGTCAAACACACAGGGCATCTTGCACATATTTTTGTCGTCAATCTACTAGGATATTATTAGGTTTCTGTGTCCTAATCAATTTTTTCCTGATGATTAACTTTGCTGTCATGTGTAAAAAATGCAAGAGGGAAAAACACAGAAGAATTAGTGAAATTAAAAAAAAAGCATTACACACATAGATAAGTGTTCATTCTTTGTAGGAGAAAGGATATTTTGATATGAAGATGACTTGATAATTACTATGTCAGGGTTGAGAGTTTGGCATAGTGGTAGAGTGCTTGCCTAGCATCCATGAAGATCTGGGTTTGATTGCTCAGTATCACATAGATAGAAAATCAAGATGTGGCACTGTGGCTCAAGTGGCAGAGGGCTACTCTTGAGAAAACCCGAGGACAGTGCTCAGGCCCTGAATTCAAGCCCCAAGACTGGCAGAAAGATAAAAGAAAATAAAAATGCTTTTACGAGCTAATTCACTCACAGCATTTGCTTCTGAAATCTTCGCTTCTGCATCTTGTGAAATACCCCTTTCCCTCAACGTAGACAAGAAAAACAGATCCATCCCATGGTCCACTGTGAGGCCACTGGTTGGGCTAAGGGCTAGTCGTCCAGCAACACATAAGTTTTATTCTAATACTTTCCAAAATTTGTACTGACATATGCTACCTACTTACCAACTTAGCTCAGTTATCCTTATGCTATACCTTTTCTTCATTACTACAATAGTCTTACACTCCTATGTTAATCCTCTTGTACCTCCCCTGACCTCTCTCACTCTTTTTTTCTATCTTGGACCTCTGCTCGTCTTTCAACCCTTATACTGCACGGATCTGCACTTGATGGCTGTTGGACAATATTGTATATGTAGGTGGTTAATTATTCTCTAGGCTCAGAGGGACTTGAAGACAATAGAGATTGGATTGAGAGGCTTATTGTTTTGGGTATAAATCGCTTATCAGTGGTTGTATTAGACAGGTCTGTAAGTGCACAAAAAGAAAGAGTGATAATACCAATCAAAACTTGTGAACGTCTAGTGTCTGCCAGCTACAGAGGTCTAGGTTGGTTATATCTGAAAAACTATAATCGTATTTAGTAGTAATCTTGCTCCCATTTTCAAATGGGCAGAACAAGAAACTCAAGAAAAATGTCAAATCAAGAAACAACATCCCCCAACCAATGTAAACAGACAATGGAACAGTCACTGGCAAACCTAGAGGAGAGTCTTCCAAGTGCTACACAAATGCAATTGATAAACATCATTAATGAAAAATGTGAAAATATAAAGAAACAGTTAATGGAGGAAGCCTTAGCTGAACAAGAGGAAACCATAAACAAGGTGATAAGTGAAAAAGAAGAAGCCATAAAGGAGGCCATAATAAAGGTTTTTTCAAAGAAAGATGGATGAATTCATAAAATCCACAAATAAAAACGTGACCAAACTCCAGCAAATGTCCAAAGAAAATAAAGCTACTGAGCTAACCACTCAAAAGGAAATCAAGGAGATAAAGAAATCCATACATGATCTAAAACAAGAGATGCAAGGCATCAAAAGTGAGCAATTAGAAGCAAGGGAGATGAAAAATAAAGTAGACAGCTTTGATAGCAGGTTAGACAATGCAGAGGAGTGAATTTCCGGGGCTGAAGATAATTTAGGTATTATAGAGAAGGAACAGAAAATGAGTCAATCCAAATCCAGGAAATATGAGAGAGCGCTCCAGGAGGTCCAAGATACAATTAGGAAGCCTAATTTAAGGCTAGTTGGTATTGAGGAGGGCGTGGAGAAAGAGGTCAATGGTATTGGAAATATACTTCAGGGAATCATCTCAGAGAATTTCCCAAATATCCAGAAGGGCAGGCCCATCCAGATACGAGAAGCTTTTAGAACCCCAAACAGACCTGCCCAGAAAAGAACATCCCACCGCCACATTGTGATCCGAACTGGATCAATAGAAACAAAAGAAAAGATCCTAAAGGCACCCAGGGAAAAGGGATCAGTAACCTATAAAGGCAAACCAATCAGAATAACCCCAGATTTTTTCAGCAGAGACCATGCAAGCACGAAGTGACTGGAAGGATATATGTCATGCCCTTAAATCAAATAACTACCAACCAAGAATACTGTAGCCAGCTAAGCTCTCATTCATAACTGAGGTAACAATAAAAACTTTCCATTCCAAGGAAAAGCTGCAACAATATGTCGAAACAAAACCAACACTACAGAGAATTCTCAAAGATGCTCTATACATAGAAAACCAAAATAAATGCAATATAGGGAAAGAAATGGCACCTAAACAGCATACCATCTAAGGACCACAAGAACTGTCAAGACACAGGCCCTACTAAGAGCTTTTAAAAATGGTAGGAACTAATAAATATCTCTCAATCCTACCTCTCAATATCAATGGACTTAACTCTCCAATTAAACGGCATAGGCTGTCTAGTTGGATCAAAAAGCAAGAGCCATCGTTCTGCTGTCTTCAAGAGACACATCTTACCCAAAAACAATCATCTTTTGAAAGTGAGAGGTTGGAATAAACTCTATCAAGCTAACTGCCCCCATAAACAGGCTGGAGTTGCCATCCTCATATCAGAAACAATAGACTTCAAATTAAAATTAGTAAGAAAAGAGAAAGAAGGTTACTACATACTACTAAAGGGATCTTTCCTCCAGGGAGACATAACGATCCTAAATATTTACACACCCAATCCCGGAGCTCCAAACTTCATCAAGCAAACTTTACTTACACTGAAACCATACATAGATCGAAATACAGTGATTGTTGGTGAGTTTAACACACCACTCTCACCTATGGACAGATCAACAAGGCAAAAATTCAACAGAAAATCCTTAGAACTGAACCACGATATAGACCAACTAGATATAACAGACATCTGCAGAATATTCCTCCCATTAACAGCACAATATTCGTTTTTCTCAGCAGCACATGGAACATTTTCCAAAATAGACCACATCTTAGGCCATAAAACAAACCTGGACAGATTGAGAAACACTGAAATTATTCCATGCACACTCTCAGACCATAAAGGCATAAAATTGGAACTGAACACTCATCTCCACCAACGAAAACCATGTAACTCATGGAAACTGAACAACACATTGTTGAATCAAAAACAATGGGTAATCGAAGAGATCAGAACAGATATCCAACTGTTTGTGAAATTTAACAATAAGGAGCACACAAATATCAACTCCTTAAGTACACAACAAAGGCAATACTTAGAGGAAAATTTATAACGCTGAGTGCCTACAACAGCAAGTTGGAAAAATGGCAAACCAACTAGTTAATGTCTCACTTTAACCTCCTGGAAAAAGAGCAACAAACGAACCCTAAACCCATTAGGAGAAAGCAAATTATTAAAATCAAAGCAGAATTAAATGATTTGGAAAAAAAAACTATAGAAAGAATCCACAAAACAAGGAGTTGGTTCTTTGAAAGAATTAACAAAATTGACAAGCCCTTAGCAAATCTTACCAAAAAAGAAGAGAGCATATCGAAATAAACAAAATCGCAGATGAAAATGGTAATATCATGACAGAAATTACCAAGATCCAGAATATCATGAGGGAATACTTCTCAAACCTTTATGCCAATAAATTTAAGAATCTAGAAGAAATGGATGAATTCCTAGAAAATATTAAGATACCACACTGAACCCAGAAGAGCTAACCCAAATCAACAGGCCTATTTCAAGCTCTGAAATAGAAATGGAAATTAGACAACTTCCACTTAAAAAGAGCCCAGGGCCAGATGGATTCACAGCTGAATTCTATAAGGTCTTCAAAGCGGAGCTCACACCAATACTCATCAAGCTCTTCAACGAAATTGAAAAGGAAGGTTTTTTACCAAACGCATTCTGTAAAGCCAGTATATCCCTCATCCCCAAACCAGACAGAGATTCATCAAAGAAAGAGAATTATGGACCCATTTCTTTGATGAACATCGATGCAAAACTTCTCAACAAAATACTTGCCAACCGTCTACAACAACTCATCAAAAAAAATATACACTATGATCAAACTGGATTCATCACAGGGAGGCAAAGCTGGTTCAACATACACAAATCAATTAATATAATTCAACACATCAACAGGAGCAAGGACAAAAATCACATGATTGTCTCAATAGATCCGGAAAAGGCATTTGACAAGATCCAAAACCCCTTTATGTTAAAAGATGTGGAGAAACTAGGAATCCATGGAACATTTCTCAAGTAATAAAGGCTGTGTATGAGAAACCCACTGTCAGTATTATACTTAATGGTGAAAATCTAAAGCCATTCCCTCTAAAATCAGGAACGAGACAAGGATGCCCACTCTCTCCACTCCTTTTTAACATAGTACTAGAATTTCTAGGCAGTGCAATAAGGCAAGAAGCAAGCATGAAGGGGATCCAAGTAGGGAAAGAGGAAATAAAACTATCCCTCTTTCCAGATGACATGATTCTGTATTGAAAGAATCCTATAGACTCTACTCCCAAGCTCCTTGAGCTGATTCAAAGCTTTGGAAGGGTAGCAGGCCATAAAATCAACCCTCGCAAATCAACTGCCTTCCTTTACGCCAACAGTGAGAGGAACGAGGCAATAATCAGGAAAGAAACTCCTTTCACAATAGCCTCAAAGAAAATAAAGTACCTAGGAATTAGCTTAACTAAGAATGTAAAGGACCGTTTAGATGAAAACTTTAAAACGCTAAAAAAGGAAATTAAAGGAGAACTAAGGAAATGGAAAAAACTCCCATGCTCCTGGATTGGAAGAATCAACATTGTGAAAATGACAATCTTGCCAAGGGCTATCTACAAATTCAATGCAATACCCATCAACATCCCAATGTCATTCTTTAAAGAAATAGAAGAGGCAATTCAAAATTTCATATGGAATAATAAAACATCCCGTATAGCAAAAACACTTCTTAGCTGAAAGAACAGCGCTGGAGGAATTTCAATTCCAAACTTTAGACTCTATTACAGAGCTACAATTCTCAAAACAGCTTGGTACGGGCACAAGAACAGGCCTGAAGTCCAATGGAATAGAACTGCGGACCCAGATATTAAACCACAGACCTATGGCCACCTAATCTTTGACAAGGGAGACAAAAAAAATAGAATGGAAGAAAGATAGCCTCTTGAACAAGGTGTGCTGGCAGAACTGGTTTAGCACCTGCAGAAAATTAAAGTTGGATCCTTCTTTGTCACCTTGCACTAGAATTAACTCCAAATGGATCAAAGACCTGGAGGTAAAAGCTGACACACTGAAAAGTTTACAGGAAGGAATAGGAGATACACTAGGCCTCCTTGGCACAGGTTGAAACTTTATTAATAAGGACCAAGAATCATAACAAATCAGAGAAAGGCTGGATAAGTGGGACTGCATTAAACTGCAGAGCTTTTGTATGGCAACGGATATAGCTAATAAACTAATCAGGAAGCCTACAGAGTGGGAGAAGATCTTCACCAACCAAACAACGGACAAAGGCCTCATATCTAAAATATATCAACAACTCAAAAAATTGAATCACTCCAAAACTAACCTCCAAAGTAACACCCATCCCATTAAAAAATGGGCCAAAGACTTAAAGAGAGTCTTCTCTGAAGAAGAAACTAAAATGGCCTATAGACACATGAAGAAATGCTCAGCATCTGGTCATAAAAGAAATGCAAACTAAACAACTCTAAGATTCCACCTCACTCTAGTTAGAATGGCCAGGATCAGGAAAATGAATGACAACAGATGCTGGAGGGGATGTGGCCAGGAGGGATCACTACTACACTGTTGGTGGGAGTGCAAACTCGTTCAATCACTATGGAAAGCAGTGTGGCATTGCCTCAAAAGACTAAACATAGAACTCCCCTATGACCCAGCAATTCCACTACTTGGCATTTACCCAACAATCCAGAAACAAGGGCATACTAAACCCACTAGCACAACAATGTTCATTGCAGCACTATTCACCATAGCAAAGATATGGAACCAACCCAGATGTCCCTCAGTTGATGAGTGGATCAACAAGTTGTGGTATTTGTACACAATGGAATTCTATGCTGCTGTCAGAAAGAATGACATCGCCCCATTTGTTAGGAAATTGAAAGACTTAGAACAAATCATATTAAGTGAAGTAAGCCAGACTCAAAGGAACTTAGGCTCAGTGGTTTCCCTCATTCGTCATAATCAGTAGAAACCTTGGGCTCTACTAGCAGAGATTTGCAATAGAGCAAAAGGCCATATATAAGGCCATATAATGTGAAGCTAATTGAAAGGACCTCCAGGATATTGAAACAAAAGCCACATAATGAATGATTGTTGTCCTTAATGTACTATGTTGTCTCTCATCTCCTTTGCTGTCCCTTGGTTATCCCATATTGGTATAGTATCTCACTTTGTTATCTGATACATTGAATTTGTTTGTATTTGGATATTTGAAATTTGATAGGGAAGGGGGGAAAACCAAGACGGGTGGGGCGTGTGGGGTTGGAGGGAAATGGGTACCAAGACATGTGAAAGGGTATCAATGTATGTGAATTAATGCACCTTCTATCTGGCAAATATCATGTAACCCTTTTACTAATTACAATAAAAAGAATTTAAAAAAAAAGAAAGTTGTAGTGTGTGGGGATGATGATGGGGTCAAATACATTTCTTGTTAGAAATATACCTCATCTGGTTGCCCTGGATTTTCCTGGCCTTCTTCTTAGAGAAAGGCCTGTTATACTGGATTTGTGGCTTGGCAATGACCTAGCATGTACATCTTCGAGTAAGACATCCAGAACATCCATGCCTGAGACTCGAGTTTCCTGACCTTTGGCAACAGCTCAGCAACATCTTTCTTCCTCCTGAGCCACAGGCCAAGTGAGCTGGCTTGAGTTGGCTGTTAGTTACAGTGGCTTGGTTACCAGGGTTCCATATTCTGTTCCATTGTGAGGGAGGCAGGGTCACCTTTCAGGGCCCAATGACAAAAGATCCTTGCTCACAGAAGACCTCCACAAAGACATACTGGAGGCAGAATCTCTCCTCCAACCTCACAATATACATGTGGATGTAGTAAACAGCACACCTTATTTGTCCAATCCCAATGTCTTCCACTAGGCCCAACTACCAGTCTGCTCTCAGGCTCAAGGAGCCTTTCTTAGGTAAGATCCAAACTTAAGGGTCAATATTGCCCTCATCCTTTACAAAACATTAGCTTCACAGTGCCTTCTCTGCCTGCATTTTGCCCCTTGTCGAATTTTTTTTTGTTTTTGCCAGTCTTGGGACTTGACCTCAGAGTGTGAACATTGTTCTTGGGCTTTCTTTAGGCTTTAGCTGTCCCACCGAGCCACAGCACCACTTGCAGCGTTTTCTATGTATGTGGTAATGAGGAATCAAACCTGAGTCTTTTTGCGTGGTAGCCAAGGACTCTACCACTAGGTCAAACACACAGGGCATCTTGCACATATTTTTGACGTCAATCTACTAGGATATAATTAGGTTTCTGTATCCTAATCAATTTTTTCCTGATGATTAGCTTTGCTGTCATGTGTAAAAAATGCAAGAGGGAAAAACACAGAAGAATTAGTGAAATTAAAAAAAAGCATTACACACATAGATAAGTGTTCATTCTTTGTAGGGGAAAGGATATTTTGATATGATGATGACTTTATAATGACTATGCCATGGTTGAGAGTTTGGCATAGTGGTAGAGTGCTTGCCTAGCATCCATGAAGATCTGGGTTTGATTGCTCAGTATCACATAGATAGAAAACCTAGATGTGGCACTGTAGCTCAAGTGGCAGAGGGCTACTCTTGAGAAAACCCGAGGACAGTGCTCAGGCCCTGAATTCAAGCCCCAAGACTGGCAGAAAAATAAAAGAAAATAAAAATGCTTTTACGAGCTAATTCACTCACAGCATTTGCTTCTGAAATCTTCGCTTCTGCATCTTGTGAAATACCCCTTTCCATCAACGTAGACAAGAAAAACAGATCCATCCCATGGTCCACTGTGAGGCCACTGATTGGGCTAAGGACTAGTCGTCCAGCAACACATAAGGTTTATTCTAATACTTTCCAAAATTTGTACTGACATATGCTACCTACTTACCAACTTAGCTCAGTTATCCTTATGCTATACCTTTTCTTCATTACTACAATATTCTTACACTCCTACGTTAATCCTCTTGTACCTCCCCTGACCTCTCTCACTCTTTTTTTCTATCTTGGACCTCTACTCGTCTTTCAACCCTCATACTGCATGGATCTACACTTGATGGCTGTTGGACAATATTGTATATGTAGGTTGTTAATTATTCTCTAGGCTCAGAGGGACTTGAAGACAATAGAGATTGGATTGAGAGGTTTATTGTTTTGGGTATAAATCACTTATCAGTGGTTGTATTAGACTGGTCTGTAAGTGCACAAAAAGAAAGAGTGATAATACCAATCAAAACTTGTGAACATCTAGTGTCTTCCAGCTACAGAGGTCTAGGTTGGTTATATCTGAAAAACTATAATCGTATTTAGTAGTAATCTTGCTCCCATTTTCAAATGGGCAGAAAAAGAAACTTAAGAAAAATGTCAAATCAAGAAACAACATCCCCCAAAATGCAGGCAGAGAAGGCACTGTGAAGCAAATGTTTTGTAAAGGATGAAGGCAATATTGACCTTTAAGTTTGGATCTTACCGAAGAAAGGCTCCTTGAGCCTGAGACCAGACTGGTAGTTGGGCCTAGTGGAAGACATTGGGATTGGACAAATAAGCTGTGCTGTTTACTACATCCACATGTATATTGTGAGGTTGGAGGAGAGATTCAGCCTCCAGTATGCTTTCCTCTTGTTCAGCTATGGCTTCCTCCATTATCTCTTTCTTTATATTTTCACATTTTTCATTAATGATGTTTATCAATTGCATTTGTGTAGCACTTGGAAGACTCTCCTCTAGGTTTGCCAGTGACTGTTGCATTGTCTGTTTACATTGGGTGGGGGATGTTGTTTCTTGATTTGACATTTTTCTTGAGTTTCTTGTTCTGCCCATTTGAAAATGGGAGCAAGATTACTACTAAATACGATTATAGTTTTTCAGATATAACCAACCTAGACCGCTGTAGCTGGGAGACACTAGATGTTCACAAGTTTTGATTGGTATTATCACTCTTTCTTTTTGTGCAATTACAGACCAGTTTAATACAAACACTGATAAGCAATTTATACCCAAAACAATAAGCCTCTCAATCCAATCTCGATTGTCTTTAAGTCCCTCTGAGCCTAGAGAATAATTAACCACCTACATATACAATATTGCTCAACAGCCATCATGTGTAGATCCATGTGTAGAGCCATCATGTAGTATAAGGGTTGTAAGATGAGCAGAGGTCCAGAGATAGAAAAAAAGAATGAGAGAGGTCAGTGGAGGTAGAAGAGGATTAACGTAGGAGTGTAAGAATATTGTAGTCATGAAGAAAAGGTATAGCATAAGGATAACTGACCTAAGTTGGTAAGTAGGTAGCGTATTAGAGTACAAAGTTTGGAATGTATTAGAATAAAACTTAATGTGTTGCTGCACGACTAGCTCTTAGCCCAACCAGTAGCCTCACAGTGGACCATGGGATGGATCTGTTTTTCTTGTCTACGTTGAGGGAAAGGGGTATTTCACAAGATGCAGAAATGAAGATTTGAGAAGCAAATGCTGTGA